>NC_060149.1:953202960-953516710 GCF_021461385.2 Schistocerca piceifrons | reverse complement strand
TGGGAGACAAGTATTAGATTCCGATGCACCAGTGCAGGTTTACTGTATCAGCAGGGCTTTCACATTGACCATGAAACACAGAAATTTCATCGGGACTAAATACAAAAGGGACAATTCCGGATTAAGTACGAGAAGAGTGAATCTTCTAAGGGTTTGTGCTTTGAGTGGCTCCTGGGAGGGCAGTATTAGATTCCGATGCACCAGTGCCTGTTTACTGTATCCCTTGGACCTTCACGTTGAGCATGAAACACAGAAATTGCATCGGCATTGAATACAAAAGGGACAAAGCCCACATAAGAAGAAGAAGAGAGTATCTTCTAATAGTTTGTGGATTGAGCGGCTCCTGGAAGACCACTATTAGATTCCGATGCACCAGTGCAGGTTTACTGTATCCCTTGGACCTTCACATTGACCGTGAAACACAGAAATTGCATCGATATTGAATACAAAGGGGACAATGCAAACTTAAGTACAAGAAGAGGGAATCTTCTAAGAGACAGTGGTTTGAGTGGCTCCTGGGAGACCAGTATTAGATTCCGATGCACCAGAGAAGATTTAATGTATGCCTTCTACTTTCCCATTGACCATTAAAAACAGATATTGCTTCGGGATTGAATTAAAAGTGGACAATGCCGACTTAAGTACAAGAAGAGTGTATCTTCTAACCGTTTGTAGTTTGAGCGGCCCCTGAGGGACCAGTATTAGATTCTGATGCACCGGTGCAGGTTTACAGTATCCCATGGACCTTCCCAATGACCATGAAACACAGATTTTGCATCGAGATTGAATACAGAATGCACAATGCTGACTTAAGTACAATAAGAGTGCATCTTCTAAGAGTTAGTGCTTTGAGCGACTCCTGGAAGACCAGTATTAGATTTCGATGCACCAGTACAGGTTTACCGTATTCATTGGACCTTCAAATTGACCATGAAACACAGATATCGCAATGGGATAGAATACAAAAGGCGCAATGCCGACATAAGTAAAACAAGAGTAAATCTTCTAAGAGATCGTGCTTTGAGCGGCTCCTGTGAGATCAGTATTAGATTCCGATGAGCCAGTGCAGGTTTACTGTATCCCTTGGACCTTCCCATTGACCGTGAAACACAGATATTGCATCGATATTGAATACAAAAGGGACAATGCCGACTTCAGTACAAGAAGAGTGAATCTTCTAAGATTTCGTGCCTTAAGCGAATCCTGGGAGACCAGTACTAGATTCCGATGCGGCAGTGCAGGTTTACTGTATCCCTTGGACCTTCACATTGACCATGAAACACAGAAATTGCATCGGGATTGAAAACAAAGGGACAATGCCAACATAAGTACTAGGAGAGTGAATCTTCTAAGAGTTTGTGAATTGAGCGGCTCCTGGGAGACCAGTATTAGATTCCGATGCACCAGTGCGTGTTTACTGTATCCCTTGGACCTTCACATTGACCATGAAACACAGAAATTGCATCGGCAATGTATCAAAAGGAACAATGCCGACTTAAGTACAAGAGGAGTGAAACTTCTAAGAGTTTGTGGTTTGAGCAGCTCCCGGGTACCAGTTTAGATTCCGATGCACGAATGCAGTTGTACTGTATCCCTAGGACCTTCACATTGAGCACGAAGCACAGAAATTGCTACGGCATTGAATTTAAAAGGGACATTGCCGACCTAAGTAAGAAGAGTGAATCTTCTAAGAGTTTGTGATTTGAGCGGCTCCTGCGAGACCAGTATTAGATTCCGATGCACCAGTGCAGGTTTACTGTATCCCTAGGACCGTCACATTGACGGTGAAACACAGATATCGCAACGGGATAGAATACAAAATGCACAATGCTGACCTAAGTACCAGAGAAATGAGTCTTCTAAGAGTTCGTGCTATGAGCGGGTCCTGGGAGACCAGTATTAGATTCCGATGCACTAGTGCAGGATTACTGTATCCCTTGGACCTTCACATTCACCATGAAACACAGAAATTGCATCGGCATTGAATGCAAAATGGACAAAGCCGACCTAAGTACGAGAAGAGTGAATCTTCTAAGAATTGTGCTTTGAGTGGCTCCTGGGAGGGCAGTATTAGATTCCGATGCACCAGTGCAGGTTTACTGTATCCCTTGGCCCTTAACAAAGACCATGAAACACAGAAATTGCATCGGGATTGAATACAAATTGACAATGCCGACTTAAGTACAAGAAGAGTTAATCTTCTAAGAATTTGTGCTTTGAACGGCTCCTGGGAATGCAGTATTAGATTGCGATGCACTAGTGCAGGTGTACTGAATCCCTAGGACCTTCACATCGACAATGAAACACAGAAATTGTTTCGGCATTGAATACAAAAGGGACAATGCCGACTTAAGTAGAAGAGGAGTGTATCTTCTAAGAGTTTGTGGATTGGGCGGCTCCTTGGAGACCAGTTATAGCTCCTGATGCACCAGTGCACGTTTACTGTATGCCTTGGACCTTCACATTGACCATGATACACAGATATCGCAACGCGATAGAATACAAAAGGCACAATGCCGACTTAAGTAGAAGAGAAATGAATCTTCTAAGAGTTCGTGATTAAAGCGGCTCCTGGGAGACCAGTATTGGATTCCGATGCACCAGTGCAGGTTTATTGTATCCCTTGGACCTTCACATTCACCATGAAACTCAGAAATTGCATCGGCATTGAATGCAAATGGGACAATGCCGACTTAAGTACAAGAAGAGGGAATCTTCTAAGAGATAGTGGTTTCAGCGGCTCCTGGGAAACCAGTATTTGATTCCGATACACCGGTGCAGGTTTACTGTATCCCTTGGAACTTCTCATTGACCATGAAATACAGAAATTTCTTCGGGATTGAATACAAAAGGGACAATGCCGACTTAAGTACGAGAAGAGTGAATCTTCTAAGAGTTAGTGGCATGAGCGGCTCCTGGGAGACCAGTATTAGATTCCGATGCGAAAGTGCAAGTTTACTGTATCCCTTGGTCCTTCACATTGACCATGATACACAGAAATTGCATCGGGATTGAATGCAAAAGGGACAATGCCGACTTAAGTACAAGAGAAATGAATCTTGTAAGAGTTCGTGATTTGAGCGACTCCTGGAAGACCAGTATTAGATTCCGATGCACCAGTGCAGGTTTACTGTATCCCTTGGACCATCACATTGACGGTGAAACACAGAAATTGCAACGGCATTGAAAACAAAAGGGACAATGCCGATTTAAGTACAAGAAGAGTGTATCTTCTAAAAGTTTGTGGATTGAGCGACTCCTCGGAGACCAGTATTAGCTTCCGCTGCACCAGTGCAGGTTTACTGTATATCTTGGACCTTCACATTCACCATGAAACACAGAAATTGCATCGGCATTGAATGCAAAAGGGACAATGCCGACCTAAATAAAAGAGAAATGAATCTTCTAAGAGTTCGTGCTTTGAGCGACCCCTGGAAGACCAGTATTAGATTTCGATGCACCAGTGCAGGTTTACTGTAACCATTGGACCTGCTCATTGCACATGAAACACAGATATCGCAATGGGATAGAATACAAAAGGCACAATGCCGACTTAAGTAGAAGAGAAATGAATCTTCTAAGAGTTCGTTATTTGAGCGGCTCCTGGGAGACCAGTATTAGATTACGATGCAACAGTGCAGGATTATTGTATCCCTTGGACCTTCGCATTCACCATGAAACACAGAAATTGCATCGGCATTGAATGCAAATGGGACAATGCCGACTTAAGTACAAGAAGAGGTAATCTTCTAAGAGATAGTGGTTTGAGCGGCTCCTGGGAGACCAGTATTAGATTCCGATACACCGGTGTAGGTTTACTGTATCCCTTGGACCTTCACATTGACCACGAAATACAGAAATTTCTTCGGGATTGAATACAAAAGGGACAATGCCGACTTAAGTACGAGAAGAGTGAATCTTCTAAGAGTTAGTGGCACGAGCGGCTCCTGGGAGACCAGTATTAGAATCCGATGCGCCAGTGCAAGTTTACTGTATCCCTTGGACATTCACATTGACCATGATACACAGATTTTGCATCGGGATTGAATGCAAACGGTACAATGAAGACTTAAGTACGAGAAGAGTGAATCTTCTAAGAGTTTGTGCTTGGAGTGGCTCCTGGGAGGGCAGTATTAGATTCCGATGCACCAGTGCAGGTTTACTGTATCCCTTGGCCCTTAACATTGACCATGAAACACAGAAATTGCATCGGGGTTGAATACAAATGGACAATGCCGACTTAAGTAAAAGAAGAGTTAATCTTCTAAGAGATTGTTTTTTTGGGCGGCTCCTGGGAGACCAGTATTAGGTTCCGATGCACCAGTGCAGGATTACTGTATCATTTGGACCTTCACATTCACCATGAAACACAGAAATTGCATCGGCATTGAATGCAAAAGGGACAATGCCGACATAAGTACAAGAGAAATGAATCATCTAAGAGTTCGTGCTCTGAGCGACTCCTGGAAGACCAGTATTAGATTCCGATGCACCAGTGCAGGTTTACTGTATCCCTCGGTCCATCACATTGACGGTGAAACACAGAAATTGCATCGGCATTGAAAACAAAAGGGATAATGCTGACTTAAGTACAAGAAGAGTGTATCTTCTAAGAGTTTGTGGATTGAGCGGATCCTCGGAGACCAGTATTAGCTTCCGATGCACCAGTGCAGGTTTACTGTATGCCTTGGACCTTCACATTGCCCATGAAACACAGATATCGCAACGGGATAGAATACAAAAGGCACAATGCCGACCTAAGTACAAGAGAAACGAATCTTCTAAGAGTTCGTGCTTTGAGCGGCTCCTGGGAGACCAGTACTAGATTCCGATGCACCAGTGCAGGATTACTGTAACCATTGGACCTTCACATTCACCATGAAACACAGAAATTGCATCGGCATTGAATGCAAAAGGGACACTGCCGACATAAGTACAAGAGAAATGAATCATCTAAGAGTTCGTGCTTTGAGCGATTCCTGGAAGACCAGTATTAGATTTCGACGCACCAGTGCAGGTTTACTGTAACCATTGGACCTGCACATTGACCATGAAACACAGATATGGCAATTGGATAGAATACAAAAGGCACAATGCCGACTTAAGTACAAGAAGAGTAAATCTTCTAAGAGATCGTGTTTTGTGCGGATCCTGTGAGACCAGTATTAGATTCCGATGCGCCAGTGCAGGTTTACTGTATCCCTTGGAATTCCCATTGAGCATGAAACACAGATATTGTATCGAGATTGAATACAAAAAGGACAATGCCGGCTTAAGTAAAGGAGAGTGAATCGTCTACGAGTTTGTGGTTTGAGCTGCTCCTCGGAGACCAGTATTAGATTCCGATGCGCCAGTGCAGGTTTACTGTATCCCTTGGACCTTCACATTGACCATGACACACAGAAATTGTATCGGGATTGAATGCAAAAGGGACAATGCCGACTTAAGTACGAGAAGAGTGAATCTTCTAAGGGTTTGTGCTTCGAGTGGCTCCTGGGAGACCAGTATTAGATTCCGATGCACCAGTACAGGAGTACTGAATCCCTAGGACCTTCACATCGACAATGAAACACAGAAATTGCTTCGGCATTGAACACAAAAGGGACAATGCCGACTGAAGTACAAGAAGAGTGTATCTTCTAAGAGTTTGTGGATTGAGCGGCTCCTCGGAGACCAGTATTTGCTTCCGATGCACCAGTGCACGTTTAATGTATGCCTTGGACCTTCACATTGAAAATGAAACACAGATATCGCAACGGGATAGAATACAAAAGGCACAATGCCGACTTAGGTAGAAGAGAAATGAATCTTCTAAGAGTTCGTGATTTGAGCGGCTCTTGGGAGACCAGTATTAGATTCCGATGCACCAGTGAAGGATTATTGTATTCCTTGGACCTTCACATTCACCATGAAACACAGAAAATGCATCGACATTGAATTAAAATGGGACAATGCCGACTTAAGTACGAGAAGAGTTAATCTTCTAAGAGTTTGTGCTTGGAGTGGCTCCTGGGAGGGCAGTTATAGATTCCGATGCACCAGTGCAGGTTTACTGTATCCCTTGGCCCTTAAGATTGACCATGATACACAGAAATTGCGTCGGGATTGAATACAAATGGACAATGCCGAATAAGTACAAGAAGAGTTAATCCACTAAGAGTTTGTGATTTGGGCCGCTCCTGGGAGACCAGTATTAGATTCTGAAGCACCGGTGCAGGTTTACTGTATCCCTTGGACCTTTACATTGACCATGAAACACAGAAATTTCTTCGGGATTGAAGGCAAAAGGGGCAATGCCGACTTAAGTACGAGAAGAGTGAATCGTCTAATATTTTGTGGCATGAGCTGCTCCAGATAGACCAGTATTAGATTCCGATGCACCAGTGCAGGTTTACTGTATCCCTATGAACTTCACATTGACCATGAAACATAGATATCGCAACGGGGTAGATTACAAAAATCACATTGACGACTTAAGTACAAGAGTGGTGAAGCTTCTAAGAGTTCGTGCTTTGAGCGGCTCCTGGGAGACCAGTATTATATTCCGATGCACCAGTGCAAGATTACTGTATCCCTTGGACCTTCACACGGACCATGAAACACAGAAATTGCATCGGCATTGAATTCAAAATGGAGAATGACGACTTAAGCACAAGAAGAGTGAAACTTCTATGAGTTTGTGGTTTGAGCGGCCCCTGGGAGACCAGAATTATATTCAGTTGCACCAGTGCAAGTGTACTGTATCCCTAGGACATTCACATCGACAATGAAACACAGAAATTGCTGCGGCATTGAATACAAAAGGGACAATGCCTACTTAAGTACAAGAAGAGTCTATCTTCTAAGAGTTTGTGATTTGAGCGGCTCCTGGAAGACCAGTATTAGATTCCGATGCACCAGTGCAGGTTTACTGTATCCCTTGGCCCTTAAGATTGACCATGAAACACAGAAATTGCATCGGGTTTGTATACAAATGGACAATGCCGACTTAAGGACAAGAAGAGTTAACCTTCTAAGAATTTGTGCTTTGTGCGGCTCCTGGGAGACCAGTATTAGGTTCCGAAACACCGGTGCAGGTTTACTTTATCCCTTGGAGCTTCACATTCACCATTAAACATAGAAATTGCATCGGCATTGAATGGAAGAAGTGACAATGCCGACTTAAGCACAAGAAAAGTGAATCTGCTAAGAGGTTGTGTTTTGAGCGTCTCCTGGGAGACCAGTATTACATTCCGATGCACCAGTGCAGGTTTACTGTATCATTTGGACCTTCACATTGACCATGAAACACAGAAATTGCATTGGGATTGAATACAAAAGGGGCAATGCTTACTTAAGTACAAGAAGAGTGAATCTTCCAAGAGTTTGTGGTTAGAGTGGCTCCTGGGAGACCAGTATTAGATTCCGATGCACCAGTGCTAGCGTACTGTATCCCTTGGACCTTCACATTGACCATGAAACACAAAAATTGAATCGGGATTGAATACAAAAGGGACAAAGCTTACTTAAGTACAAGAAGAGAGAATCTTCTAAGAGTTCGTGCTTTGAGTGGCTCCTGGCAGACAAGTATTAGAATCCGATATACCAGTGCCGGTTCACTGTATCTCTTGGACCTTCACATTCACCCTTAAACTTAGAAATTGCATCGGCATTGAATGGAAAAAGGGACAATGCCGACTTAAGTACAAGAAGAGAAAATCATCTAAGGGGTTGTGCTTTGAGCGGCTCCTGGGAGACCAGTATTAAATTCCGATGCACCAGTGCAGGTTTACTGTATCAGTAGGACCTTCGCATTGACCATGAAACACAGAAATTGCATTGGGATTGAATAAAAAATGGGCAATGCCAACTCAAATACAGGAAGAGTGAATCTTCTAAGAATCTGAGGTTAGAGCGGCTCCTGGGAGGCCAGTACTAGATTCCGATGCACCAGTGCAGGTTTACTATATCCCTTGGACTTTCCCATTGGTCATGAGACACAGAAATCCCATTGGGATTGAATACAAAGGTGACTATGCCGACTTAAGTACAAGAAGAGAGAATCTACTAAGTGTTTGTGGCTTGAGCGGCTCCTGGGAGACCAGTATTAGATTCCGATACACCACTGCAGGTTTACTGTATCCCTTGGACTTTCACATTCACCATGAAACACAGAAATTTCATCGGGACTGAATACAAAAGGGACAATGCCAGCTTAAATACCAGGAAAGTGAATCGTCTAAGAGTTTGTGGTTTGAGCTGCTCCTCGGAGACCAGTATTAGATTCCGATGCGCCAGTGCAGGTTTACTGTATCCCTTGGACCTTCACATTGACCATGATACTCAGAAATTGTATCGGGATATAATACAAATGGCACAATGCCGACTTAAGTACAAGAAGAGTAAATGTTCTAAGAGATCGTGTTTTGAGCGGATCCTGTGAGACCAGTATTAGATTCCGATGCGCCAGTGCTGGTTTACTGTATCCCTTGGACCTTCCCATTGACCACGGAACACAGATATTGCATCGAGATTGAATACAAAAGGGACAATGCCGACTTCAGTACAAGAAGAGTGAATCTTCTAAGAGTTCGTGTCTTAAGCGAATCCTGGGTTACCAGTATTAGATTCCGATGCACTAGTGATGGTTTACTGTATCCCTTGAACCTTCACATTGACCATGAAACCCAGAAATTGCATCGGGATTCAATACAAAAGGGACAACGCCGACTTAAGTACATGATGTGTGAGGCTACTAAGAGTTTGTGCCTTGAGCGGCTTCTGGGAGACAAGTATTAGATTCCGATGCACCAATGCAGGTTTACTGTAACCCTTGGACCTTCACATTGACTATGATACACAGAAATTGCATCGTGATTGAATACAAAAGGGACAATGGAGACTCAAGTAGAAGAAGAGTGAATCTACTAAGAGTTTGTGGTTTGAGCGGCTCCTGGGACACCAGTAGTAGATTCCGATGCACCAGCGCAGGTTTACTGTATCCCTTGACATTCATATAGTCCATGAAACACGGAAATTACATCGGGATTGAAAACAAATGGACAATGCTGACTTAAGTAGAAGAAGAGTGAATCTTCTAAGAATTCGTACTTCGACCGACTCCTGGGAGACCAGTATTATATTCTGATGCACCATTGCAGGTTTACTCCATCCCTTGGACATTCCCATTGCCCATTAATCACAGATATCGCAATGGGACTGAATACAAAAGGCACAATGCCGACTTAAGTACAAAAAGAGTGAATCTTCTAAGAGCTCCTGCTTTGAGCGACTACTGGAAGACCGGTATTAGATTTCGATGCACCAGTGAAGGTTTACAATATCCATTGGACCTTCACATTGACCATGAAACACAGATATCGCAATGGGATAGAATACAAAAGGCACAATGCCGACTTAAGTACAAGAAGAGTAAATGTTCTAAGAGATAGTGTTTTAAGCGGATCCTGTGAGACCAGTATTAGATTCCGATGTGCCAGTGCAGGTTTACTGTTTCCCTTGGACCTTGACATTGACCATGAAACACAGAAATTGCATCGGGATTGAATAGAATAGGGACAATGCCAACATAAGTTCTAGAAGAGTGAATCTTCTAAGAATTTGTGAATTAAGCGGTTCCTGGGAAACGAGTACTAGATTCCGATGCACCAGTGGTGGTTTACTGTATCCCTTGGACCTTCACATTGACCATGAAACACAGAAATCGCAACGTGATAAAAAACAAAAGGCTCAATGCCGATTTAAGTACAAGAAGTGTTAATCTTCTAAGAGTTCGTGATTTGAGTGGCTCCTGGCAGACAAGTATTAGAAACCGATATACCAGTGCCGGTTCACTGTATCTCTTGGACCTTCACATTCACCATTAAACTTAGAAATTGCATCGGCATTGAATGGAAAAAGGGACAATGCCGACTTAAGTACAAGAAGAGAGAATCATCTAAGGGGTTGTGCTTTGAGCGGCTCCTCGGAGACCAGTATTAGATTCCGATACACCACTGCAGGTTTACTGTATCCCTTGGACCTTCACATTCACCATGAAACACAGAAATTTCATCGGGACTGAATACAAAAGGGACAATGCCAGCTTAAGTACCAGGAAAGTGAATCGTCTAAGAGTTTGTGGTTTGAGCTGCTCCTCGGAGACCGGTATTAGATTCCGATGCGCCAGTGCAGGTTTACTGTATCCCTTGGACCTTCACATTGACCATGATACTCAGAAATTGTATCGGGATTGAATACAAATGGCACAATGCCGACTTAAGTACAAGAAGAGTAAATGTTCTAAGAGTTCGTGCCTTAAGCGAATCCTGGGTTACCAGTATTAGATTCCGATGCACTAGTGATGGTTTACTGTATCCCTTGAACCTTCACATTGACCATGAAACACAGAAATTGCATCGGGATTCAATACAAAAGGGACAACGCCGACTTAAGTACATGATGTGTGAAGCTACTAAGAGTTTGTGCCTTGAGCGGCTTCTGGGAGACAAGTTTTAGATTCCGATGCACCAATGCAGGTTAACTGTAACCCTTAGACCTTCACATTGACCATGAAACACAGAAATTGCATCGGGATTGAATACAATGGGGACAATGCCAACATAAGTACTAGAAGAGTGAAACTTCTAAGAGTTTGAGAATTGAGTGGCTCCTGGGAGACCAGTATTGGATTCCGATGCACCAGTGCTGGCTTACTGTATCCCCTGGACCTTCACATTGACCATGAAACACAGAAATTGCATCGGGATTGAATACAATTGGGAGAATGCCAACATAAGTACTAGAAGAGTGAATCTTCTAAGAGTTTGTGAATTGAGCGGCTCCTCGGAGACCAGCATTAGTTTCCGATGCACCAGTGCTGGTTTACCGTATCCCTTAGAACTTCACATTGACCATGAAACACAGAAATCGCAACGGGATAGAAACCAAAAGCACAATGCTGATTTAAGTACAAGAAGTGTTAATCTTCTAAGAGTTCGTGTTTTGGGTGGCTCCTGAGAGACAAATATTAGATACCGATATGCCAGTGCCGGTTCACTGTATCCCTTGGACCTTCACATTCACCATTAGACATAGAAATTGCATCGGCATTGAATGGAAAAAGGGACAATGCCGACATAAGTACAAGAAGAGTGAATCTTCTAAGAGTTTATGCTTTGAGTGGCTCCTGGGAGACCAGTATTAGATTCTGATGCACCAGTGAAGATTTACTGTATGCCTTCGACTTTCCCATTGACCATTAAACACAGATATTGCTTCGGGGTTGATATAAAAGTGGACAATGCCGACTTAAGTACACGAAGAGTGAATCTTCTAAGCGTTAATGGTTTGAGCGGCCCCTGGGGGACCAGTATTAGATTGTGATGCAACAGTGCAGGTTTACTGTATCCCATGGACCTTCCCAATGACCATGAAACACAGATATTGCATCGAGATTGAATAAAAAAGGACAATGCCGACTTAAGTACAAGAAGAGTGAATCTTCTAACATTTCGTACTTCGAGCGACTCCTGGGAGACCAGTATTAGATTCTGATGCACCAGTGCAAGTTTACTCTATCCCGTGGACATCCCCATTGACCATGAAACACAGATATCGCAATGGGATGGAATACAAAAGGCACAATGCTGACTTAAGTACAATAAGAGTGCATCTTCTAAGAGTTCGTGCCTTAAGCGAATCCTGGGAGACCAGTACTAGATTCCGATGCACCAGTGCCGGAATGCTGTATCCCGTGGACCTTCACATTCACCATTAAACACAGATATTGCTTCGGGATTGAATTAAAAGAGGAAATTGCCGACTTAAGTACAAGAAGAGTGAATCTTTTAAGCGTTTGTGGTTTGTGCGGCCCCTGGGGGACCAGTATTAGATTCCGATGCGCCAGTGCAGGTTTGATGTATCCCATGGAACTTCCCAATGACCATGAAACATAGATATTGGATCGGGATTGAATAAAAAAGGACAATGCCGACTTAAGTACAAGAAGAGTGAATGTTCTAAGAGTTCGTGCTTTGAGCGACTCCTGGAAGACCAGTATTAGATTTCGATGCACCAGTGCAGCTTTAGTGTATCCATTATACCTTCACATTGACCATTAAACGCAGATATCGCAATGGGATAGAATGCAAAAGGCACAATGCCGACTTAAGTACAAGAAGAGTTAATCTTCTAAGAAATCGTATTTTGAGCGGATCCAGTGAGACCAGTACTAGATTCCGATGCGCCAGTGCAGGTTTACTGTATACCTTGGACTTTGCCATTGACCATGAAACACAGAAATTGCATCGGGATTGAATACAAAAGGGGCAATGCTTACGTAAGTACAAGAAGAGTGAATCTTCCAAGAGTTTGTGGATTGAGTGGCTCCTGGGAGACCAGTATTAGATTCCGATGCACCAGTGCTGGCTTACTGTATCCCTTGGACCTTCACATTGACCATGAATGACAGGTATTGCATCGAGATTGAATACAAAATGGACAATGCCGACTTCAGTACAAGAAGAGTGAATCTTCTAAGAGTTTGTGGTTTGGGCGGCTCCTGGGGCACCAGTATTAGATTCCTATGCACCAGTGCTGGCTTACTGTATCTCTTGGACCTGCACATTGCCCATGAAAGACAAAAATTGCATCGGGATTGACTACAAAACGGACAATGCCGACTTAAGTACAAGAATAGTGAATCTTCTAAGAGTTTGTGGTTTGAGCCGCTCCTGGGAGACCAGTATTAGATTCCGATGTGGCAGTGCAGGTTTACTGTATCCCATGGACCTTCACATTGGCCATGAAACACAGAAATTGCATCGGGATTTAATACAATAGGGACAATGCCAACATAAGTACTAGAAGAGTGGATCTTCTAAGAGTTTGTGAATTGATCGGCTCCTGGTACACCAGTGTTAGATTCCGATGCACCAGTGCTGGTTTAGTGTATCCCTTGGACCTTCACATTGAACATGAAACACAGAAATCGCAACGGGATAGAAAACAAAAGGCACAATGCCGATTTAAGTATAAGAAGTGTTAATCTTCTAAGAGTTCGTGCTTTGAGTGGCTCCTGGGAGACAAGTATTAAATACCGATATACCAGTGCCAGTTCACTGTATCGCTTGGACCTCCACATTCGCCATTAAACATAGAAATTCCATCGGCATTGAATGGAAATAGGGACAATGCCGACATAAGTACAAGAGGAGTGAATCCTCTAAGAGGTTGTGCTTTGAGCGGCTACTTTGAGACCAGTATTAGGTTCCGCTGCACCATTGCTGGTTTACTGTATCCGTTGGACCTTCACATTGGCCATGATACACAGAAATTGCATCGTGATTGAATACAAAAGGGACAATGCCGACTCAAATGGAAGATGAGTGAATCTACTAAGAGTTTGTGGTTTGGGCGGCTCCTGGGAGACCAGTATTAGATTCCGATGCACCAGCGCAGGTTTACTGTATCCCTTGATCTTCACATTGTGCATGAAACACAGAAATTACATCGGGACTGAAAACAAATGGACAATGCTGACTTAAGTACAAGAAGAATGAAACTTCTAAGAGTTTGTGCTTGGAGCGGCTGATGGGAAACCAGTATTAGATTCCGATGCACCAGCGCAGGTTTACTGTATCCGTTGGACTTTCGCATTGACCATGAAACACAGAAATTGCATTGGGATTCAATTCAAAAGGGACAACGCCGACTTAAGTACAAGATGACTGAATCTTCTAAGAGTTTGTGGTTTGAGCGGCTCCTGGGAGATCAGTATTAGATTCTGATGCACCAGTGCAGGTTTACTGTATCCCTTGGACGTTCACATTGACCATGAAACACAGAAATTGCATCGGGATTGAATACAATAGGGACAATGCCAACATAAGTACTAGAAGAGTGAATCTTCTAAGAGTTTGTGAATTGAGCGGCTCCTGGGAGACCAGTATTAGATTCCGATGCACCAGTGCTGGTTTACTGTATCCCTTGGACCTTCACATTGACCGTGAAACACAGAAATTGCATCGGCATTGAATACAAAAGGGACAATGCCGACTTAAATACAAGAAGAGTGTATCTTCTAAGAGTTTGTGGATTGAGCGGCTCCTCGGCGACCAGTATTAGCTTTGGACGCACCAGTGCACGTTTATTGTATGCCTTGGACCTTCACATTGACCATGAAACTTAGATATCGCTTCGGGATAGAATACAAAAGGCATAATGCCGACTTAAGTAGAAGAGAAATGAATCTTCTAAGAGTTCGTGCTTTGAGCTGCTCCTGGGAGACCAGTATAAGATTCCGATGCACCAGTGCAGGATTACTGTGTCTCTGGACCTTCACATTCACCATGAAACAAAGAAATTGCATCGGCATTGAATGCAAATGGGACAATGCCGACTTCAGTACAGGGAGAGGGAATCTTGTAAGAGATAGTGGTTTGAGCGGATCCTGTGAGACCAGTAATAGATTCCGATGCGCCAGTGCAGGTTTACTGTATCCCTTGGCCCTTAACATTGACCATGAAACACAGAAATTGCATCGGGTTTGTATACAAATGGACAATGCCGACTTAAGGACAAGAAGAGTTAATCTTCTAAGAATTTGTGCTTTGTGCGGCTCCTGGGAGACCAGTATTAGGTTCCGAAACACCGGTGCAGGTTTACTTTATCCCTTGGAGCATCACATTCACCATTAAACATAGAAATTGCATCGGCATTGAATGGAAGAAGGGACAATGCCGACTTAAGTACAAGAAAAGTGAATCTGCTAAGAGGTTGTGTTTTGAGCGTCTCCTGGGAGACCAGTATTACATTCCGATGCACCAGTGCAGGTTTACTGTATCATTTGGAACTTCACATTGACCATGAAACACAGAAATTGCATCGGGATTGAATAAAAAACGGCCAATCCCGACTTAAATACAGGAAGAGTGAATCTTCTATGAATTTGAGGTTAGAGCGGCTCCTGGGAGGCCAGTATTAGATTCCGGTGCACCAGTGCAGGTTTACTATATCCCTTGTACCTTCCCATTGACCATGAAACACAGAAATCGCATTGGGATTGAATACAAGAGTGACAATGCTGACTTAAGTACAAGAAGAGCGAACCTTCTAAGAATTTGTGGTTTGAGCGGCACCTGGGAGACCAGTATTAGATTCCGATTCTCCAGTGCAGGTTTACTGTATCCCTTGGACCTTCACATTGACCATGATACACAGAAATTGCATCGGGATTGAATGCAAAACGGACAATGCCGACTTAAGTACAAGAGGAGTGAATCTTCTAAGCGTTTGTGGTTTGAGCGGCCCCTGGGGGACCAGTATTAGATTTCGATGCACCAGCGCAGGTTTACTGTATCCCATGGAACTTCCCAATGACCATGAAACGTAGATATTGCATCGGGATTGAATACAAAAGGACAATGCAGACTTAAGTACAAGAACAGTGAATCTTCTAAGAATTCGTACTTCGAGCGACACCTGGGAGACCAGTATTAGATTCTGATGCACCAGTGCAGGTTTACTCTATCCCTTGGACATTCCCATTGCCAATGAAACACAGATATCGCAATGGGATAGAATACAAAAAGCACAATGCCGACTTAAGTACAAAAAGAGTGAATCCTCTAAGGGCTCGTGCTTTGAGCGACTCCTGGAAGACCAGTATTAGATTTCGATGCACCAGTGCAGGTTTGCTGTATCCAATGGACCTTCACATTGACCATGAAACACAGATATCGCAATGGGATAGAATACAAAAGGCACAATGCCGACTTAAGGACAAGAAGAGTAAATCTTCTAAGAGATCGTGATTTGAGCGGATCCTGTGAGACCAGTAATAGATTCCGATGCGCCAGTGCAGGTTTACTGTATCCTTTGAACTTTCCCATTGACCATGAACCACAGAAATTGCATCGAGATTGAATACAAAAGGGAGAATGCCGACTTAAGTACAAAAAGAGTGAATCTTCTAAGAGATTGTGAATTGAGCGGCTCCTGGGAGACGAGTATTAGATTCCGATGCACCAGTGCTTTTTTACTGTATCCCTTGTACCTTCACATTGACCATGAAACGCAGAAATTGCATCGGGATTCAATATAAAAGGGACAACGCCGACTTAAGTACATGATGAGTGAATCTACTAAGAGTTTGTGCCTTGAGCGGCTTCTGGGAGAGAAGTATTAGATTCAGATGCACCAATGCAGGTTTACTGTAATCCTTGGACCTTCACATTGACCATGAAACACAGATATTGCATCGGGATTGAATACAAAAGGACAATAGCGACTTAAGTACAAAAAGAGTGAATCTTCTAAGAGTTTGTGATATCAGCGACTCCCCAGAGACCAGTATTAGATTCCGATGCACCAGTGCAGTATTGCTGTATCCCTTGGACCTTCACATTCACCATTAAACACACATATTGCTTCGGAATTGAATTAAAAGAGGAAATTGCCGACTTAAGTACAAGGAGAGTTAATCGTCTAAGCGTTTGTGGTTTGAGCGGCCCCTGGGGGACCAGTATTAGATTCCGATGCGCCAGTGCAGATTTGATGTATCCCATGGAACTTCCCAATGACCATGAAACATAGATATTGCATCGGGATTGAATAAAAAAGGACAATGCCGACTTAAGTACAGGAAGAGTGAATCTCCTAAAAATTCGTACTTCGAGCGAATCCTGGGAGACCAGTATTAGATTATGATGCACCAGAGCAAATTTACTCCATCCCTTGGACATTTCCATTGCCCATGAAACACAGATATCGCAATGGGATAGTATACGAAAGGCACAATGCCGACTTCATTACAAAAGAGTGAATCTTCTAAGAGTTCGTGCTTTGAGCGACTCCTGGAAAACCAGTATTAGATTTCGATGCACCAGTGCAGGTTTACTGTATCCATTATACCTTCACATTGACCATGAAACACAGATATCGCAATGGGATGGATTACAAAAGGCACAATGCCGACTTAAGTACAAGAAGAGTAAATCTTCTAAGAGATCGTGTTTTGAGCGGATCCTGTAAGACCAGTATTAGATTCCGATGCGCCAGTGCAGGTTTACTGTATACCTTGGACTTTCCCATTGACCATGAAACACAGATATTGCTTCGAGATTGAATACAAAAGGGACAATGCCGACTTTAGTACAAGAAGAGTGAATATTCTAAGAGTTCGCTCCTTAAGCAAATCCTGGGAGACCAGTATTAAATTCCAATGCACCAGTGCAAGTTTACTGTATCCCTTGGACCTTCACATTGACCATGAAACACAGAAATTGCATTGGGATTGAATACAAAAGGGGCAATGCTTACTTAAGTACAAGAAGAGTGAATCTTCCAAGAGTTTGTGGTTTGAGAGGCTCCTGGGAGACCAGTATTAGATTCCGATGCACCAGTGCTAGCGTACTGTATCCCTTGGACCTTCACATTGACCATGAAACACAAAAATTGCATCGGGATTGAATAGAATAGAGACAATGCTACATAAGTACTAGAAGAGTGAATCTTCTAAGAATTTGTGAATTAAGCGGTTCCTGGGAAACCAGTATTAGATTCCGATGTACCAGTGCTGCTTTACTGTATCCCTTGGACCTTCACATTAACCACGAAACACAGAAATCGCAACGGGATAGAAAACAAAAGGCACAATTCCGATTTAAGTACAAGAAGTGTTAATCTTCTAAAAGTTCGTGCTTTGAGTGGCTCCTGGCAGACAAGTATTAGATACCGATATACCAGTGCCGGTTCACTGTATCTCTTGGACCTTCACATTCACCCTTAAACTTAGAAATTGCATCGGCATTGAATGGAAAAACGGACAATGCCGACTTAAGTACAAGAAGAGAAAATCATCTAAGGGGTTGTGCTTTGAGCGGCTCCTGGGAGACCAGTATTAAATTCCGATGCACCAGTGCAGGTTTACTGTATCAGTAGGACCTTCGCATTGACCATGAAACACAGAAATTGCATTGGGATTGAATAAAAAATGGGCAATGCCAACTCAAATACAGGAAGAGTGAATCTTCTAAGAATCTGAGGTTAGAGCGGCTCCTGGGAGGCCAGTACTAGATTCCGATGCACCAGTGCAGGTTTACTATATCCCTTGGACTTTCCCATTGGTCATGAGACACAGAAATCCCATTGGGATTGAATACAAAGGTGACTATGCCGACTTAAGTACAAGAAGAGAGAATCTACTAAGTGTTTGTGGCTTGAGCGGCTCCTGGGAGACCAGTATTAGATTCCGATACACCACTGCAGGTTTACTGTATCCCTTGGACTTTCACATTCACCATGAAACACAGAAATTTCATCGGGACTGAATACAAAAGGGACAATGCCAGCTTAAATACCAGGAAAGTGAATCGTCTAAGAGTTTGTGGTTTGAGCTGCTCCTCGGAGACCAGTATTAGATTCCGATGCGCCAGTGCAGGTTTACTGTATCCCTTGGACCTTCACATTGACCATGATACTCAGAAATTGTATCGGTATATAATACAAATGGCACAATGCCGACTTAAGTACAAGAAGAGTAAATGTTCTAAGAGATCGTGTTTTGAGCGGATCCTGTGAGACCAGTATTAGATTCCGATGCGCCAGTGCTGGTTTACTGTATCCCTTGGACCTTCCCATTGACCACGGAACACAGATATTGCATCGAGATTGAATACAAAAGGGACAATGCCGACTTCAGTACAAGAAGAGTGAATCTTCTAAGAGTTCGTGTCTTAAGCGAATCCTGGGTTACCAGTATTAGATTCCGATGCACTAGTGATGGTTTACTGTATCCCTTGAACCTTCACATTGACCATGAAACCCAGAAATTGCATCGGGATTCAATACAAAAGGGACAACGCCGACTTAAGTACATGATGTGTGAGGCTACTAAGAGTTTGTGCCTTGAGCGGCTTCTGGGAGACAAGTATTAGATTCCGATGCACCAATGCAGGTTTACTGTAACCCTTGGACCTTCACATTGACCATGATACACAGAAATTGCATCGTGATTGAATACAAAAGGGACAATGGAGACTCAAGTAGAAGAAGAGTGAATCTACTAAGAGTATGTGGTTTGAGCGGCTCCTGGGACACCAGTAGTAGATTCCGATGCACCAGCGCAGGTTTACTGTATCCCTTGACATTCATATAGTCCATGAAACACAGAAATTGCATCGTGATTGAATACAAAAGGGACAATGGAGACTCAAGTACAAGAAGAGTGAAACATCTAAGTGTTTGTTCTTGGAGCGGCTCCTGGGAGACCAGTATTAGATTCCGATGCACCAGTGCAGGTTTACTGTATCCCTTGGCCCTTCACATTGACCATGAAACACAGATATCGCAACGGGATAGAATACAAAAGGCACAATGCCGACTTAAGTACAAGACGAATTAATCTTGTAAGAGTTTGTGCTTTGAGCGGCTCCTGGGGGACCAGTATTGGATTCCGATGCACCAGTGCAGGCTTACTGTATCCGTTGGACCTTCACATTCACCATTAAAAACAGATATTGCTTCGGGGTTGAATCAAAAAGGACAATGCCGACTTAAGTACAAGAAGAGTGAATCTTCTAAGACTTCGTACTTCGACCGACTCCTGGGAGACCAGTATTATATTCTGATGCACCATTGCAGGTTTACTCCATCCCTTGGACATTCCCATTGCCCATGAATCACAGATATCGCAATGGGACTGAATACAAAAGGCACAATGCCGACTTAAGTACAAAAAGAGTGAATCTTCTAAGAGCTCCTGCTTTGAGCGACTACTGGAAGACCGGTATTAGATTTCGATGCACCAGTGCAGGTTTACAATATCCATTGGACCTTCACATTGACCATGAAACACAGATATCGCAATGGGATAGAATACAAAAGGCACAATGCCGACTTAAGTACAAGAAGAGTAAATGTTCTAAGAGATAGTGTTTTAAGCGGATCCTGTGAGACCAGTATTAGATTCCGATGCGCCAGTGCAGGTTTACTGTATCCCTTGGACCTTGACATTGACCATGAAACACAGAAATTGCATCGGGATTGAATAGAATAGGGACAATGCCAACATAAGTACTAGAAGAGTGAATCTTCTAAGAATTTGTGAATTAAGCGGTTCCTGGGAAACCAGTACTAGATTCCGATGCACCAGTGGTGGTTTACTGTATCCCTTGGACCTTCACATTGACCATGAAACACAGAAATCGCAACGGGATAAAAAACAAAAGGCACAATGCCGATTTAAGTACAACAAGTGTTAAACTTCTAAGAGTTCGTGATTTGAGTGGCTCCTGGCAGACAAGTATTAGAAACCGATATACCAGTGCCGGTTCACTGTATCTCTTGGACCTTCACATTCACCATTAAACTTAGAAATTGTATCGGCATTGAATGGAAAAAGGGACAATGCCGACTTAAGTACAAGAAGAGAGAATCATCTAAGGGGTTGTGCTTTGAGCGGCTCCTGGGAGACCAGTATTAGATTCCGATACACCACTGCAGGTTTACTGTATCCCTTGGACCTTCACATTCACCATGAAACACAGAAATTTCATCGGGACTGAATACAAAAGGGACAATGCCAGCTTAAGTACCAGGAAAGTGAATCGTCTAAGAGTTTGTGGTTTGAGCTGCTCCTCGGAGACCGGTATTAGATTCCGATGCGCCAGTGCAGGTTTACTGTATCCCTTGGACCTTCACATTGACCATGATACTCAGAAATTGTATCGGGATTGAATACAAATGGCACAATGCCGACTTAAGTACAAGAAGAGTAAATGTTCTAAGAGTTCGTGCCTTAAGCGAATCCTGGGTTACCAGTATTAGATTCCGATGCACTAGTGATGGTTTACTGTATCCCTTGAACCTTCACATTGACCATGAAACACAGAAATTGCATCGGGATTCAATACAAAAGGGACAACGCCGACTTAAGTACATGATGTGTGAAGCTACTAAGAGTTTGTGCCTTGAGTGGCTTCAGGGAGACAAGTATTAGATTCCGATGCACCAATGCAGGTTAACTGTAACCCTTGGACCTTCACATTGACCATGAAACACAGAAATTGCATCGGGATTGAATACAATGGGGACAATGCCAACATAAGTACTAGAAGAGTGAAACTTCTAAGAGTTTGAGAATTGAGCGGCTCCTGGGAGACCAGTATTGGATTCCGATGCACCAGTGCTGGCTTACTGTATCCCCTGGACCTTCACATTGACCATGAAACACAGAAAATGCATCGGGATTGAATACAATTGGGAGAATGCCAACATAAGTACTAGAAGAGTGAATCTTCTAAGAGTTTGTGAATTGAGCGGCTCCTCGGAGACCAGCATTAGTTTCCGATGCACCAGTGCTGGTTTACCGTATCCCTTAGAACTTCACATTGACCATGAAACACAGAAATCGCAACGGGATAGAAACCAAAAGCACAATGCTGATTTAAGTACAAGAAGTGTTAATCTTCTAAGAGTTCGTGTTTTGGGTGGCTCCTGAGAGACAAGTATTAGATACCGATATGCCAGTGCCGGTTCACTGTATCCCTTGGACCTTCACATTCACCATTCAACATAGAAATTGCATCGGCATTGAATGGAAAAAGGGACAATGCCGACATAAGTACAAGAAGAGTGAATCTTCTAAGAGTTTGTGCTTTGAGTGGCTCCTGGGAGACCAGTATTAGATTCTGATGCACCAGTGAAGATTTACTGTATGCCTTCGACTTTCAAATTGACCATTAAACACAGATATTGCTTCGGGATTGAATTAAAAGTGGACAATGCCGACTTAAGTACACGAAGAGTGAATCTTCCAAGCGTTAATGGTTTGAGCGGCCCCTGGGGGACCAGTATTAGATTGTGATGCACCAGTGCAGGTTTACTGTATCCCATGGACCTTCCCAATGACCATGAAACACAGATATTGCATGGAGATTGAATAAAAAAGGACAATGCCGACTTAAGTACAAGAAGAGTGAATCTTCTAACATTTCGTACTTCGAGCGACTCCTGGGAGACCAGTATCAGATTCTGATGCACCAGTGCAAGTTTACTCTATCCCGTGGACATTCCCATTGACCATGAAACACAGATATCGCAATGGGTTGGAATACAAAAGGCACAGTGCTGACTTAAGTACAATAAGAGTGCATCTTCTAAGAGTTCGTGCCTTAAGCGAATCCTGGGAGACCAGTACTAGATTCCGATGCACCAGTGCCGGAATGCTGTATCCCGTGGACCTTCACATTCACCATTAAACACAGATATTGCTTCGGGATTGAATTAAAAGAGGAAATTGCCGACTTAAGTACAAGAAGAGTGAATCTTTTAAGCGTTTGTGGTTTGTGCGGCCCCTGGGGGACCAGTATTAGATTCCGATGCGCCAGTGCAGGTTTGATGTATCCCATGGAACTTCCCAATGACCATGAAACATAGATATTGGATCGGGATTGAATAAAAAAGGACAATGCCGACTTAAGTACAAGAAGAGTGAATGTTCTAAGAGTTCGTGCTTTGAGCGACTCCTGGAAGACCAGTATTAGATTTCGATGCACCAGTGCAGCTTTAGTGTATCCTTTATACCTTCACATTGACCATTAAACGCAGATATCGCAATGGGATAGAATGCAAAAGGCACAATGCCGACTTAAGTACAAGAAGAGTTAATCTTCTAAGAGATCGTATTTTGAGCGGATCCAGTGAGACCAGTACTAGATTGCGATGCGCCAGTGCAGGTTTACTGTATACCTTGGACTTTGCCATTGACCATGAAACACAGAAATTGCATCGGGATTGAATACAAAAGGGGCAATGCTTACTTAAGTACAAGAAGAGTGAATCTTCCAAGAGTTTGTGGATTGAGTGGCTCCTGGGAGACCAGTATTAGATTCAGATGCACCAGTGCTGGCTTACTGTATCCCTTGGACCTTCACATTGACCATGAATCACAGGTATTGCATCGAGATTGAATACAAAATGGACAATGCCGACTTCAGTACAAGAAGAGTGAATCTTCTAAGAGTTTGTGGTTTGGGCGGCTCCTGGGGGACCAGTATTAGATTCCGATGCACCAGTGCTGGCTTACTGTATCCCTTGGACCTGCACATTGCCCAATGAAAGACAAAAATTGCATCGGGATTGACTACAAAACGGACAATGCCGACTTAAGTACGAGAATAGTGAATCTTCTAAGAGTTTGTGGTTTGAGCCGCTCCTGGGAGACCGGTATTAGATTCCGATGTGGCAGTGCAGGTTTACTGTATCCCATGGACCTTCACATTGGCCATGAAACACAGAAATTGCATCGGGATTTAATACAATAGGGACAATGCCAACATAAGTACTAGAAGAGTGAATCTTCTAAGAGTTTGTGAATTGATCGGCTCCTGGTACACCAGTGTTAGATTCCGATGCACCAGTGCTGGTTTAGTGTATCCCCTGGACCTTCACATTGAACATGAAACACAGAAATCGCAACGGGATAGAAAACAAAAGGCACAATGCCGATTTAAGTACAAGTAGTGTTAATCTTCTAAGAGTTCGTGCTTTGAGTGGCTCCTGGGAGACAAGTATTAAATACCGATATACCAGTGCCAGTTCACTGTATCGCTTGGACCTCCACATTCGCCATTAAACATAGAAATTCCATAGGCATTGAATGGAAAAAGGGACAATGCCGACATAAGTACAAGAGGAGTGAATCCTCTAAGAGGTTGTGCTTTGAGCGGCTCCTTTGAGACCAGTATTAGGTTCCGCTGCACCATTGCAGGTTTACTGTATCCGTTGGACCTTCACATTGGCCATGATACACAGAAATTGCATCGTGATTGAATACAAAAGGGACAATGCCGACTCAAATGGAAGATGAGTGAATCTACTAAGAATTTGTGGTTTGAGCGGCTCCTGGGAGACCAGTATTAGATTCCGATGCACCAGCGCAGGTTTACAGTATCCCTTGAACTTCACATTGTGCATGAAACACAGAAATTACATCGGGACTGAAAACAAATGGACAATGCTGACTTAAGTACAAGAAGAATGAAACTTCTAAGAGTTTGTGCTTGGAGCGGCTGATGGGAAACCAGTATTAGATTCCGATGCACCAGCGCAGGTTTACTGTATCCGTTGGACTTTCGCATTGACCATGAAACACAGAAATTGCATTGGGATTCAATTCAAAAGGGACAACGCCGACTTAAGTACAAGATGACTGAATCTACTCAGAGTTTGTGCGTTGAGCGGCTTCTGGGAGACAAGTATTAGATTCCGATGCACCAATGCAGGTTTACTGTAACCCTTGGACCTTCACATTGACCATGAAAGACAGAAATTGTATCGGGATTGAATACAAAACGGACAATGCTGACTTAAGTACGAAATGAGTGAATCTACTAAGAGTTTGTGATATCAGCGACTCCCCAGAGACCAGTATTAGATTCCGATGCACCAGTGCAGGTTTACTGTATCCCTTGGACCTGCACATTGATCATGAAACACAGATATCGCAACGGGATAGAATACAAAAGGCACAATGCCGACTTAAGTACAAGATGAATTAATCTTCTAAGAGTTCGTGCTTTGAGCGGCTCCTGGGAGACCACTGTTAAATTCCGATGCACCAGTGCAGGATTACTGTATCCGTTGGACCTTCACATTCTCCATTAAACACGGATATTGCTTCGGGATTGAATAAAAAGGGACAATGCCGTCTTAAGTTCAAGAAGAGAGAATCTTCTAAGAATTCGTACTTCGAGCGACTCCTGGGAGACCAGTATTTGATTCTGATGCACCAGTGCAGGTTTACTCTATCCCTTGGACATTCTCATTGCCCATGAAACACAGATATCGCAATGGGACAGAATATAAAAGGCACAATGCCAACTTAAGTACAAAAAGAGTGAATCTTCTAAGAGTTCCTGCTTTGAGCGACTCCTGGAAGACCTGTACTTGATTTCGATGCACCAGTGCAGGTTTACTGTATCCATTGGACATTCACATTGACCATGAAACACAGATATCGCAATGGGGTAGAATACAAAAGGCACAATGCCGACTTAAGTACAAGAAGAGTAAATGTTCTAAGAGATCGTGTTTTGAGCGGATCCTGAGAGACCAGTATTAGATTCCGATGCGCCAGTGCAGGTTTACTGTATCCCTTGGACCTTCACATTGACCATGAAACACACAAATTGCATCGGGATTGAATACAAAAGGGACAATGCTTACTTAAGTACAAGAAGAGTGAATTGTCCAAGGGTTTGTGGTTTGAGTGGCTTCTGGGAGACCAGTATTAGATTCCGTTGCACCAGTGCTGGCTTACTGTATCCCTTGGACCTTCACATTGACCATGAAACACTAAAATTGCATCGGGATTGATAACAAAACGGACAATGCCGACTTAAGCACAAGAAGAGTGAATCTTCTAAGAGTTTGTGGTTTGAGCGGCTCCTGGGAGATCAGTATTAGATTCTGATGCACCAGTGCAGGTTTACTGTATCCCTTGGACGTTCACATTGACCATGAAACACAGAAATTGCATCGGGATTGAATACAATAGGGACAATGCCAACATAAGTACTAGAAGAGTGAATCTTCTAAGAGTTTGTGAATTGAGCGGCTCCTGGGAGACCAGTATTAGATTCCGATGCACCAGTGCTGGTTTACTGTATCCCTTGGACCTTCACATTGACCATGAAACACAGAAATCGCAACGGGATAGAAAACAAAAGGCACAATGCCGATTTAAGTACAAGAAGTGTTAATCTTCTAAGAGGTCGTGCTTTGAATGGCTCCTGGGAGACAAGTATTAGATACCGATATACCAGTGCCGGTTCACTGTATCGCTTGGACCTCCACATTCGCCATTAAACATAGATATTGCATCGGCATTGAATGGAAAAAGGGACAATGCCGACTTAAGTACAAGAGGAGTGAATCTTCTAAGAGGTTGTACTTTGAGCGGCTCCTTTGAGACCAGTATTAGGTTCCGATGCACCATTGCAGATTTACTGTATCCGTTGGACCTTCACATTGGCCATGATACACAGAAATTGCATCGTGATTGAATACAAAAGGGACAATGCCGACTCAAATAGAAGATGAGTGAATCTACTAAGAGTTTGTGGTTTGAGCGGCTCCTGGGAAACCATTATTAGATTCCGATGCACCAGTGCAGGTTTACTGTATCCGTTGGACCATCACATTGACCATGAAACACAGAAATTGCATTAGGATTCAATACAAAAGGGAAAACGCCGACTTAAGTACAAGATGAGTAAATCTACTAAGAGTTTGTGCGTTGAGCGGCTTCTGGGAGACAAGTATTAGATTCCGATGCACCAATGCAGGTTTACTGTAACCCTTGGACCTTCACATTGACCATGAAAGACAGAAATTGTATCGGGATTGAATACAAAACGGACAATGCTGACTTAAGTACGAAATGACTGAATCTACTAAGAGTTTGTGATATCAGCGACTCCCCAGAGACCAGTATTAGATTCCGATGCACCAGTGCAGGTTTACTGTATCCCTTGGACCTGCACATTGATCATGAAACACAGATATCGCAACGGGATAGAATACAAAAGGCACAATGCCGACTTAAGTACAAGATGAATTAATCTTCTAAGAGTTCGTGCTTTGAGCGGCTCCTGGGAGACCACTGTTAAATTCCGATGCACCAGTGCAGGATTACTGTATCCGTTGGACCTACACATTCTCCATTAAACACGGATATTGCTTCGGGATTGAATAAAAAGGGACAATGCCGTCTTAAGTTCAAGAAGAGAGAATCTTCTAAGAATTCGTACTTCGAGCGACTCCTGGGAGACCAGTATTTGATTCTGATGCACCAGTGCAGGTTTACTCTATCCCTTGGACATTCTCATTGCCCATGAAACACAGATATCGCAATGGGACAGAATATAAAAGGCACAATGCCAACTTAAGTACAAAAAGAGTGAATCTTCTAAGAGTTCCTGCTTTGAGCGACTCCTGGAAGACCTGTACTTGATTTCGATGCACCAGTGCAGGTTTACTGTATCCATTGGACATTCACATTGACCATGAAACACAGATATCGCAATGGGGTAGAATACAAAAGGCACAATGCCGACTTAAGTACAAGAAGAGTAAATGTTCTAAGAGATCGTGTTTTGAGCGGATCCTGAGAGACCAGTATTAGATTCCGATGCGCCAGTGCAGGTTTACTGTTTCCCTTGGAACTTCACATTGACCATGAAACACACAAATTGCATCGGGATTGAATACAAAAAGGACAATGCTTACTTAAGTACAAGAAGAGTGAATTGTCCAAGGGTTTGTGGTTTGAGTGGCTTCTGGGAGACCAGTATTAGATTCCGATGCACCAGTGCTGGCTTACTGTATCCCTTGGACCTTCACATTGACCATGAAACACTAAAATTGCATCGGGATTGATAACAAAACGGACAATGCCGACTTAAGTACAAGAAGAGTGAATCTTCTAAGAGTTTGTGGTTTGAGCGGCTCCTGGGAGATCAGTATTAGATTCTGATGCACCAGTGCAGGTTTACTGTATCCCTTGGACGTTCACATTGACCATGAAACACAGAAATTGCATCGGGATTGAATACAATAGGGACAATGCCAACATAAGTACTAGAAGAGTGAATCTTCTAAGAGTTTGTGAATTGAGCGGCTCCTGGGAGACCAGTATTAGATTCCGATGCACCAGTGCTGGTTTACTGTATCCCTTGGACCTTCACATTGACCATGAAACACAGAAATCGCAACGGGATAGAAAACAAAAGGCACAATGCCGATTTAAGTACAAGAAGTGTTAATCTTCTAAGAGGTCGTGCTTTGAATGGCTCCTGGGAGACAAGTATTAGATACCGATATACCAGTGCCGGTTCACTGTATCGCTTGGACCTCCACATTCGCCATTAAACATAGATATTGCATCGGCATTGAATGGAAAAAGGGACAATGCCGACTTAAGTACAAGAGGAGTGAATCTTCTAAGAGGTTGTGCTTTGAGCGGCTCCTTTGAGACCAGTATTAGGTTCCGATGCACCATTGCAGATTTACTGTATCCGTTGGACCTTCACATTGGCCATGATACACAGAAATAGCATCGTGATTGAATACAAAAGGGACAATGCCGACTCAAATAGAAGATGAGTGAATCTACTAAGAGTTTGTGGTTTGAGCGGCTCCTGGGAAACCATTATTAGATTCCGATGCACCAGTGCAGGTTTACTGTATCCGTTGGACCATCACATTGACCATGAAACACAGAAATTGCATTAGGATTCAATACAAAAGGGAAAACGCCGACTTAAGTACAAGATGAGTAAATCTACTAAGAGTTTGTGCGTTGAGCGGCTTCTGGGAGACAAGTATTAGATTCCGATGCACCAATGCAGGTTTACTGTATCCCTTGGACCTTCACATTGACCATGAAAGGCAGAAATTGTATCGGGACAGAATACAAATGGGACAATGCTGACTCAAGTACGAAAAGAGTGAATCTACTAAGAGTTTTTGATATCAGCGACTCCCCGGAGACGAGAGTTAGATTGCGATTTACCAGTGCAGGTTTACTGTATCCCTTGGACCTTCACATTGACCATGAAACACAGATATCGCAACGGGATAGAATACAAAAGGCACAATGCCGACTTAAGTACAAGATGAATTAATCTTCTAAGAGTTCGTGCTTTGAGCGGCTCCTGGGAGACCACTATTAAATTCCGATGCACCAGTGCAGGATTACTGTATCCGTTGGACCTTCACATTCACCATAAAACACGGATATTGCTTCGGGATTGAACAAAAAAGGACAATGCCGTCTTAAGTTCAAGAAGAGTGAATCTTCTAAGAATTCGTACTTCGAGCGACTCCTGGGAGACCAGTATTAGATTCTGACGCACCAGTGCAGGTTTACTCTATCCCTTGGACATTCCCATTGCCCATGAAACACAGATATCGTAATGGGACAGATTACAAAAGGCACAATGCCGACTTAAGTACTAAAAGAGTGAATCTTCTAAGAGTTCCAGTTTGAGCGACTCTTGGAAGACCAGTATTTGATTTCGATGCACCAGTGCAGGTTTACTGTATCCATTGGACCTTCACATTGACCATGAAACACAGATATCGCAATGGGGTAGAATACAAAAGGCACAATGCCGACATAAGTACAAGAAGAGTAAATGTTCTAAGAGATCGTGCTTTGAGCGGATCCTGTGAGACCAGTATTAGATTCCGATGCGCCAGTGCAGGTTTACTGAATCACTTGGACCTTCCCATTGACCATGAAACACAGATATTGCATCGGGATTGAATACAAAACGGACATTGCCGACTTGAGTACAAGATGAGTGAATCTTCTAAGAGTTTGTGCTTTGAGCGGATCCTGTGAGACCAGTATTAGATTCCGATGCACCAGTGCTGGTTTACTGTATCCCTTGGACCTTCACATTGACCATGAAACACAGAAATCGCAATGGCATAGAAAAAAAAGGCACAATGGGGATTTAAGTACAAGATATGTTAATCTTCAAAGAGTTCGTGCTTTGAGTGGCTCCTGTGAGACCAGTATTAGATTCCGATGCCCCAGCGCCGGTTTACTGTATCCCTTGGACCTTCCCATTGACCGTGAAACACAGATATTGCATCGAGATAGAATTCAAAAGGGACAATGCCGATTCAGTACAAGAAGAGTGAATCTTCTAAGAGTTCGTGCCTTAAGCGAATCCTGGGAGACCAGTATTAGATTCCGATGCCCAAGTGCAGGTTTACTGTATCCCTTGGACCTTCACATTCACCATGAAACACAGAATTTGCATCGGGATTGAATACAAAAGGGCCAACGCTTACTTAAGTACAAGAAGAGTGATTCTTACAAGAGTTTGTGGTTTGAGCGGCTCCTGGGGGACCAGTATTAGATTCCGATGCACCAGTGATGGCTTACTGTATCCCTTGGACCTGCACATTGCCCATGAAAGACAAAAATTGCACCAGGATTGAATACAAAACGGACAATGCCGACTTAAGTACAAGATGAGTGAATCTACTAAGAGTCTGTGCGTTGAGCGGCTTCTGGGAGACAAGTATCAGATTCCGATGCACCAGCGCAGGTTTTCTGTATCCCTTGACCTTCAAATTGTCCATGAAACACAGAAATTACATCGGGATTGAATACAAAATGGACAATGCTGACTTAAGTACGAAAAGAGTGAATCTACTAAGAGTTTGTGATATCAGCGACTCCCCGGAGACCAGTATTAGATTCCGATGCACCAGTGCGGGTTTACTGTATCCCTTGGACTTTCACATTCACCATTAAACACGGATATTGCTTCGGGATTGAATAAAAAAGGACAATGCCCTCTTAAGTTTAAGAAGAGTGAATCTTCTAAGAATTCGTACTTCGAGCGATTCCTGGGAGACCAGTATTAGATTCTGAAGCACCAGTGCAGGATTACTCTATCCCTTGGACATTCCCATTGCCCATTAAACACAGATATTGCATCGAGATTGAATACAAAAGGGACGATGCCGACCTCAGTACAAGAAGAGTGAATTGTCCAAGGGTTTTTGGTTTGAGTGGCTTCTGGGAGACCAGTATTAGAATCCGATGCACCAGTGCTGGCTTACTGTATCCCTTGGACCTTCACATTGACCATGAAACACTAAAATTTCATCGGGATTGAATACAAAACGGACAATGCCGACTTAAGTACAAGAAGAGTGAATCTTCTAAGAGTTTGTGGTTTGAGCGGCTCCTGGGAGACCAGCATTACATTCCGATGCACCAGTGAAAATTTACTGTATGCCTTCGACTTTCCCATTGACCATTAAACACAAACATTGCTTCTGGATTGAATTAAAAGTGGACAATGCCGACTTATGTACAAGAAGAGTGAATCTCCTTAGAGTTCGTGGCTTATGCGAATCCTGGGAGACCAGTATTAGATTCCGATGCACCAGTACATATTTACTGTATCCCTTGGACCTTCCCATTGACATGAAACACAGAAATCGCATTGGGATTGAATACAAAAGTGACTATGTCGACTTAAGTACAAGAAGAGTGAATCTTCTAAGCGTTCGTGGTTTGAGCGGCTCCTGGGAGACCAGTTTTAGATTCCGATACACCAGTGCAGGTTTACTGTATCCCTTGGACCTTCACATTCACCATGAAACACAGAAATTTCATCGGGACTGAATAAAAAGGGACAATGCCGACTTAAGAAGAAGAAGAGTGTATCTTCTAAGAGTTTGTGGATTGAGAGGGTCCTCGGAGACCAGTATTGGCTTCCGATGCACTAATGCAGGTTTACTGTATGCCTTGGACCTTCACATTGACCATGAAACACAGATATCGCAACGGGATGGAATACAAAAGGCACAAGGCCGACTTAAGTACAAGAGAAATGCATCTTGCAAGATTTCGTGTTTTCAGCGGCTCCTGGGAGACCAGTATTAGATTCCGATGCACCAGTGCAGGAATACTGTATCCCTTGGACCTTCACATTCACCATGAAACACAGAAATTGCATCGGCATTGAATGCAAAAGGGACAATGCCGACTTAGGTCCAAGAAGAGGGAATCTTCGAAGAATAGTGGCTTGAGCGGCTCCTGGGAGACCAGTATTAGATTCCGATGCACCAGTGAAGATATACTGTATGTCTTCGAGTTTTCCATTGACCATTAAACACAGATATTGCATCGAGATTGAATACAAAAGGGACAATGCCGACTTCAGTACAAGAAGAGTGAATCTTCTAAGAGTTCGTGCCTTAAGCGAATCCTGGGAGACCAGAATTAGATTCCGATGCACCAGTGCTGGTTTACTGTATCCCTTGGACCTTCACATTGACCATGAAACACAGAAATTGCATCGGGATTGAATACAAAAGGGACTATGCTTACTTAAGTACAAAAAGAGTGAATCTTTCAAGAGTTTGTGGTTTGAGCGGCTCCTGGGGGACCAGTATTAGATTCCGATGCACGAGTGCTGGCTTACTATATATCTTGGACCTTCACATTGACCATGAACCACAGAAATTGCATCGGGATTGAATACAATAGGGACAATGCCAACATAAGTACTAGAAGAGTGAATCTTCTAAGAGTTTGTGAATTGAGTGGCTCGTGGGAGACCAGTATTAGATTCTGATGCACCAGTGCAGGTTTACTGTATCAGTAGGACCTTCACATTTACCATGAAACACAGAAATTACATTGGGATTGAATAAAAAAGTGGCAATGCCGATTCAAATACAGGAAGAGTGAATCTTCTAAGAATTTGAGGTTAGAGCGGCTCCTGGGAGGCCGGTATTAGATTGCGATGCACCAGTGCAGGTTTACTATATCCCTTGGACCTTCCCATTGACCATGAAACACAGAAATCGCATTGGAATTGAATACAAAAGTGACAATGCGATTTAAGTACAAGAAGAGTGAATCTTCTAAGAGTTTGTGGTTATTGCGGCTCCTCGGAGACCAGTATTAGATTCCGATGCACCAGTGCTGGTTAACTGTATCCCTTGGACCTTCACATTCACCATTAAACATAGAAATTGCATCGGCATTGAATGGAAAAGGGGACAGTGCAGACTTAAGTACAAGAAGAGTGAATCCTCTAAGGGGTTGTGTTTTGATCGGCTCCTGGGAGACCAGTATTAGATTCCGATGCACCAGTGCAGGTATACTGTACCCCTTGGACCTTCACATTAACCATGAAACACAGAAATTGCATTGGGATTGAATAAAAAAGGGGCAATGCCGACTCAAATGCAGGAAGAGTGAATCCTCTAAGAATTTGAGGTTAGAGTGGCTCCTGGGAGGCCAGTATTAGATTCCGATACACCAGTGCAGGTTTACTAAATCCCTTGGACATTCACATTGACCATGAAACACAGAAATCGCATTGGGATTGAATACAAATGTGACAACACCAACTTAAGTACAAGAAGAGTGAATCTTCTAAGAATTTGTGCTTTGTGCGGCTCCTGGGGGACCAGTATTAGATTCCGATGCACGAGTGCTGGCTTACTATATATCTTGGACCTTCACATTGACCATGAAACACAGAAGTGGCATCGGGATTGAATTCATAAGTGACAATGCCGACTTCAGTACGAGAAGAGTGAATCTTCTAAGAGTTCGTGTCTTAAGCGAATCCTGATAGTCCAGTATTAGATTCCGATGCACCAGTGCAGGTTTACTGTATCACTTGGACCTTCACATTGACCATGAAACACAGAAATTGCATCGGGATTGAATACAAAAGAGACAATGCCAGCATATGTACAAGAAGAGTGAATCTTCTAAGTGTTTGTGAATTCAGCTGCTCCTGGGAGACAAGTATTATATTCCGAGGCACCAGTGCAATTTAACTGTATCCCTTGGACCTTCACATTGACCATGAAACACAGAAATCGCAACGGGATAGAATACAAAAGGCACAATGCCGACTTAAGTACAACAAGAATAAATCTTCTAAGAGCTCGAGCTTTGAGCGGTTCCTGCGAGATCAGTATTAGATTCCGATGCGCCAGTGCTGGTTTACTGTATCCCTTGGACCTTCCCAATGACCATGAAACACAGATATTGCATCGAGATTGAATACAAAAGGGATAATGGCGACTTCAGTACAAGAAGAGTGAATCTTCTAAGAGTTTGTGATTTGAGCGGTTAGTGGGGGACCAGTATTGGATTAGAATCACCAGTGCAGTTTTACTGTATCGCTTGGACCGCCACATTGACCGTGAAAAACAGAAATTGCATCGGCATTGAATAAAAAAGGGACAATGCCGACTGAAGTACAAGAAGAGTGTATCTTCTAAGAGTTTGTGGATTGAGCGGCTCCTTGGAGACCAGTATTAGATTCCGATGCACCAGTGCAGGTTTACTGTATCCCTTGGACCTTCACATTGGCCATAATACACAGAAATTGCATCGGGATTGAATGCAAAAGGGACAAAGCCGACTTAAGTACAAGGCGAATGAACCTTCTAAGCGTTTGTGGTTTGAGCGGCCCTGGGGGACCAGTATTAGATTCCGATGCCCCAGTGCTGGTTTACTGTATCCCTCGGACCTTCCCAATGATCATGAAACACAGATATTGCATCGGGATTGAATAAAAAAGGACAATGCCGACTTACGTACAAGAGGAGTGAATCTTCTAACAATTCGTACTTCGAGCGACTCCTGGGAGACCAGTATTAGATTCTGATGCACCAGTGCAGGTTTACTCTATCCCTTGGACATTCCCATTGACCATGAAACACAGATATCGCAATGGGATAGATTTCAAAAGGCACAGTGCTGAGTTAACTACAATAAGAGTGCATCTTATAAGAGTTCGTGATTTGAGCGACTCCTGGAAGGCCAGTATTAGATTTCGATGCACCAGTGCCGCTTTATTGCATCCATTGGACCTTCACATTGACCATGAAACACAGAAAAAGCAATGTGATAGAATACAAAAGGCACAATGCCGACTTAAGTACAACAAGAGTAAATCTGCTAAGCGATCGTGCTTTGAGCGGCTCCTGAGAGACCAGTATTAGAATCCGATGCGCCAGTGCAGGTTTACTGTATCAGTAGGACCTTCACATTGACCATGAAACACAGAAATCGCATTGGGATTGAGTACAAAGGTGACAATGCCGACATAAGTACAAAGAGAGTGGTTTGAGCGGCTCCTGGGAGACCAGTATTAGATTCCGATACACCAGTGCAGGTCTACTGTATCCCTTGGACCTTCCCATTGACCATGAAACACCGAAATTGAAACAGGATTGAATACACAACGGACAATGCCAACTTAAGTACAAGAGGAGTCAATCCTCTAAGAGTTTGTGGTTTGAGTGGCTCCTGGGAGACCAGCAATAGAATCCGATGCACCAGTGCAGGTTTACTGTATCCCTTGGCCCTTCACATTGACCATGAAACACAGATATTGCATCGGGATTGAATGCAAATGGCACAATGATGACTTAAGTACAAGAAGAGTGTATCTTCTAAGAGTTTGTGGTTTGAGCAGCTCCTGGGAGGCCAGAATTAGATTCCGATGCACCAGTGCAGGTTTACTGAATCCCTTGGACCTTCACATAGACCATGAAACACAGATTTTGCTTCGGAATTGGATACAAGAGGGACAATGCCGACTTAAGGACATGAAGAGTTAATCTCCCAAGAGTTTGTGCTTTGAGCGGGTCCTGGGAGACCAGTATTAGATTCCGATGAACCAGTGCAGGTTTACTGTATCCCTTGGACCTTCACATTGACCATGAAACACAGAAATTGCATCGGGATTGAATACTAAAGTGGCAATGCAGACTTAAGTTCAAGAAAAGTCAATCTTCTAGGAGTTTGTCGTTTGAACGGCCCCTTGGAAACAAGTATTAGATTCCGATGCACCAGTGCAGGTTTACTGTATCCCATGAACCTTCACATTGACCATGAAACACAGAAATTGCATCGGGATTGTATACAAAAGGGACAATGCCGACTTAAGTACAAGAAGAGTGGATTTTCTAAGAGATTGTTTTTTGAGCGGCTCCTTGGAGACCAGAATTAGATTCCGATACACCAGTGCTGAATTTACTGTATCCCTTGGACCTTCACATTGACCACGAAACACAGAAATCGCATCGGGATTGAATACAAGTGGCACAATGCCGAATTAACTACAAGAAGGGTGAATCTTCTAAGAGTTCGTGCTTCAAACAGTATCTGGGAGACCAGTATTAGATTCCGATGCACCAAAGCAGGTTTACTGTATCCATTGGACCTTCACATTGACCATGAAACACAAAATCACAATGGGATAGAATTCAAAATTCACAATGCCGACTTAAGTACAAGTAGAGTGAATGTTCAAAGAGTTTGAGCTTTGAGCGGCTCCTGGGATAGCAGTATTAGATTCCGATATATCAGTGCAGGTTTACTGTATCCCTTGGACCTTCAAATTGGCCATGAAACACAGATATCGCATCGGGTTTGAATACAAAAGGCACAATGGAACCTTACGTACAAGAAGAGTGAATCTTCTAAGAGTTTTTATTTTGAGCGGCTCCTGGGAGACCAGTATTAGATTCCGATGTACCAGTGCAGGTTTACTGTATCCCTTGGACCTTCACATTCACCATGAAACACAGATATCGCGTCGGGATTGAATACAAAAGGCATAATGCAACCTTAAGTACAAGAAGAGTGAATCTTCTAAGAGTTTGTATTTTGAGCGGCTCCTGGGAGACCAGTATTAGATTCCGATGTACCAGTGCAGGTTTACTGTACCCCTTGGACCTTCACATTCACCATGAAACACGTTAATTGCATCGGGTTTGAATACAAAAGGGACAATGCCGACTTAAGTACAAGACGAGTGAATCTTGTAAAAGTTTGTAGTTTGAGCGGCTCCTGGGACACCAGTATTAGATTCCGATGCACAAGGGCAGGTTTACTGTATCCCTTGGACCTCCACAATGACCATGAAACACCGAAATTACATCGGGATTGAATACAATAGGGACAATGCCGACTTAAGTACAAGAAGAGTGAATCTTCCAAGAGATTGTGGTTTGAGCGAGTCCTGGGAGACCAGTATTATATTCCGATGGACTAGTGCAGGTTTACTGTATCCCTTGGACCTACACATTGACCATAAATCACAGAAATTGCATCAGGTTTGAATACAAAACGGACAATGCCGACTTAAGTACAAGAAGAGTGAATCTTCTAAGAGCTTGTGATTTGAGCGCCTCCTTGGAGACCAGTATTAGATTCCGACTCACCAGTGCAGGTTTACTGTATCGCTTGGACCTCCACATTGACCATGAAAGACATATATCACATCGGGATTGAATACAAAAGTCACAATGCCGACTTAAGTACAAGTAGAGTGAATCTTCTAAGAGCTTGTGCTTTGAGCGGCTCCTGCGTGACCAGCAATAGATTCTGATGAACCAGTGCAGGTTTTCTGTATGCCTTAGACCTTCACATTGACCATGAAACACAGAAATCGCATTGGGATTGAATACAAAAGGGACAATGCCGACTTCAGGACAACAAGAGTGAATGTTCTAAGGATTTGTGGTTTGAGCGGCTCCTGAGAGACCAGTATTACATTCCGATGCACCAGTGATGGTTTACTGTATCCATTGGACCTTCACATTGACTATGAAACACAGAAATTGGATCGGGATTGATTACAAAAGGCACAATGCCGACTTAAGTACAAGAAGAGTGAAACTTCTAAGAGTTTGTAGTTTGAGCGGCTCCTGGTAGACAAGTATCAGATTCCGACGCACCAGTGCAGGTACACTGTATCCCTTGGATCTACTCATTGACCATGAAACACAGAAATTGCATCGGGATTGAATACAAAAAGGACAATGGCGGCTTAAGTACAAGAAGAATTAATCTTCTTAGAGTTTGAGGTTCGAGCGGCAACTGGGAGGCCAGTATCAGATTACGATGCACCAGTCCAGGTTTTCTGTATCCCTTGGGCCAGCACATTGACCATGAAACACAGAAATCGCAATGGGATAGAATTCAATATTCACAATGCCGACTTAAGTATAAGAAGACTGAATCTAATAAGAAATTGTAATATGAGCAGCTCCTGGGAAATCAGTATTGGATTCCGAAGCACCAGTGCATATTTACTGTATCCCTTGAACCCTCACATTGACCATGAAACACAGAAATCACAATGGGATAGAATTCAAAATTCACAATGACGACTTACGTACAAGAAGTGTGAATGTTCAAAAAGTTTGTGATTTTAGCGGCTCCTGGGAGACCAATATTGGATTCCGATGCACCAGTGCAGGTTTACTGTATGAATTGGTCTTTCACATTGATCATGAAACACATAAATCGCATCGCGATTGAATACGAAAGGGACTATGCCGACTTAAGTACAAGAAGAGTAAATCTTCTAAGGGTTTGTGATTTGAGCGGCTCCTGGGAGACCAGTATTAGATTCCGATGCACCAGTGCAGGTTTACTGTATCTCTTGGACCTTCACATTGAACATTAAACACAGAAATCGCTTTGGGATTGAATACAAAAGGACAATGCCGACTTCTGTACAACAAGAGTGAAACTTCTAAGAATTTGTGAATTGAGCGGCCCCTGGGAGACCAGTATTACATTCCGATGCACCAGTGCAGGTTTACTGTATCCCTTGGACCTTCACATTCACCATGAAACACAGATATCGCATCGGGATTGAATTCAAAAGGCATAATGCAACCTTAAGTACAAGAAGAGTGAATCTTCTAAGAGTTTGTATTTTGAGCGGCTCCTGGGAGACCAGTATTAGATTCCGATGTACCAGTGCAGGTTTACTGTATCCCTTGGACCTTCACATTCACCATGAAACACGTTAATCGCATCGGGTTTGAATACAAAAGGGACAATGCCGACTTAAGTACAAGACGAGTGAATCTTGTAAACGTTTGTAGTTTGAGCGGCTCCTGGGACACCAGTATTAGATTCCGATGCACAAGGCCAGGTTTACTGTATCCCTTGGACCTCCACATTGACCATGAAACACCGAAATTACATCGGGATTGAATACAATAGGGACAATGCCGACTTAAGTACAAGAAGAGTGAATCTTCCAAGAAATTGTGGTTTGAGCGAGTCCTGGGAGACCAGTATTATATTCCGATGGACTAGTGCAGGTTTACTGTATCCCTTGGACCTACACATTGACCATAAATCACAGAAATTGCATCAGGTTTGAATACAAAACGGACAATGCCGACTTAAGTACAAGAAGAGTGAATCTTCTAAGAGCTTGTGATTTGAGCGGCTCCTTGGAGACCAGTATTAGATTCCGACTCACCAGTGCAGGTTTACTGTATCGCTTGGACCTCCACATTGACCATGAAAGACATATATCACATCGGGATTGAATACAAAAGTCACAATGCCGACTTAAGTACAAGTAGAGTGAATCTTCTAAGAGCTTGTGCTTTGAGCGGCTCCTGCGTGACCAGCAATAGATTCTGATGAACCAGTTCAGGTTTTCTGTATGCCTTGGACCTTCACATTGACCATGAGACACAGAAATCGCATTGGGATTGAATACAAAAGGGACAATGCCGACTTCAGGACAACAAGAGTGAATGTTCTAAGGATTTGTGGTTTGAGCGGCTCCTGAGAGACCAGTATTACATTCCGATGCACCAGTGCTGGTTTACTGTATCCATTGGACCTTCACATTGACTATGAAACACAGAAATTGCATCGGGATTGAATACAAAATGGAGAATGCCGACTTAAGTACAAGAAGAGTGAATCTTCTAAGTGCTTGTGGTTTGAATGGCTACTGGGAGACCAGTATTACATTCCGATGCACCAGTGCAGGTTTACTGTATCCCTTGAACCTCACATTGACCATGAAACACAGAGACTGAATTGGGATTGAATACAAAAGGGACAAAGCCGATATAAGTACAAGAAGAGTGAGTCTTCTAAGAGTTTGTGCTTTGAGCGGCTCCTGGGAGAACAGTATTAGATTCCGATTCACCAGTGCATGTTTTCTGTATCCCCTGGACCCTCACATTGACCATGAAACACAGAAATCACAATGGGATAGAATTCAAAATTCACAATGCCGACTTAAGTACAAGTAGAGTGAATGTTCAAAGAGTTTGAGCTTTGGGCGGCTCCTGGGAGAGCAGTATTAGATTCCGATATATCAGTGCAGGTTTACTGTATCCCTTGGACCTTCACATTGACCATGAAACACAGATATCGCATCGGGTTTGAATACAAAAGGCACAATGGAACCTTACCTACAAGAAGAGTGAATCTTCTAAGAGTTTTTATTTTGAGCGGCTCCTCGGAGACCAGTATTAGATTCCGATGTACCAGTGCAGGTTTACTGTATCCCTTGGACCTTCACATTCACCATGAAACACAGATATCGCATCGGGATTGAATACAAAAGGCACAATGCAACCTTAAGTACAAGAAGAGTGAATCTTCTAAGAGTTTGTATTTTGAGCGGCTCCTGGGAGACCAGTATTAGATTCCGATGTACCAGTGCAGGTTTACTGTATCCCTTGGACCTTCACATTCACCATGAAACACGTTAGTCGCATCGGGTTTGAATACAAAAGGGACAATGCCGACTTAAGTACAAGACGAGTGAATCTTGTAAAAGTTTGTAGTTTGAGCGGCTCCTGGGACACCAGTATTAGATTCCGATGCACAAGGGCAGGTTTACTGTATCCCTTGGACCTCCACATTGACCATGAAACACCGAAATTACATCGGGATTGAATACAATAGGGACAATGCCGACTTAAGTACAAGAAGAGTGAATCTTCCAAGAGATTGTGGTTTGAGCGAGTCCTGGGAGACCAGTATTATATTCCGATGGACTAGTGCAGGTTTACTGTATCCCTTGGACCTACACATTGACCATAAATCACAGAAATTGCATCAGGTTTGAATACAAAACGGACAATGCCGACTTAAGTACAAGAAGAGTGAATCTTCTAAGAGCTTGTGATTTGAGCGGCTCCTTGGAGACCAGTATTAGATTCCGACTCACCAGTGCAGGTTTACTGTATCGCTTGGACCTCCACATTGACCATGAAAGACATATATCACATCGGGATTGAATACAAAAGTCACAATGCCGACTTAAGTACAAGTAGAGTGAATCTTCTAAGAGCTTGTGCTTTGAGCGGCTCCTGCGTGACCAGCAATAGATTCTGATGAACCAGTGCAGGTTTTCTATATGCCTTGGACCTTCACATTGACCATGAAACACAGAAATCGCATTGGGATTGAATACAAAAGGGACAATGCCGACTTCAGGACAACAAGAGTGAATGTTCTAAGGATTTGTGGTTTGAGCGGCTCCTGAGAGACCAGTATTACATTCCGATGCACCAGTGCTGGTTTACTGTATCCATTGGACCTTCACATTGACTATGAAACACAGAAATTGTTTCGGGATTGAATACAAAAGGCACAATGCCGACTTAAGTACAAGAAGAGTGAAACTTCTAAGAGTTTGTAGTTTGAGCGGCTCCTGGTAGACAAGTATCAGATTCCGACGCACCAGTGCAGGTACACTGTATCCCTTGGACCTACTCATTGACCATGAAACACAGAAATTGCATCGGGATTGAATACAAAAAGGACAATGGCGGCTTAAGTACAAGAAGAATTAATCTTCTTAGAGTTTGAGGTTCGAGCGGCAACTGGGAGGCCAGTATCAGATTACGATGCACCAGTCCAGGTTTTCTGTATCCCTTGGACCCCCACATTGACCATGAAACACAGAAATTGCAATGGGATAGAATTCAAAATTCACAATGCCGACTTAAGTATAAGAAGACTGAATCTAATAAGAAATTGTAATATGAGCGGCTCCTGGGAAATCAGTATTGGATTCCGAAGCACCAGTGCATATTTACTGTATCCCTTGGACCCTCACATTGACCATGAAACACAGAAATCACAATGGGATAGAATTCAAAATTCACAATCCGACTTACGTACAAGAAGTGTGAATGTTCAAAGAGTTTGTGATTTTAGCGGCTCCTGGGAGACCAATATTGGATTCCGATGCACCAGTGCAGGTTTACTGTATGAATTGGTCTTTCACATTGATCATGAAACACATAAATCGCATCGGGATTGAATACGAAAGGGACTATGCCGACTTATGTACAAGAAGAGTAAATCTTCTAAGGGTTTGTGATTTGAGCGGCTCCTGGGAGACCAGTATTAGATTCCGATGCACCAGTGCAGGTTTACTGTATCTCTTGGACCTTCACATTGAACATTAAACACAGAAATCGCTTTGGGATTGAATACAAAAGGACAATGCCGACTTCAGTACAACAAGAGTGAAACTTCTTAGAATTTGTGAATTGAGCGGCCCCTGGGAGACTAGAATTACATTCCGATGCACCAGTGCAGGTTTACTGTATCCCTTGGACGTTCACATTGACCATAAAACACAGAAATTGGATCGGGATTGAATACAAATGGAACAATGTCGACATAAGTACAAGAAGAGGGAATCTTCTAAGAGTTTGTGGTTCGAGCGGCTCCTGGTAGACCAGTACTAGATTCCGATGCACCAGTGCAGGTTTACTGTATCCCTTGAACGTACACATTGACCATTAAACAGAGTAATTGCATCGGGATTGAATACAAAAATGACAATGCCGATTTAAGTACAAGAAGAATTAATCATCTTAGAGTTTGAGATTTGAGCGGCAACTGGGATGCCAGTATTAGATTCCGATGCACCAGTGCGGGTTTACTGTATCCCTTGGACCTTCACATTGACCATGAAACACAGAATCACAATGGGATAGAATTCAAAATTCACAATGCCGACTTAAGTACAAGTAGAGTGAATCTTATAAGAAACTGTTATTCGAGCGGCTCCTGGGAGACCAGTATTGGATTACGATGCACCACTGCAGGTGTTCTGTATCAATTGGTCCTTCACATTGATCATGAAACAGAGAAATCGCATCGGGAGTCAATACAAAATGCACAATGCCGGCTTAAGTACAAGAAGAGTGAATCTTCAAAGACATTGTGGTTTGAGCGGCTCCCGGGAGACCAGTATTAGATTCCGATGCACCAGTTCTGGTTTACTGTATCCCTTGGACCTTCACATTGACCATTTAACATAGAAATTGCATCGGGAGTGAATACAAAAGGGACTACGCCGACTTAAGTACAAGAAGAGTGAATCTTCCAAGGGTTTGTGGTTTGAGCGGCTCCTGGGGGACCAGTATTAGATTCCGATGCACCAGTGCAGGTTTACTGTATCCCTTGGACCTTCACATTAACCATGAAACACAGAAATTGCATCGGGATTGAATACAAAAGGGACAATGCCGACTTAGGTACAAGAAGAATTAATCTTCTCAGATTTTGAGATTTGAGCGGCAACTGGGTTGCCAGTATTACATTCCGATGCACCAGTGCAGGTTTTCTGTATCCCTTGGACATTCACATTGACCATGAAACACAGAAATCGCATTGGGATTGAATACAAAACGGACAACGCCGGATTAAGGACAACAAGAGTGAATCTTCTAAGAATTTGGGGTTCGAGCGGCTGCTGGGAGACCAGTGATAAATTCCGAAGCACCAGTGCAGGTTTACTGTATAACTTGGACCTGCACATTGACCATGAAACGAAGAAAATGCATCGGGATTGTATACAAAATGCACAATAACAACTTCAGTACAAGAAGAGTGAATCATCTAAGAGTTTGTGGTTTGAGCGGCTCCTGGGAGACCAGTATTAGATTCTGATGCACCAGTGCAGGTCTACTGCATCCCTTGGACATACACATTGACCATTAAACACGGAAATTGCATCGGGTTTGAATACAAAAGCGACAACACCGACTTAAGTACAAGAAGAGTGAATCTTCTAAGAGTTTGTGGTTTGAGCGGCTCCTGGGAGACCAGTATTAGATTCCGGTGCACGAGTTCAGGTTTACTGTATCCCTTGGACCTTCACATTGAACATAAAACACAGAAATTCCATCGGGATTGAATACAAAAGGAGTATGCTGACTTAAGTACAAGAAGAGTAAATACTCTAAGGGTTTGTGGTTTGAGCGGCTCCTGGGAGACCTGTATTAGATTCCGATGCACCAGTGCAGGTTTACTGTATCCCTTGGACCTTTACATTGACCATGAAACACAGAAATTGCATCGGGATTGAGTACAAAAGGGACAATGCCGACTTAAGTACAAGAAGAGTGAATGTTCTGAGAGCTTGTGATTTGAGCGGCTCCCGGGAGACCAGTATAAGATTCCGATTCACCTGTTCAGGTTTACTGTATCGCTTGGACCTTCACATTGACCATGAAAGACAGTTATCGCATCGGGATTGAATACAAAAATCACAATACCGACTTAAGTACAAGTAGAGTGAATCTTCTAAGAGTTTGTGCTTTGAGCTGCTCCTGCGAGACCAGCATTAGATTCCGATGGACCAGTGCCGGTTTACTATATCCCCTGGACCTTCACATTGACCATGAAACACAGAAATCTCGTTGGGATTGAATACAAAAGGGACAATGCCGACTTCAGGACAGCAAGAGCGAATCTTCTAAGAATTTGTGGTGTGAGCGGCTCCTGGGAGATCAGTATTACATGCCGATGCGCCAGTGCTGGTTTACTGCATCCCTTGGACCTTCACATTGACCATGAAACAGAGAAATTGGATCGGGATTGAATACAAAAGGCACAATGCCGACTTAAGTATAAGAAGAGTGAAAGTTCTAATAGTTTGTGGTTTGAGCGGCTCCTGGTAGACCAGAATCAGATTCCGACGCACCAGTGCAGGTTCACTGTATCCCTTGGACCTACACATTGACCATGAAACACAGAAATTGCATCGGGATTGAATACAGAAAGGACAATGCCGACTTAAGTACAAGAAGTATTAATTTTCTTAGAGTTTGAGGTTTGAGCGGCAACTGGGAGGCCAGTATTAGATTCCGACGCACCAGTGCTGGTTTTCTGTATCGCTTGCACCTTCACATTAACCATGAAACACAGAATTCACAATGGGATAGATTTCAAAATTCACAATGACGACTTAAGTACAAGAAGAGTGAATCTAATAAGAAATTGCGATATGAGCGGCTCCTGCGAAATCAGTATTGGATTCCGAAGTACCAGTGCAGGTTTACTGTACCAATTGGTCCATCACATTGATCATGAAACGGAGAAACCGCATCGGGATTGAATACAAAAGGCACAATGATGACGAAAGTACCAAAAGAGTGAAACTTCTAAATTTTGTGGTTTGAGCGGATCCTGGGAGACCAGTTTTAGATTCCGATGCACCTTTGCAGGTTTACTGTATCCCTTGGACCTTCACATTGACCATGAAACACAGAAATTGCATCGGGTTTGAATGCAAATGAGACAATGTAGACTTAACTACAAGAAGAGTGAATCTTCTAAGAGATTGTGGTTTGAGCGGCTCCTGGGAGACTAGTAATAGATTCCGATGCACCAGTTCAGATTTACTGTATATCGTGGACCTTCACATTTACCATGAAACACAGAATTTGCATCGAGATTGAATACAAAAGGGACAATGCCGACTTAAGTACAGGAAGAGTGAATCGTCTAAGAAATTGTGGTTTGAGCGGCACCTGGGAGACAAGTATTAGATTCCGATGCACGAGCGCAGAATTTACCGTAACACTTGGACCTTCACATTGACCATAAAACACAGAAATTGCTTCCGAATTGAATACAAAAGGGACTATCCCGGCTTAAGTACAAGAAGAGTGAATCTTCTAAAGGTTTGTGATATGAGCGGCTCCTGGGAGACCAGTATTAGATTCCGATGCACCAGTGCAGGTTTACTATATCCCTTGGACCTTCACATTGACCATGAAACACAGAAATCGCATTGGGATTGAATACAAAAGGACAATGCCGACTTCAGGACAACAAGAGTGAATATTCAAAGAATTTGTAACTTGAGCGGCCCCTGGGGGACCAGTATTACATTCCGATGCACCAGTGCAGGTTCACTGTATCCCTTGGACGTTCACATTGACCATGAAACACAGAAATTGGATCGGGATTGATTACAAAAGGCACAAAGCCGACTTAAGTACAAGAAGAGGGAATCTTCTAAGAGTTTGTAGTTTCAGCGGCACTTGGTAGACCAGTACCAGGTTCCGATGCACCAGTGCAGGTTTACTGTATCCCTTGAACCTACACATTGACTATGAAACACAGAAATTGCATCGGGATTGAATACAAAAACACTATGCCGACTTAAGTACAAGAAGAATTAATCTTCTTAGAGTTTTAGGTTTGAGCGGCAATTGGGAGGCCAGTATTAGATTCCGATGTACCAGTGCAGGTTTACTGTATCCGCTGGACCATCACATTGACCATGAAATACAGAAATCACAATGGGATAGAATGAAAAATTCACAAAGCCCACTTAAGTACAAGATAAGTGAATCTTATTAGAAATTGTCATTTGAGCAGCTCCTGGGAGACCAGTATTGGATTTCGCTGCACCACCGCAGGTTTAGTCTTTCAATTGGTTCGTCACATTGATCATGAAACAGAGAAATCGCATCGGGATTGAATACAAAATGCAAAATGACGACCTAAGTATAAGAAGAGTGAAACTTCTAAGAGTTTGTTGTTTGAGCGGCTTCTGGGGACCAGTTTTAGATTCCCATGCACCAGTGCAGGTTTACTGTATCCCTAGGACCATCACATTGACCATGACACACAGAAATTGCATCGGGTTTCAATACAAAAGGGGCAATGCCGACTTAAGTACAAGAAGAGTGAATCTTCTAAAAGTTTGTGGTTTGAGCGGCTCGTGGGAGACCAGTACTAGATTCCGATGCACCAGTGCAGGTTTACTGTATCCCTTGTACCATCACATTCATCATGAAACACAAAACTTGCATCGGGATTGAATACAAAACGGACAATGCCGGCTTAAGTAGAAGAAGAGTGAATCTTCTAAGAGATTGTGGTTTGAGCGGCTCCCGGGAGACCAGTATTAAATTCCGGTGCACCAGAACTGGTTTACTGTATCCCTTGGACCTTCCCATTGACCATGAAACACAGAAATTGCATCGGGATTGAGTACAAAAGGGACAATGCCGACTTAAGTACAAGAAGAGTGAATGTTCTGAGAGCTTGTGATTTGAGCGGCTCCCGGGAGACCAGTATAAGATTCCGATTCACCAGTTCAGGTTTACTGTATCGCTTGGACCTTCACATTGACCATGAAAGACAGTTATCGCATCGGGATTGAATACAAAAATCACAATACCGACTTAAGTACAAGTAGAGTGAATCTTCTAAGAGTTTGTGCTTTGAGCTGCTCCTGCGAGACCAGCATTAGATTCCGATGGACCAGTGCCGGTTTACTATATCCCCTGGACCTTCACATTGACCATGAAACACAGAAATCTCGTTGGGATTGAATACAAAAGGGACAATGCCGACTTCAGGACAGCAAGAGCGAATCTTCTAAGAATTTGTGGTGTGAGCGGCTCCTGGGAGATCAGTATTACATGCCGATGCGCCAGTGCTGGTTTACTGCATCCCTTGGACCTTCACATTGACCATGAAACAGAGAAATTGGATCGGGATTGAATACAAAAGGCACAATGCCGACTTAAGTATAAGAAGAATGAAAGTTCTAATAGTTTGTGGTTTGAGCGGCTCCTGGTAGACCAGAATCAGATTCCGACGAACCAGTGCAGGTTGACTGTATCCCTTGGACCTACACATTGACCATGAAACACAGAAATTGCATCGGGATTGAATACAGAAAGGACAATGCCGACTTAAGTACAAGAAGTATTAATTTTCTTATAGTTTGAGGTTTGAGCGGCAACTGGGAGGCCAGTATTAGATTCCGACGCACCAGTGCTGGTTTTCTGTATCGCTTGCACCGTCACATTAACCATGAAACACAGAATTCACAATGGGATAGATTTCAAAATTCACAATGACGACTTAAGTACAAGAAGAGTGAATCTAATAAGAAATTGCGATATGAGCGGCTCCTGCGAAATCAGTATTGGATTCCGAAGTACCAGTGCAGGTTTACTGTACCAATTGGTCCATCACATTGATCATGAAACGGAGAAACCGCATCGGGATTGAATACAAAAGGCACAATGATGACGAAAGTACCAAAAGAGTGAAACTTCTAAATTTTGTGGTTTGAGCGGATCCTGGGAGACCAGTTTTAGATTCCGATGCACCTTTGCAGGTTTACTGTATCCCTTGGACCTTCACATTGACCATGAAACACAGAAATTGCATCGGGTTTGAATGCAAATGAGACAATGTAGACTTAACTACAAGAAGAGTGAATCTTCTAAGAGATTGTGGTTTGAGCGGCTCCTGGGAGACTAGTAATAGATTCCGATGCACCAGTTCAGGTTTACTGTATATCGTGGACCTTCACATTTACCATGAAACACAGAATTTGCATCGAGATTGAATACAAAAGGGACAATGCCGACTTAAGTACAGGAAGAGTGAATCGTCTAAGAAATTGTGGTTTGAGCGGCACCTGGGAGACAAGTATTAGATTCCGATGCACGAGCGCAGAATTTACCGTAACACTTGGACCTTCACATTGACCATAAAACACAGAAATTGCTTCAGAATTGAATACAAAAGGGACTATCCCGACTTAAGTACAAGAAGAGTGAATCTTCTAAAGGTTTGTGATATGAGCGGCTCCTGGGAGACCAGTATTAGATTCCGATGCACCAGTGCAGGTTTACTATATCCCTTGGACCTTCACATTGACCATGAAACACAGAAATCGCATTGGGATTGAATACAAAAGGACAATGCCGACTTCAGGACAACAAGAGTGAATATTCAAAGAATTTGTAACTTGAGCGGCCCCTGGGGGACCAGTATTACATTCCGATGCACCAGTGCAGGTTCACTGTATCCCTTGGACGTTCACATTGACTATGAAACACAGAAATTGGATCGGGATTGATTACAAAAGGCACAAAGCCGACTTAAGTACAAGAAGAGGGAATCTTCTAAGAGTTTGTAGTTTCAGCGGCACTTGGTAGACCAGTACCAGGTTCCGATGCACCAGTGCAGGTTTACTGTATCCCTTGAACCTACACATTGACTATGAAACACAGAAATTGCATCGGGATTGAATACAAAAACACTATGCCGACTTAAGTACAAGAAGAATTAATCTTCTTAGAGTTTTAGGTTTGAGCGGCAATTGGGAGGCCAGTATTAGATTCCGATGTACCAGTGCAGGTTTACTGTATCCGCTGGACCATCACATTGACCATGAAATACAGAAATCACAATGGGATAGAATGAAAAATTCACAAAGCCCACTTAAGTACAAGATAAGTGAATCTTATTAGAAATTGTCATTTGAGCAGCTCCTGGGAGACCAGTATTGGATTTCGCTGCACCACCGCAGGTTTAGTCTTTCAATTGGTTCGTCACATTGATCATGAAACAGAGAAATCGCATCGGGATTGAATACAAAATGCAAAATGACGACCTAAGTATAAGAAGAGTGAAACTTCTAAGAGTTTGTTGTTTGAGCGGCTTCTGGGGACCAGTTTTAGATTCCCATGCACCAGTGCAGGTTTACTGTATCCCTAGGACCATCACATTGACCATGACACACAGAAATTGCATCGGGTTTCAATACAAAAGGGGCAATGCCGACTTAAGTACAAGAAGAGTGAATCTTCTAAAAGTTTGTGGTTTGAGCGGCTCGTGGGAGACCAGTACTAGATTCCGATGCACCAGTGCAGGTTTACTGTATCCCTTGGACCATCACATTCATCATGAAACACAAAACTTGCATCGGGATTGAATACAAAACGGACAATGCCGGCTTAAGTAGAAGAAGAGTGAATCTTCTAAGAGATTGTGGTTTGAGCGGCTCCCGGGAGACCAGTATTAAATTCCGGTGCACCAGAACTGGTTTACTGTATCCCTTGGACCTTCCCATTGACCGATTAAAGTACTCGGTAGTGAAGCCACTTTATAAAAAGGGAGACAGGGATAATGTTGACAATTATAGACCTATTTCTATGCCATCGGTGTTTGCTAAAGTTATCGAGAGGCTTGTATATACAAGGTTACTGCAGCATTTAAATTCACATAATTTGCTGTCAAATGTACAGTTTGGTTTTAGAAATGGCTTAACAACTGAAAATGCTATATTCTCTTTTCTCTGTGAGGTTTTGGACGGATTAAATAAAAGGTTGAGAACGTTAGGTGTTTTCTTTGATTTAACGAAGGCTTTTGACTGTGTTGACCACAAAATATTACTGCAGAAGTTGGAACATTATGGAGTAAGGGGAGTAGCTTACAATTGGTTCGCCTCCTACTTTAAGAACAGAAAGCAGAAGGTAATCCTCCGCAATATTGAGAGTGGTAATGATGTTCAGTCCCAATGGGGCACTGTTAAATGGGGCGTTCCCCAAGGGTCGGTGCTGGGGCCACTGCTGTTCCTTATTTATGTAAATGATATGCCTTCTAGTATTACAGGTGATTCAAAAATATTTCTGTTTGCTGATGACACCACCTTGGTAGTGAAGGATCTTGTGTGTAATATTGAAACATTATCAAATAATGTAGTTCATGAAGTAAGTTCGTGGCTTGTGGAAAATAATTTGATGCTAAATCACAGTAAGACTCAGTTTTTACAGTTTCTAACCCACAATTCAACAAGAACTGACATTTTAATCAGACAGAATGGGCATGTTATAAGCGAGACGGAACAGTTCAAGTTCCTAGGCGTACGGATAGATAGTAAGCTGTTGTGGAAAGCCCATGTTCAGGATCTTGTTCAGAAACTAAATGCCGCTTTATTTACCATTAGAACAGTATCTGAAATAAGTGACATTTCAACACGAAAAGTAGTATACTTCGCATATTTTCATACGCTTATGTCATATGGTATTATTTTTTGGGGTAATTCTTCTGATTCAAAAAGGGTATTTTTGGCTCAAAAACGGGCTGTTCGAGCTATGTATGGTGTAAGTTCGAAAACCTCTTGTCGACCCCTATTCAATAGTCTGGGAATTTTGACATTGCCCTCACAGTATGTATTTTCTTTAATGTCGTTTGTTGTTAGCAATATTAGCTTATTCCCAAGAGTTAGCAGCTTTCACTCAGTTAATACTAGGCAGAAATCAAATCTGCATGTGGAATGCACTTCCTTGACTCTTGTGCAGAAAGGAGTGCAGTATTCTGCTGCATCCATTTTCAATAAGCTACCACAAGAACTCAAAAATCTTAGCAGTAGCCCAAACACTTTTAAGTCTAAACTGAAGAGTTTCCTCATGGCTCACTCCTTCTATTCTGTCGAGGAGCTCCTGGAAGAGATAAAAAATTAAGCAAATTCCAGTGTTACATTCTTGATTTTCTTTATTTAAACTAACGACTTTGTTTCATTTTATGTGTTTCTACAATCGTGTTATAATTTCATGTATTGACTCGTTCCATGACCATGGAGACTTCTCCTAAATGTGGTCCCACGGAACAATAAATAAATAAATAAAATAAATAAATGAAACACAGAAATTGCATCGGGATTGAGTACAAAAGGGACAATGCCGACTTAAGTACAAGAAGAGTGAATGTTCTGAGAGCTTGTGATTTGAGCGGCTCCCGGGAGACCAGTATAAGATTCCGATTCACCAGTTCAGGTTTACTGTATCGCTTGGACCTTCACATTGACCATGAAAGACAGTTATCGCATAGGGATTGAATACAAAAATCACAATACCGACTTAGGTACAAGTAGAGTGAATCTTCTAAGAGTTTGTGCTTTGAGCTGCTCCTGCGAGACCAGCATTAGATTCCGATGGACCAGTGCAGGTTTACTGTATCCCTTGGACCTTCACATTGACCATGAAACACAGAAATCTCGTTGAGATTGAATACAAAAGGGACAATGCCGACTTCAGGACAGCAAAAGCGAATCTCCTAAGAATTTGTGGTTTGAGCGGCTCCTGGGAGACCAGTATTACATGCTGATGCGCCAGTGCTGGTTTACTGCATCCCTTGGACCTTCACATTGACCATGAAACAGAGAAATTGGATCGGGAATGAATACAAAAGGCACAATGCCGACTTAAGTATAAGAAGAGTGAAAGTTCTAAGAGTTTGTGGTTTGAGCGGCTCCTGGTAGACCAGTAGCAGATTCCGATGCACCAGTGCAGTTTTACTGTATCCCTTGAACCTACACATTGACCATGAAACACAGAGATTGCATCGGGATTGAATACAAAAAGGGCAATGCCGACTTAAGTACAAGAAGAGTGAATCTTCTAAGAGTTTGTGATTTGAGCGGCTCCTGGGAGACCAGTATTAGATTCCGATTCACCAGTGCAGGTTTGCTGTATCCCTTGGACCTTCACATTGACCATGAGACACAGAAATCGCATTGGGATTGAATACCAAAGGGACAATGCCGACTTAAGTACAAGAAGAGTGAATCTTCTAAGAGTTTTTGGTTTGAGCGGCTCCTGGGAGAGCAGTATTAGATTCCGATGCACCCGTTCTGGTTTACTGTATTCCTTGGGCCTTCACATTGACCATGAAAGACAGTTATCGCACCAGGATTGAATACAAAAGGCACAACGCCGACTTAAGTACAAGAAGCGTGAACTTCTAAGAATTTGTGGTTTGAGCGACTCCTGGGGGGACCAGTATTACATTCCGGTGCACCAGTGCAGGTTTACTGTATCCTTTGGACCTTCACATTGACCATGAAACATAGAAATTGGATCGGGATTGAATACAAAAGGCACAATGCCGACTTAAGTACAAGAAGAGTGAATCTTCTAAGAGTTTGTGGTTTGAGCGGCTCCTGGTAGACTAGTATCAGATTCCGATGCACCACCAGGTTTACTGTATCCCTTGGACCTACACATTGACCATGAAACACAGAGATTGCATCGGGATTGAGTACAAAAAGGACAATGCCGACTTAAGTACAAGAAGAATTAATCTTCTTAGAGTTTGAGGTTTGAGCGGCAACTGGGAGGAGAGTATTAGATTCCGATGCACCAGTGCAGGTTTACTGTATCCCTTGGACCTTCACATTGACCATGAAACACAGAAATCACAATGGGATGGAATTCAAAATTCACAATGCCGACTTAAGTACAAGAAGAGTGAATCTTATAAGAAATTATGATTTGAGTGGCTCCTGGGAGACCAGTATTGGATTCCGAAGCACCAGCGCAGGTTGTCTGTATCCCTTGGACCTTCACATTGACCATGAAACACAGATATTGCATCGGGATTGAATACAAAAGGCACAATGCCAACTTCAGTACAAGAAGAGTGAATCATCTAAGAGTCTGTGGTTTGAGCGCTCTTGAGAGACGAGTATTAGATTCCGATGCACCAGTGATGGTCTACTGTATCCCTCGGACCTACACATTGACCATGAAACACAGAAATTGCTTCGGGTTTGAATACAAAGTGGACAATGCCGACTTAAGTACGAGATGAGTGAATCTTCTAAGAGTTTGTGGTTTGAGCGGCTCCTGGGAGACCAGTATTAGATTCCGGTGGACGAGTTCAGGTTTACTGTATCTCTTGGACCTTCACATTAACCATTAAACACAGAAATTTCATCGGGATTGACTACAAACGGACTATGCCGACTTAAGTACAAGAAGAGTGAATCTTTTAAGGGTTTGTGGTTTGAGCGGCTCCTGGGAGACCTGTATCAGATTCCGATGCACCATTGAAGGTTTACTGTATCCCTTGGACCTTCACATTGACCATGAAACATAGAAATTGCATCGGGATTGAATGCAAAAAGGACAATGCCGACTTAAGTACAAGAAGAGTGAATCTTCTAAGAGTTTGTGATTTGAGCGGCTCCTGGGAGACCAGTATTAGATTCCGATTCACCAGTGCAGGTTTGCTGTATCCCTTGCACCTTCACATTGACCATGAGACACAGAAATCGCATTGGGGTTGAATACCAAAGGGACAATGCCGACTTAAGTACAAGAAGAGTGAATCTTCTAAGAGTTTGTGGTTTGAGCGGCTCCTGGGAGAGCAGTATTAGATTCCGATGCACCCGTTCTGGTTTACTGTATTCTTTGGGCCTTCACATTGACCATGAAAGACAGTTATCGCACCGGGATTGAATACAAAAGTCACAATGCCAAATTAAGTACAAGAAGCGTGAACTTCTAAGAATTTGTGGTTTGAGCGGCTCCTGGGAGACCAGTATTACATTCAGGTGCACCAGTGCAGGTTTACTGTATCCTTTGGACCTTCACTTTGACCATGAAACATAGAAATTGGATCGGGATTGAATACAAAAGGCACAATGCCGACTTAAGTACAAGAAGAGTGAATCTTCTAAGAGTTTGTGGTTTGAGCGGCTCCTGGTAGACTAGTATCAGATTCCGATGCACCACCAGGTTTACTGTATCCCTTGGACCTACACATTGACCATGAAACACAGAGATTGCATCGGGATTGAGTACAAAAAGGACAATGCCGACTTAAGTACAAGAAGAATTAATTTTCTTAGAGTTTGAGATTTGAGCGGCAACTGGGAGGCCAGTATTAGATTCCGATGCACCAGTGCAGGTTTACTGTATCCCTTGGACCTTCACATTGACCATGAAACACAGAAATCACAATGGGATAGAATTCAAAATTCACAATGCCGACTTAAGTACAAGAAGAGTGAATCTTATAAGAAATTATGATTTGAGCGGCTCCTGGGAGACCAGTATTGGATTCCGATGCACCAGTGATGGTCTACTGTATCCCTTGGACCTACACATTGACCATGAAACACAGTAATTGCATCGGGTTTGAATACAAAATGGACAATGCCGACTTAAGTACGAGATGAGTGAATCTTCTAAGAGTTTGTGGTTTGAGCGGCTCCTGGGAGACCAGTATTAGATTCCGGTGCACGAGTTCAGGTTTACTGTATCCCTTGGACCTTCACATTGACCATTAAACACAGAAATTGCATCGGGATTGAATACAAACGGGCTATGCCGACATAAGTACAAGAAGTGTGAATCTTCTAAGGGCTTATGGTTTGAGCAGTTCCTGGGAGACCTGTATCAGATTCCGATGCACCATTGAAGGTTTACTGTATCCCTTGGACCTTCACATTGACCATGAAACATAGAAATTGCATCGGGATTGAATACAAAAGGGACAATGCCGACTTAAGTACAAGAAGAGTGAATCTTCTAAGAGTTTGTGATTTGAGCGGCTCCTGGGTGACCAGTATCCGATTCCGATTCACCAGTACAGGTTTACTGTATCCCGTGGACCTTCACATTGACCATGAAAGACAGATATCGCATAGGGATTGAATACAAAATTCACAATGCCGACTCTGTCATGGCGGCTGCAGTGTAACACGTGTTAAGTTTGGCTCGCAAAATTTAGTTGAATTCGAAGGTGTTCTCGTAGGTGGTGTTGTCTAGCACAAGTGGTAATCGTGAAAACGACAGTGTTCTGTGCAGTAGTGCTATTATTTTTCTGTGCTCCGCCAATATCTTCAGGAAAATGGTAAACAGAAGAGTGAACAGCAGCGCGTCCAGCAGCGGGGAAGCAGCAGGTGCGGCGGGCCCGCTCTTGGCGGAAGGTGCGGCCGTTGCTCCCGGTATAGCGGAGCTGGTCCGCTCTGAGGTAAACGCTGCGCTTCGCGATAAAAACAATCTCGATCTGATAGCAGGCACTATATCAGATACTGTAACGGCAGCAGTATTGGCCAAAGTGGGTGGTAAACTGTTGAGGCCAATACTGCCGAAATTACAGCACTAAAAAGTCTGTGTCTGAATACGAGAAAAAGGCACGAGAGTTGGAAGTGAAACTATCTGCCGCAACTGACGAACTAGAACAGTACCAAAGGCGAAATAGTCTACGACTGTTTGGAGTATTAGAAAATAGGGAAGATGACACGGACAACCTGCTTATACAGGTTGCGCGTGAAAAATTAGGCGTTGAAATGATCAAGGCAGACATTGACAGGAGCCATCGGGTGGGACGAAAACTACCAGGTGCCACCAAACCTCGTCCAATAATAATGAAATTTGTCTCGTACCGAAAAAGGGCAGAGATCTTTACCCAGAAGAAGAAGTTAGCAAGGACAGGGCTTACAATAAGGGAAGATCTGACACACGAACGGCTAAAAATTTTAAGCAGTGCCATATCCCATTTCGGTCTTCAGAATGTGTGGACTCAGGATGGCAGAGTTATCATTAAGACAGCAGCTGGAAAGAAGACAGTCACAAACATGACAGAACTGAATAGTATTAAGTGAAGCTACTCGAGCCAAAAGTGCAAACTTAACACCATTTGCAATTGTAACAGCCCCAATACTCCGATATAGTCCTATTAATTTTTTAATTATACCCATATTTGTACCTTCAACTAATTGTTTTTGTAACTGTATTAACTTTTCACTATTTTTTTGTCTGTAGCTCTAACCATTACTTAATTTTAGTTACTGCTAATACTTTTTTTCATTTTCTCAGTTTATTCTCTTCCGTTCTGAAATAGTTCTATTGCAATTATTAGTCTCTCCTTTAGTTCATTAATCACCCATCTCTTCGGTTTAAATTGTTCATAACAAAAATCACCATCAGTATCACTTTAGCAAATTTCAATCTAATTGTAGCTTCCTACGATAATCACTACCAGTATCACTTTAGTAAATTTCAATTTAATTCTAGCTTCCTACGATAATCTGTTAATTATTAAGCTTACTTCTCTCTGCTGGCAGCATCGGCCTCTTAAATCACTCCCTTTTCCCTTATTTCCACCCTAAGCTGTTTCAAATACGCTAATTATATTTCTCCTCTTACGACAGAGGATACACAGTGACACACAGCCGTCACTATTGTGGTCATATTCTCCTTGCACCGAATACCACTAATCCATTTTCTATACTCCCGCCACCTCAGGAAATCTTTAGCAGTCGCCTTTCTTTCAGCACTCGCGGTGTCACAAACAGGGCGTGCAAAATCTCGGACACCCCTGTGTTATGTCACTTGGCGGAAGCAGCGGCCAGTGCCCCTCGCGGCAGGTAGTGTCTAACAAAGGGACAAACCAGTCTGCCACCCTACTCCAGGCTGCTCAGCGGAACGCGTCAGAGCTTTTAGCAGCTCACTGCAACATCCAGTCTTTACCTGCGCATTACGAAGAACTTAGCCTCCTCTTCAACCAACTAAACTACCACGTAATCCTCTTATCCGAAACGTGGTTGAAACCACACATATCCTCTGCATCTTTTCATCTCCCAGGGTACACATTTCTTAGGGCAGACAGATCAAAAAAGCGAGGTGGCGGGGTCGGCACGTATATACGAACAGATCTCAAAGCGAAAGTCTTATGTACGTCAAATCCTGCTGAAGAAAAAGAGGCTGAATTCATGTTCATTGAAATAAATATACAAAGTCGGAAATTTTTGACTGGCGTCGTGTATAAGCCGCCAAAAATAAGCTCAATGAGTTCCTTCCAGTCGGAATTACATTCACTTCAGTGTCAATACGAACATGTCATCGTAATGGGTGACTTGAACATAGACTTGCTAAGAGACACTCCCTCCGCAATAAACCTAAGAAGACTGTTTAGTTGCAATAGCATGAACATCCTTCCATTACAACCTACACACCATACGGCGCACAGTCATACTCTTATAGACGTAATCGCAACGAAACAGACCGACAGAGTAAGAGATGTTGGTCAAACCTCGGCCCCTGGCCCCTCAGCACATGATGTAATATTCCTGGCCTACTCTGTGCAGCCCCCAAGATTCAAATCGCGTTACATAACTTGTAGGAACATGAAACGTATTGACCTTGACGCTCTAACAGCCGATTTCTCAGAAATCTCATGGCATCAAATAATCAGAAAACCCACAATCGACGGCAAAATTAATGAACTTGGTGATAAACTCACTGCCCTCTATGACAAACATGCACCTGTGCGCACAATCCGTGTAAGAAAATCTCCTGCTCCATGGCTGACAGCTGAATTACGTCAAATGATGACTAATAGGGATGCTGCCCACAGGCGTTTCAAGGCAGATCCGAAACCCGAGCGTTTCGAAGAATATAGAAAGCTACGGAACAGAGTGAAACAATGCATTCGCAATGCTAAAATCAGGCACGCTCGCTCCCTTGTATGCAGCGATCTGACGCCCACGACTCTATGGAAGAATCTCCGTAGCTTGGGGGTCGGAAAGGCAAAACCGGAAACTACTTTTCATGTGTCAGCTAACGAATTAAATGAATTCTTCTCTGGACCTCTGAATACCAGCACAGCTGATATTTACCGTCCACAAGAATCCCCAAACAGGATAACTAACAACGATACCTTCCATCTAAAACATGTAACAACAAATACGGCAAGAAAAGCAATAATGAGAATCTCTTCTGATGCAATAGGCAACGACAGTATCGGTATAACCATGATTAAGAATGTTGCCGATATCTTAGTACCTGTCTTAACTGACATATTTAATTTTTCCCTCATGAACGGAATATATCCCACTGCATGGAAAAGAAGCCTAATTCGACCCATCCCTAAGATCGAAAACCCGCAACTGCCTAGTGATTACCGACCAATTAGCATACTGCCTGCTGTTTCCAAAGCACTTGAATATATTGTTCATGACCAAATCACTGAACACTTGCATGAATTCAGCCTATATGACAAATTTCAATCCGGTTTCCGTAAACATCACAGCACAATCACTGCTCTAATTAAAGTAATTGATGACCTGAAATATGCCATCGACAATCGAAAGGCAACAATATTGACGCTACTGGACTTCAGCAAAGCTTTTGACACTGTTAACTTTGACATATTGCTCAGAAAAATGCAACAGCTTAATTTCTCTGATAGTGCAATGAGATGGTTTGAAAGCTACTTAAAAGACAGACAGCAATATGTTGTCTGCGTAAATGAAAAATCTTCCTGGAAACATGTTTCCTTGGGAGTGCCACAAGGATCAGTCTTAGGACCACTTTTGTTTTCTTTATATGTCAACGATATTTCGTCGGTTCTGTCCTGCTGTAAATATCATTTCTATGCCGACGACCTCCAGCTCTACCTAAGCGTCAGACTTGAAGATGTAAGCACTGCAATCGCTCAGATGGATGATGATCTGTCTTCAGTAGTGACATGGGCAAAAAACATGGGGCTTAAACTAAATGCAAAAAAGATGCAAGTAATCTTAATAGCCCATCAGAAATTAATAAGTTCAGTTTTCCGCGAACGGCTACCTCCTATTCTGCTCGACGGTCTCCCATATCAGAAAACAGTGAAGAACTTGGGTGTAACTTTGGATGAGCATCTCAACTGGGCGGAGAATACAGTCGCAGTGTGCCGAAAGACGTCTGCTTGTCTCTATGCTCTCAAAAAGTTTCGGAACATATTTCCACAGGACTTGAAACGCCAGCTCGTGCAAGCACTCGTTCTACCGAACCTCCACTATTGTGATGTGATTCAACAAGGCATGAGTAGTGAAAACAAAAGACGGCTAGAGCTAACCATGAATGCCTGTGTGCGTTACACCTGCAACATTCGCCGATATGATCATGTTAGTGCTTCATACTCCGAGCTAGGGTGGCTGCAGCCGGACAAATTGCGTGAGTACCACACTCTATGTCTACTCCACCGACTCATCGTCGCGAAAGCACCCCAGTAACTTGCTTCAGAGATTAAAAACCTGTCATGTCATCATAATCGAAACACGAGGTCACTCTTATTTGGTATCCTAACTGCGCCCACTCACAAAACAAAAACTTTTGCAAACTCTTTCTCAGTTGCCGCTGTCCGCCTCTGGAACAAACTGCCCCTTACCTTGCGCAAAATTCGATCTCCTGCTGCTTTTAAGAAGAAGTTGAAGCATTTCCTACTATCACCCTCACAAAGTTCTCCACAAAATTAATGTACAAGGACAATCCCCTCATCTGTCAAATAGCAAAGCTAGCGTCTCTTATCTTGCTCCTGAGATGCCTTCCTCTTCATCTATCTCTATTAGCCACGCAATCTACTTTTCCTTTATATTTCCTTAAATATGTTTCATCATGTCTCTATTCTTCTCCTCCCTTCACCATGAGTCTCCCTCATACTCCCTGCAGCCAGCACTCCTATCTAAAATCTGTCTCATCAATAATGTCTAATTATAACAGTACATGTGACCTAAGAATATAAACTCTATATGTATGTATTTTTCCAGGTGTACCTTTCAAATTGTTTATTACACTTTTTGTACTAGATGTAGTTTAACATGCCTACTAAAACATATGAATGTAAAATAAGTAGAATGCCTGGTTAGATGTAAGAGAGGGCCTGATGGCCCTAATCTTGCCAGGTTAAATAAATAAATAAATAAATAAATAAGTACAAGAAGAGTGAATCTTCTAAAAGCTTGTGCTTTGAGCGGCTCCTGGGAGACCAGTATTAGATTCCGATGCATCAGTGCAGGTTTACTGTATCCCTTGGACCTTCACATTGACCATGAAACACAGAAATCGCATTGGGATTGAATACAAAAGGGACAATGCCGATTTAAGGACAACAAGAGTGAATCTTCCAAGAATTTGTGGTTTGAGCGGCTCCTGGGAGAAAAGTATTACATTCCGATGCAACAGTGCAGGTTTACTGTATCCCTTGGGCCTTCACATTGACCATGAAACACAGAAATTGGATCGGGATTGAAAACAAAAGGCACAATGCCGACTTAAGTACAAGAAGAGTGAAACTTCTAAGAGTTTGTGGTTTGCGCAGCTCCTGGTAGACCAGTATCAGATTCCGAAGCACCAGTGCACGTTTACTGTATCCCTTGGACCTACGCATCAAACATGAAGCACAGAAATTGCATCGGATGTAATACTAGAGGGACAATGCCGACTTAAGTACAGAAGAGTGAATCTTCCAAGAGGTTGTGGTTTGAGCGGCTCCTGGGAGACGAGGATTAGGTTCCGATGCACCAGTGCAGGTTTACTGTATCCCTTGGACCTTCGCATTGACCATGAAACATAGGAACTGCGACGGGATTAAATACAAAATTCACAATGCCGACTTAAGTACAAGAAGAGTGAATCTTCTAAGAGTTTATGCTTTTAACGGCTCCTGGAAACCAGTTCTAGATTCCGATGCTACAGTGCATGTTTACTGTATCTCTTGGACCTTCATATTGACCATGAAACACCGGAATTACGTCGGGATTTAATACAAAACGGACAATGACGTCTTAAGCACAAGAAGAGTGAATCTTCTAAGAGTTTGTAGTTTGAGCGGCTCCTGTTAGATCAGTATTAGAATCCGATGCAACAGTGCAGGATTTCCGTATCTCTTGGACCTCCACATTGACCATGAAACATAGAATTTGCATCGGGATTGAATACAAAAGGCACAATGCCGACTTAAGTACAAGAAGAGGGAATCCTCTAAGAGTTTGTGGTTTCAGCGGCTCTTAGGAGACCAGTATTAGATTCCGATGCACCAGTGCAAGTTTATTGCATCCCTCGGACCTTCACATTGACCCAGAAACACAGAAATTGCATCGGGATTGAATACCAAAGGGACAATGCTTACTTAAGTACAATAAGAGTGAATCTTCCAAGAGTCTGTGCTTTGAACGGCTCCTGGTAGACCAGTATTAGACTCTGATGCACCACGGCAAATTTCCTGTACCCTTGGACCTCCACAATGACCATGAAACACAGAAATTGCATCGGGATTGAATACAAAAGGCACAATGCCGACTTAAGTGCAAGAAGAGTGAATCTTCTAAGAGTTTGTGGTTGTAGCGGCTCCTGGGAGACCAGTATTAGATTCCGATGCTCCAGTGCAGGTTTACTGTATCCCTTGGACCTTCACATTGACCATGAAACACAGAAGACGCATCGAGATGGAATACAAAAAGCACAATGCAAACATAAGTACAACAAGAGAGAATCATCTAACAGTTGGTGCTTTTAATGGCTCCTGGCAGACCAGTATTAGTTTCCGATGCTACAGTGCAGGTTTACTGTATCCCTTGGACCTTCACATTGACCATGAAACACAGAAATAGCATTGGGATTGAAAAAAAAAATACCGACTTAAGGACAAGAAGAGTGAAACTTCTAAGAGTTTGTGTTTTGAGCGGCTCCTGGGAGACCCATATTAGATTCCGATTGCCCAGTGCATTGCAGGTTTACTGTTTCCCTTGGACCTTCACATTGAAAACGAAACACAGAAATTGCATCAGGATTGAATATAAAAGGGACAAAGACGACTCAAGTACAAGAAGAGTGAATCTTCTAAGAGACAGTGGTATGAGCGGCTCCTGGGAGACCAGTATTAGATTCCGATGCACCAGTGCAGGTTTACTGTATCCCTTGGACCGTCACATTGAAAAAGAAACACAGATATTGCATCGGGATTGATTACAAAATTTACTATGCCTACTTAAGTACAAGAAGAGTGAATCTTCTAAGAATTTGTGGTTTGAACGGCTCTTGGGAGACCAGTATTAGATTCCGAAGCACCAGTGCAATTTTACTGTATCCCTTGGACCTTCACATTGACCATGAAACACAGAAAATGCATCGGGATTGAATACAAAAGGGACAATGCCGACTGAAGTACAAGAAGAGTGAATCTTCTAAGAGTTTGTGATTTGAGCGGCCCCTGGGAGACCAGTATTAGATTCCGATTCACGAGTGCAGGTTTAATGTATCCCTTGGACCTTCACATAGACCATGAAACACAGAAATCGCATTGGGATTGAATACAAAAGGGACAAAGCCGAATTAAGTACGAGAAGAGTGAATCATCTAAGATATTGTGGTTTAAGCGGCTCCTGCTTGACCAGTATTAGATTCCGGTGCACGAGTTCAGGTTTACTGTATCTCTTGGACCTTCACATTGACCATAAAACATAGAAATTATAGCGTGACTGAGTACAAACGGACTATGCCGACTTAAGTACAAGAAGAGTGAATCTTCTAAGGGTTTCTGGTTTGTGTGGCTCCTGGGAGACCAGTATTAGATTTCGATGCACCAGTGCATGTTTACTGTATCCCTTGGACCGACACATTGACCATGAAACACGGAAATGGCATCGGGTTTGAATACAAAAGGGACAATGCCGAGTTAAGTACATGAACAGTGAATCTTCTAAGAGTTTGTGGTTTGAACGGCTCCTGGGAGACCAGTATTAGATTCCGATGCACCAGTGCAGGTTTACCGTATCCCTTGGACCTTCACATTGTCCATGAAACACAGAAATTGCATCGGGATTGAATACAAAATGGACAATGATGACTTAAGTACGAGAAGAGTGAATCTTCTAAGCGCCTGTGGTTTGAGCGGCTCCAGGGAGACCAGTATTAGATTCCGGTGCACGAGTTCAGGTTTACTGTATCCCATGGATCTTCTCATTGACCGTAAACCACAGAAATTGCACCGTGATTGAATACAAACGGACTATGCCGACTTAAGTTCAAGAAAAGTGAATATTCTAAGGCTTTGTGGTTTGACTGGCTCCTGGGAGACCAGTATTAGATTCCGAAGCACCAGTGCAGGTTTACTGTATGCCTTGGACCTTCACATTGACCATGAAACACAGAAACTGCATCGGGATTGAATACAAAAGGGACAATGCCGACTTAAGTACAAGAAGAGTGAATCTTCTAAGAGTATGTGATTTGAGCGGCTCCTGGGAGACTTGTACTAGATTCCGATTCACCAACACAGGTTTACTGTATCACTTGGACCTTGACATTGACCATGAAAGACAGATATCGCATCGGGATTGAATACATAAAAAAGACAATGCCGACTTAAGACAAGAAGTGTGAATCTTCTACAAATTTGTGTTTTAGCGGTCCCTGGGAGACCAGTATAAGATTCGAAAGCACCAGTGCAGGTTTACTGTATCCCTTGGACCTTCTCATTGACCAAGAAACACAGATATTGCCTCGGGATTGATTACCAAAGTTACTATGCCTACTTAAGTACAAGAAGAGTGAATCTTCTAAGAGTTTGTGGTTTGAGTGTCTCTTGGGAGACCAGTATTAGATTCCGAAGCACCAGTGCAATTTTACTGTATCCCTAGGACTTTCACATTGACCATGAAAGTCAGAAAATGCATCGGGATTGAATACAAAAGAGACAATGCCGACTTAAGTACAAGAAGAGTAAATCTTCTAAGAGTTTGTGATTTGAGCGGCCCCTGGGAGACTAGTATAGATTCCGATTCACCAGTGCAGGTTTGCTGCTTCCCTTGGACCTTCACATTGACCATGAAACACAGAAATCGCATTCGGATTGAATACAAAAGGGACAAAGCCGAATTAAGTACGAGAAGAGTGAATCATCTTAGAGTTTGTGGTTTAAGCGGCTCCTGGGAGACCAGGATTAGATTCCCGTGCACGAGTTCAGGTTTACTGTATCCCTTGGACCTTCACATTGACCGTAAAACACAGAAATTGCAGCGTGATTGAATACAAACGGACTATGCCGACTTAAGTACAAGAAGAGTGAATCTTCTAAGAAGATGTGATTTGAGCGGCTCCTGGGAGACGAGTATTACATTCTGATTCACCAGTATAGGTTTACTGTATCCCTTAGACCTTCACATTGACCATGAAGGACAGATATCGCATCGGGATCGAGTACAAAAGTCACAATGCCGACTTCAGTTCAAGAAGAGTGAATCTTCTAAGAGTTTGTGCTTTGAGCGGCTCCTGGGAGAGCAGTATTAGATTCCGATACATCAATGCAGGTTTATTGTACCCCTTGGACCTTCACATTAACCATGAAACACAGAAATCGCAATGGGATAGTATACAGAAGGGACAATGCCGAATTTAGGACAACAAGAGTGAATCTTCTAAGAATTTTGGGTTTGGGCGGCTCCTGGGAGACCAGTGATAGATTCCGAAGCACCGGTGCAGGTTTACTGTATCCCTTGGACCTTCACATTAACCATGAAACACAGAAACAGCATCGGGTTTGAATACAAAAGGCACAATGCCAACTTAAGTACAAGAAGAGTGAATCCTCTAACAGTTTGTCGTTTGAGCGGCTCCTGGGAGACCAGTATTAGATTCCGATGCGCCTGTGCTGGTCTACTGTATCCCTCGGACCTACACATTGTCCACGAAACACAGAAATGGCATCGGGATTGAATAAAAAGTCACAATGCCGACTTAAGTTCAAGAAGAGTGAATCTTCTAAGAGTTTGTGCTTTGAGCGGCTCCTGGGAGAGCAGTATTAGATTCCGATGCACCAGTGCAGGATTTCTGTATCCCTTGAACCTTCACATTGGCCATGAAACACAGAATTTGCATCGGGATTGAATACAAAAGGCACAATACTTACTTAAGTACAAGAAGAGTGTTTCTTCTAAGAGTTTGTGCTTTGAACGGCTCCTGGTAGACCAGTATTAGATTCTGATGCACCACGGCAGGTTTCCTGTACCCTTGGACCTCCACATTGACCATGAAACACAGAAATTGCATCGGGATTGAATACAAAAGACACAATGCAGACTAATGAAAAGAAGAATGAATCTTCTACGAATTTGTGCTTTTGGTGGCTCCTGGAAGACCAGTATAAGATTCCCATGCTCCAGTGCAGGTTTACGGTATCCCTTGGACCTTCACATTGACCATGAAACACAGGAATCGTAACGGGATGGAATACAAAAGGCACAATGCCGACTGACATACAACAAGAGTGAATCTTCTAAGACTTTGTGGTTTGAGTGGCTCCTGATATACCTGTATTAGATTCCGATGCACCAGTGCAGAATGTACTGTATCGCTTGGACCTTCACATTGACCATGAAGCACAGAAATAGCATTGGGATTGAAAAAAAAATACCGACTTAAGGACAAGAAGAGTGAATCTTCTAAGAATTTGTGGTTTGAGCGGCTCCTGGGAGACCCGTATTAGATTCCGATTGCCCAGTGCATTGCAGGTTTACTGTTTCCCTTGGACCTTCACATTGAAGATGAAACACAGAAATTGCATCAGGATTGAATATAAAAGAGACAAAGACGACTTAAGTACAAGAAGAGTGAATCTTCTAAGAGATTGTGGTATGAGTGGCTTCTGGGAGACCAGTATTAGATTACGATGCACCATTGCAGGTTTACTGTATCCCTTGGACCTTCACATTGACCAAGAAACACAGAATTTGCATCGGGATTGAATACAAAAGGCACAATGCCGACTTAAGGACAAGAACAGTGAATCCTCTAAGAGGTTGTGGTTTGAGCGCATCCTGGGAGACCAGTATAAGATTCCGATGCACCAGTGCTGGTTTACTGCATCCCTTGGACCTTCACATTGAAGAAGAAACACAGAAATTGCATCAGGATTGAATACAAAAGACACAATGCCGACTTAAGAAGAGTGAATCTTCTACGAATTTGTGCTTATGGTGGCTCCTGGTTGACCAGTATTAGATTCCGATGCCCCAGTGCAGGTTTACTGCATCCCTTGGACCTTCACATTGACCATGAAACACAGAAATCGCATCGGGATTGAATACAAAAAGCACAATGCAAACTTAAGTACAACAAGAGAGAATTTTGTGGTTTTAATGGCTCCTGGAAGACCAGTATTAGTTTCCGATGCTACAGTGCAGGTTTACTGTATTTCTTGGACCTTCACATTGACCATGAAACACAGAAATCGCATTGGGATTGAATACATAAAAAAGACAATGCCGACTTAAGACAAGAAGAGTGAATCTTCTACGAATTTGTGCTTTTAGCGGCTCCTGGGAGACCAGTATAAGATTCCAAAGCACCAGTGCAGGTTTACTGTATCCCTTGGACCTTCACATTTACCATGAAACAAAAAATTGCATCGGGATTGAATACAAAATGAACAATGCCGACTTAAGTACGAGAAGAGTGAATCTTCTAAGAGTTTGTAGTTTGAGCGGCTCCAGTTAGACCAGTATTAGATCGCGATGCACCAGTGCAGGATAACTGTATGCCTTGGACCTACACATTGACCATGAAACACAGAAACTTCATTGGGATTGAATACAAAAAGGACAATGCCGACTTAAGTACAAGAGGAGTGAATCTTCTAACAGTTTGTGGTTTGAGCGGATCCTGAGAGACCAGTATTACATTTCGATGCACCGGTGCAGGTTTACTGTATCCCTTGGAAACTCACATTGACCATGAAACACAGAAATTGCATCGGGATTTAATACAAAAGGGACAATGCCGACTTAAATTTAAGAAGAGTGAATCTTCTAAGAGACTGAAATTAGAGCGGCTCCTGGGAGACCAGTATTAGATTCCGATTGCCCAGTGCAGCTTTACTGTATCCCTTGGACCTTCACATTAACCATGAAACACAGATATCGCATTGGGAATAAATAGAAATGTCACAATGCCAGCTTAAGTACAAGAAGAGTGAATCTCCTATGAGTTTGTGCTTTGAGCGGCTCCTGGGAAACCAGTATTACATTCCGATGCACCAGTGCAGGTTTACTGTATCCCTTGGACCTTCACATTGACCATGAAACACAGAAATTGCATCGGGGTTGAATACAAAAGGGACAATGCCGACTTAAGTACTAGAAGAGTGAATCTTCTAAGAGTTTGTGCTTTGAGCGGCTCCTGGGAAACCAGTATTACATTCCGATGCACCAGTGCAGGTTTACTGTATCCCTTGGACCATCACATTGACCATGAAACACAGAAATTGCATCGGTGTTGAATACAAAAGGGACTATGCCGACTTAAGTACTAGAAGAGTTAATCTTCTAAGAGTTTGTGCTTTGAGCGGCTCCTGGGAAACCAGTATTACATTCCGATGCACCAATGCAGGTTTACTGTATTTCTTGGACCTTCACATTGACCATAAAACACAGAATATGCATACGGATTGATAAAAAAAGTGACAATGCCGACTTAAGTACGAGAAGATTGAATCTTTTAAGAGTTTGTGATTTGAGCGGCTGCTGGGAGACCAGTATTACATTCCGACTGACCAGGGCAGGTTTACTGTATCCCTTGGACCTTCACATTGACTATGAAAGACAGATATCGTATCGGGATTGAATACAAAAGACACAATGCCGACTTAAGAAGAGTGAATCTTCTACGAATTTGTGCTTATGGTGGCTCCTGGGATACCAGTATTAGATTCCAATGCACCAGTGCTGTTTTACTGTATCCCTTGGACCTTCACATTGACCATGAAACACAGAAATTGCATCGGGATTGAATACAAAAGGGACAATGCCGATTTAAGTACAAGAAGAGTGAATCTTCTAAAAGTTTGTAATTTGAACGGCTCCTGGGAGACCAGTATTAGACTCCGATGCCCAGCGCAGGTTTATTGTATCCCATGGACTTCATAATGCCATAAAACACTGAATTGAATCGGGATTGAATACAAAAAGGACAATGCGGGCTTAAGTACAAGAAGAGTGAATCTTCTAACAGTTTGTGGTTTGAGGCGGCTCCTGGGAGACCAGTATTAGATTCCGATGCACCAGTGCAGGTTTACTGTATCCCTTTGGAGCTTCAAATTGACCATGAAACACAGAAATTGTATTGGGATTGAATACAAAAAAGGACAATGTCGACTTAAGTACAAGAAGAGTGAATCTTCTATGAGATTGTCGTTTGAGTGACTACTGGGAGGCCAGTATTAGATTCAGATGCACCAGTGCAGGTTTACTGTATCCCTTGGACCCTCACATTGACCATGAAACACAGAAATTGCATCGGGATTGAATACAAAAGGGACAATGCCGACTTAAATTTAAGAAGGGTGAATCTTCAAAGAGACCGTAATTTGAGCGGCTCCTGGGAGACCAGTATTAGATCCCGATTGCCCAGTGCAGGTTTACTGTATCCCTTGGACCTTCACATTAACCATGAAACACAGATATCGCATTGGGAATGAATAAAAATGTCACAGTGCCAGCTTAAGTACAAGAAGAGGGACTCTTCTAAGAGTTTGTGCTTTGAGCGGCACCTGGGAAACCAGTATTAGATTCCGGTGTAATAGTTCAGGTTTACCGTATCCCTTGGACCTTCACATTGACCATGAAACACAGAAATTGCATCAGGATTGAATACAAAAGGGACAATGCCGACTTAAGTACAAGAAGAGTGAATCTTCTAAGAGATTGCGGTTTGGGCGGCTACTGGGAAAGAAGTATTAGATTCCGATGCACCAGTGGAGGTTTTGTGTATCCCTTGGACCTTCACATTGACCATGAAACACAGAAATTGCATCGGGATTGAATACAAAAGGGACAATGCCGACTTAAGTACAAGAAGAGTGAATCTTCTAAAAGTTTGTAATTTGAACGGCTCCTGGGAGACCAGGATTAGATTCCGATGCGCGAGTGCAGGTTTACTGTATCCCTTGGACAGTATCATTGACCACGAAACACAGAAATCGCATCGGGACTGCATAGTGAAGTCACAATGCCGACTTATGTGTAAGAAGAGCTAATCTTCCTAGAGTTTGTGGTTTGAGCTCCTCTTGGGAGACAGGTATTGTATTCCGATGTACGATTGTAGGTTTAATGTATCCCTTGGACCTTCACATTGACCATGAATCACAGAAATTGCATCGGGATTGAATACAAATAGCACAATGCCGACTGAAGTACAAGAACAGTGAATCTTGTAAGAATTTTGCTTATGTGCGGCTCCTGGGAGACCAGTATTAAATTCCGATGCACCAGTGCAGGTTTACTGTATCCCTTTGACCTACATATCGACCATGAATTACAGAAATTGCATCGGGATATAATACAAAAGGGACAATGCCGACTTAAGTACTAGAAGACCGAATCTTCGAAGAGTCTGTGGTTTGAGCGGCTCGTCGGAGACCAGTATTAGATTGCGATGCACCAGTGCAGGTTTACTGTATCCCTTGGACCTTCACATTGACCATGAAAAACAGAAATTGGATCGGGATTGAATACAAAGGGCACAATGCCGACTTATGTACAACCAGAGTAAATCTTCTAAGAGTTTGTAGTTTGAGCGGCTCCTGGGAGGCCAGTATTTGATTCCGATGCACCAGTGCAGAATTTAGTGTATTCCTTGGACCTTCACATTGATCATGATACACTGAAATCACATAGGGGATTGAATACAAAAGGCACAATGCCAACTTAAGCACAAGAAGAGTGAATCTTCTATGACTTTGTGCTTTGAACAGCTCCTGGAAGACCAGTATTAGATTCCGATGCAAATTTGCAGGTTTACTGTATCCCTTGGATCTTCACAATGACCATGAAACACAGAAATCGCATTGGGATGAATACAAAGTTGACAATGCCCAATTAAGAACAAGAAGAGAGTATCTTCTAAAAGTTTGTGCTTTGAGCGGCTCCTGGGAGACCAGTATTAGATTCCGAAGCTCTGTGCATTTTACTGTATCCCTTTTACCTTTACATTGACCATGAAACACAGAAATTGCATCGGGATTGAATACATGAGGGACCATGCCGATTTAAGTACGAGAAGAGTGAATCTTCTAAGAGTTTGTGGTTTGAGCGGATCCTGGGAGACCAGTATTAGATTCCGATGCACTACTGCAGAATTTACTGTATCCCTAGGACCTTCACATTCACCATGAAACACATAAAGCCCTCCGTGTGAATACAAAAGGCACAATGCCGACATAAGTACAAGAACAGTGAATCTTCTAAGAGTTTGTGCTTTTGAACGGCTCCTGGGAGACCAGTATTAGATTGCGATGCACCAGTGCAGATTTACTGTATCCTTCGGACCTTTACATTTACCATGAAACACAGATTTTTTATCGGGATTGAATACAGAGGGCACAATGCCAACTTAGTAACAAGAAGTGTGAACCTTCTAAAAGTTTGTGGTTTGAGCGGCTCCTGGGAGACCAGCATTAGATTCCGATGCACCAGTGCAGAATTTACTGTATCCCTTGGAAATTCACATTGACCATGAAACGCAGAAATTGCGTGGGGAATGAATACTAGAGTGACAATGCCGACATAAGTACCAGAAGAGTTAATTTGCTAAGAGTAAGTGAAATGAGCAGCTCCTCCGAGACCACTATTAGGTTCCAATTCACCAGTGCAGGTTTACTGTATCCCTTTGACCTTCACATTGACCATGAACCACAGAAATTGCATCGGGATTGAATACAAATAACACAATGCCGACTGAAGTACAAGAACAGTGAATCTTGTAAGAATTTTGCTTATGTGCGGCTCCTGGGAGACCAGTATTAAATTCCGATGCACCAGTGCAGGTTTACTGTATCCCTTTGACCTACATATCGACCATGAATTACAGAAATTGCATCGGGATTTAATACAAAAGGGACAATGCCGACTTAAGTACTAGAAGACCGAATCTTCGAAGAGTCTGTGGTTTGAGCGGCTCGTCGGAGACCAGTATTAGATTGCGAAGCACCAGTGCAGGTTTACTGTATCCCTTGGACCTTCACATTGACCATGAAAAACAGAAATTGGATCGGGATTGAATACAAAGGGCACAATGCCGACTTATGTACAACCAGAGTAAATCTTCTAAGAGTTTGTAGTTTGAGCGGCTCCTGGGAGGCCAGTATTTGATTCCGATGCACCAGTGCAGAATTTACTGTATTCCTTGGACCTTCACATTGATCATGATACACTGAAATCACATAGGGGATTGAATACAAAAGGCACAATGCCAACTTAAGCACAAGAAGAGTGAATCTTCTATGACTTTGTGCTTTGAACAGCTCCTGGAAGACCAGTATTAGATTCCGATGCAAATTTGCAGATTTACTGTATCCCTTGGATCTTCACAATGACCATGAAACACAGAAATCGCATTGGGATGAATACAAAGTTGACAATGCCCACTTAAGAACAAGAAGAGAGTATCTTCTAAAAGTTTGTGCTTTGAGCGGTTCCTGGGAGACCAGTATTAGATTCCGATGCTCAGTGCATTTTTACTGTATCCCTTTTACCTTTACATTGACCATGAAACACAGAAATTGCATCGGGATTGAATACATGAGGGACCATGCCGATTTAAGTACGAGAAGAGTGAATCTTCTAAGAGTTTGTGGTTTGAGCGGATCCTGGGAGACCAGTATTACATTTCGATCCACCAGTGCAGGTTTACTGTATCCCTTGGACCTTTACATTAACCATGAAACACAGATATCGCATCGGGAATGAATAACAAAGTCACGATGCCATCTTAAGTACAAGAAGGGTGAATCTTCTAAGAGTTTGTGCTTTGGGCAACTCCTGGGAAACCAGTATTAGATTCCGATGCACCAGTGCAGGTTTACTGTATCCCTTGGACCTTCACATTGTCCATGAAACAGAAATTACATACGGATTTAATACAAAAGTGACAATGCCGGAATAAGTACAAGAAGAGTGAATCTTCTAAGAGATAGCTGTTTGAGCGGCTACTGGGAGACCAGTTTTAGATTCCGATGCACCAGTGGAGGTTTTACTGTATCCCTTGGACCTTCACATCGACCATGAAACACAGAAATTGCATCGGGATTGACTAGAAAAGGGACAATGCCGACTTACGTACAAGAAGAGTGAATCTTCTAAGAGTTTGTGGTTTGAGCGGCTCCTTAAAGGCCAGTATTAGATTCCGATGCACCAGTGCAGGTTTACTGTATCCCTTGGAGCTTCACATTGACCATGATACACAGAAATCGCATCGGAATTGAATACAAAAGGCACAATGCTTACTTAAGTACAAGAACAGTGAATCTTCTAAGAGTTTGTGCCTTGAACGGCTCCTGGGAGACCTGTATTAGATCCCGATGCACCACTGCAGGTTTACTGTATCCCTTCGACCTTCACATTCACCATGAAACACAGAAATTTCAACGGGATTGAATACAAAATGGGCAATGCCGACTTAAGTACAAGAAGAGTGAACCTTCTCAGAGTTCGTAATTTGAGCGGCTCCTGGGAGACCAGTATTAGATTCTGATGCACTACTGCAGAATTTACTGTATCCCTAGGACCTTCACATTCACCATGAAACACATAAAGCCCCTCCGTGTGAATAAAAAAGGCACAATGCCGACATAAGTACAAGAACAGTGAATCTTCTAAGAGTTTGTGCTTTTGAACGGCTCCTGGGAGACCAGTATTAGATTGCGATGCACCAGTGCAGATTTACTGTATCCTTCGGACCTTTACATTTACCATGAAACACAGATTTTTTATCGGGATTGAATACAGAAGGCACAATGCCAACTTAATAACAAGAAGTGTGAACCTTCTAAAAGTTTGTGGTTTGAGCGGCTCCTGGGAGACCAGCATTAGATTCCGATGCACCAGTGCAGAATTTACTGTATCCCTTGGAAATTCACATTGACCATGAAACGCAGAAATTGCGTGGGGAATGAATACTAGAGTGACAATGCCGACATCAGTACCAGAAGAGTTAATTTGCTAAGAGTAAGTGAAAAGAGCAGCTCCTCCGAGACCACTATTAGGTTCCAATTCACCAGTGCAGGTTTACTGTATCCCTTTGACCTTCACATTGACCATGAAATACTGAAATCGCATCGGGATTGAATACAAAAGTCTCAATGTCGACTTAAGTACAAGAAGTGTGAATCGTCTAAGAGTTTGTGCTTTGAGCGGCTCCTGGCAGACCAGTATTAGATTCCGATGCACCAGCGCAGATTTACTGTATCCCATGGACCTTCACCATGCCATGTAACACCGAAATTGAATCGGGATTAAACACAAAAGGTACAGTGCCAACTTAAGTACCAGAAGGGGCCATCTTCTAAGAGTTTGTGGTTTGAGCAGCTCCTGGAAGACCAGTATTAGATTCCGATGCACCAGTGCAGGTTTACTGTATCCCTTAGAGTTTCACATTGACCATGAAACACCATAATTGAATCGGGATTGAATACAAAAGGGACAATACCGACTTAAGTACAAGAAGAGTGGATCTTCTAACAGTTTGTGGTTTGAGCGGCTCCTGGGAGACCAGTATTAGAGTCCGATCCACCAGTGCAGGTTTACTGTATCCCTTGGACCTTCCCATTGACCATGAAACACAGAAATTGCATTGGGATTGAATACAAAAAGGACAATGCCGACTTAAGTACAAGAAGAGTGAATGTTCTAAGACATTGTGGTTTGAGCGTCTCCTGGGAGGCCTCTATTAGATTCCGATGGACCAGTGCAGGTCTACTGTACCCTTGGACCTTCACATTGACCATGAAACACAGATGTCGCAGTGGGATAGAATACAAATAGCACAATGCCGACTTAAGGACAAGAAGAGTGAATCTTCCACGAATTTGAGGTTTGAGCGGCTCCTTGGAGACTGGAATCAGATTCCGATGCAACAGTGCAGGTTTACCGTATCCCTTGGAACTTCACATTGACCATGAAACACAGAAAACGTAACGGGATACAATACAAAAGGCACAATGCCGACTGAAGTACAAGAAGAGAGAATCTTCTAAGGGTTTGTGCGTATAAACCACGCCTGAGAGACCAGTACTAAATTCTGATGCACCAGTGCAGGTTTACTGTAACCCTTGGACCTATACATCGACCATGAAACACAGAAATTGCATCGGGATATAATACAAAAGGGACAATGCCGACTTAAGTACTAGAAGTGTGAATCTACCAAGAGTTTGTGGTTTGAGCGGCTCCTCGGAGACCAGTATTAGATTCCGATGCACCAGTGCAGGGTTACTGTATCCCTTGGACCTTCACATTGACCATGAGGCACAGAAATCGCATTGGGATTGAATTCAAAAGGCACAATGCCGACATAAGGACAAGAAGAATGAATCTTCGAAGAATTTGTGCTTTGAGCGGCTCCTGGGAGACCAGTATTAGATTCCGATTCAACAGTGCAGGTGTACTGTATCACTTGGACATCACATTTACCATGAAACACAGAAATTGCATCGGGATTGAATTCAGAAGGCGGAATACCGACTTAAGTACAAGGAGAGTGAATCATCAAAGAGTTTGTGGTTTGAGCGGCTCCTGGAAGACCAGTATTTACATCCGATGCACGAGTGCAGGTTTGCTGTATCCCTTGCACTTTCACATTAACTTGAAACACAGATATTGAATCGGGATCGAATACAAAAGCCACAATGGAGACTTAAGTACATGAGGAGTGAATCTTGTAAGAGATTGCTCTTTGAGCGGCTCCTCGGAGATCAGTATTAGATTCTGATGCACCAGTGCAGGTTTACTGTATCCCTTGGACTTTCACATTTTCTTGAAACACAGAAATTGCATCGGGATTGAATACAAATGCCACAACGCAGACTTAAGTACAACAAGAGTGAATCTTCTAAGAGTTAGTGGTTGAGCGGCTCCTGGGAGGCCAGTATTAGATTCCGATGCACCAGTGCAGGTTTACTCTATCCCTTGGAACTTCACACCGACGATGAAACACAGAAATTGCAACGGGATAAAATACAAAATTGACAATGCCGACTTAAGTACAAGAAGAGTGAATCTTAAGAGTTTGTGGTTTTAGCGGCTCCTGGACGACCAGTATTAGGTTACAATGCAGCAGTGCAGGTTTACTGTATCCCTTGGACCTCCACATTGCCCATGACACACACAAATTGCTTCGGGATTGAATACAAAAGGTACAATGCAAACTTCAGTAGAAGAACAGTGAATCTTCTAAGAGTTTACGGTTTGAGCGGCTCCTAGGAGACCAGTATTAGATTTCAAAGCACCAGTGCAGGTTTACTGATCCCTTGGACTTTCACATTGACCATGAAACACAGAAATTTCATCGGAAAGCACAATGCCGACTTAAGTACAAGAGGAGCGAATCTTCTAAGAATTTGTGGTTTGAGCGCCTCCAGGGAGATCAGTATTATATTCCGATCCATTAGTGCAGGTTTACGTTATCCCTTGGACTATCACATTGACTTGAAACACAGATGTTGCATTGGGATTGAATACAAAAGGCACAATGCCGACTTAAGTACAAGAAGAGTGAATCTTCTAAGAGATTGTGGTTTGAGCGGCTCCTGGGAGACCAGTATTAGATTCCGATGCAATAGTGCTGGTTTACTGTATCCCTTGGACCTTCACATTGACCATGAATCACACAGATTGCATCGGGATTGAATACAAAAGGCACAATTAAGACTTAAGTACAATAAGAGTGAATCGTCTAAGAGTTTGTGCTTTGATCGGCTCCTGGGAGACCAGAATTGGATTCCGATGCACCAGTGCAGGTTTACTGTACCCTTGGACCTTCACATTGACCATAAAACACAGAAATTGCAAAGGGATGGAATAATAAAGGCACAATGTCGACCGAAGTACAAGAAGAGTGAATCTACTAAGAGTTTGTGGTTTGAGCGGCTATTGGGAGACCAGTTTTAGATTCCAACGCACCAGTGCAGAATTTACTCTATGCCTTGGACCTTCACATTGACCATGAAAAACAGATATCGCACCGGGATTGAATACAAAATTCACAATGCCGTCTTAAGTACAAAAAGAGTGAAACCTCTAAGAGTTTGTGCTCTGAGCGTCTCCTGGGAGACCAGTAATAGATTCCGATCCAGTAGTGCAGGTTTACCGTATCCCTTGGACTTTCACATTGACTTGAAACACAGAAGTTGCATCGGGATTGAACACAAAATGCACAATGCCGACTTGAGTACAAGAAGAGTGAATCCTCTAAGAGATTGTGGTTTGAGCGGCTCCTGGGTGACCAGTATTAGATTCCGATGCACCAGCGCAGGTTTACTGTATCCCTTGGACCTTCACGTTGACGAAGAAACACAGAAATTGCATCGGGAAATAATACAAAAGGGACAATGCCGACTTAAGTAAGAGAAGAGTGAAACTTCTAAGAGATTGTGCTTTGAGTGGCTCCTGGGAGGGCAGTATTAGATTCCGATGCACCAGTGCAGGTATACAGTATCCCTTGGCCCTTAACATTGACCATGAAACACAGAAATCGCATCGGGATTGAATACATAAAGGACAATGCCGACTTATGTACAGGAGGAGTGAATCTCCTAAGAGTTTGTGGTTTTAGCGGCCCCTGGGAGGCCCTTATTAGATTCCGATGCACCAGTGCAGGTTTGTTGTATCCCTTGGACCTTCAAAATGACCATGAAACACAGAAATCGCAACGGGATAGAATACAAAATGCACAATGCCGACTTAAGTAAAAGAAGAGTGAATCTTGTAAGGGTTTGTGCATTGATTGGCTCCTGGGATACCCGTATTAGATTCCAACGCACCAGTGCAGAATTAACTCTATCCCTTGGACCTTCACATTAACCATGAAACACAGAAATCTCATCGGGATTGAATACAAAAGGCACAATGCCGACTTAAGTCTAAGACGAGTGAATCTTCTAAGAGATTGTGTTTTGTACGGCTCCTGGGAGACCTGTATCAGATTCCGATGCACCAGTGCAGGTTTACTGTATCCCTTGGACCCTCACATTGACCCTGAAATACAGAAATCGCATTGGGATTGAATACAAAAGGGACAAAGCTGACTTAAGTACAAGAAGAGTGAATCTTCTAAGAGTTTGTGGTTTGAGCGGCTCCTAGGAGACCAGTATTAGATTCCGATGCAATAGTGCTGGTTTACTGTATCCCTTGGAGCTTCACATTGACCATGAGACACAGAAATCGCATTGGGATTGAATTTAAAAGGCACAATGGCGACATCAGGACAAGAAGAATGAATCTTCGAAGAGTTTGTGCTTTGAGCGGTTCCTGGGAGACCAGTATTAGATGCCGATCAACAGTGCAGGTTTACTGTATCCCTTGGACGTTCACATTTACCATGAAACACAGAAATTGCATCGGGATTGAATTCAGAAGGCGAAATGCCGATATAAGTACAACAGTAGTGAAACTTCTAAGAGTTTGTGGTTTGAGCGGCTCCTGGGAGACCAGTATTTACATCCGATGGACGACTGCAGGTTTACTGTATCCCCTGCACTTTCACATTAACTTGAAACACAGAAATTGAATCGGGATTGAATACAAAAGCCACAATGCAGACTTAAGTACAAGGAGGGTGAATCTTCTAAGAGTTTGTGGTTTGAGCGGCGCCTAGGAGACCAGTATTAGATTCCGATGCACCAGTGCACGTTTACTGTATCCCTTGGATCTTCACATTGACCATGAAACACAGAAATTGCTTCGGGATTGAATTCAAAATGAACAATGCAGACTTAAGTACAAGAAGAGTGAGTCTTCTAAGAGTTTGTGGTTTGAGCGGCTCCTGGGAGGCCAGTATTAGATTCCGTTGCACCAGTGCAGATTTACTGTATCCCTTGGAACTTCACATTGACCATGAAACACTGAAATCGCAACGGGATAGAATACATAAGGCACAATGCGGACATAAGTACAAGAAGAGTGAATCATATAAGAGTTTGTGCTTTGAGCGGCTCCTGGGAGACCAGTATTAGATTCCAATGCACCAGTGCAAGTTTACTGTATCAATTGGACCTTCACATTGGCCATGTAACACCGAAATCCCTTCGGGATTGAATACAAAAAGGACAATGCCGACTTAAGTACAGGAAGAGTGCATCTTCTAAGGGTTTGTGGTTTCAGCGGCTCCTGGGAGACCAGTATTAGATTCCGATCCACCAGTGCAGGTTTACAGTATCCCGTGGACCTTCACATTATTCATGAAACACAGAAATTGCATCGGGATTGAATACAGAATGCAGAATGCCGACTTAAGTGCAAGAAGAGTGAATCTTCTAAGAGTTTGTGGTTTCAGCGGCTCCTGGGAGAGCAGTATTTGCATCCGATGCACGAGTGCAGGTTTTCTGTATGCCTTGCACTTCCACATTAACTTGAAACACAGAAATTGAATCTCGTTTGAATACAAAAGGCACAATGTTGACTTAAGAAAAAAAAGAGTTAATCATCTATGAGTTTGTGGTTTGAGCGGCTCCTGAGAGACCAGTATTAGATTCCGAAGCACCAGTGCAGGTTTACTGTATCCCTTGGACTTTCACATTGACCATGAAACACAGATATCGCACCGGGGTGGAATATAAAATTCACAATGCCGACTTAAGTACAAAAAGAGTGAATCCTCTAAGAGATAGTGCTTTGAGCGTCTCCTGGGAGACCAGTATTAGATTCCGATGCACCAGTGCTGGTGTACTGTATCCCTTGGACCTTCACATTTACCATGAAACACAGAAATTGCATCGGGATTGAATACAGAAGTCACAATGCCAACTTAAGTACAAGGACAGTAAATCCTCTACGAGTTTGTAATTTGAGCGGCTCCTGGGAGACCAGTAATAGATTCCGATCCAGTAGTGCAGGTTTACTGTATCCCTTGGACTTTCACATTGACTTGAAACACAGAGGTTGCATCGTGATTGAACAAAAAAGGCACAATGCCGACTTAAGTACAAGATAAGTGAATCTTCTAAGAGTTGGTTGTTTGAGCGGCTACTGGAAGACCAGTATCAGATTCCGATGCACCAGTGGAGGTTTACTGTATCCCTTGGACCTTCACATTGACCATGAAACACAGAAATTGCATGGGGATTGAATACAAAAAGGACAATGCCGACTTAAGTCTAGGAAGAGTGAATCTTCTAAGAGTTTGTGGTTTGAGTGGCCCCTGGGAGGCCAGTATTATATTCCGATGCACCAGTGCAGGTCTACTGTATCAATTGGACCTTCACATTGACCATGAAACACCGAAATTGCATCGGGATTGAATACAGACGGCAAAATACAGACTTAAGAACAAGAAGAGTGAATCATCTAAGAGTTTGTGGTTTGAGCGGCTCCTGGGAGACCAGTTTTAGATTCAGATCCACCGGTGCAGGTTTACTGTATCCCTTGGAATTTCACATTTTCTTTAAACACAAAAATTGCATCGCGATTTAATACAAAAGGCACAATGCCGACTTAAAGACAAGAAGAGTGAATCTTCTAAGAGTAAGTGGTTTGAGCGCCTCCTGGGAAACCAGTATTTGATTCCGTTGCACCAGTGCAGGTTTACTGTATCCCTTGGACCTTCACATTGACGATGAAACATAGAAATTACATCGGGATATAATACAAAAGGGACAATGCCGACTTAAGTACAAGAAGAGAGAAGCTTCTAAGCGTTTGTGGTTTGAGCGGCTCCTGGGAGGCCAAAGCAAAACACAAACAATGGGAAGATTTACTCTTCTTGTACTGAAGTCGGCACTGTGCCTTTTGTATTAAATACCGACGCAATATCTGTGTTTCATCGCCAATGTGAAGGTCCAAGGGATACAATAAAGCATCAGTACTGCATCGCAATCTAATACTGATCTATCAGGAAACGGTCAAAGCAAACCACAAAGAATGAGAAGATTTACTCTTCTTGTACTTAAGTCGGCATTGTGCCATTTGTATTCAATCCCGACGCAATTTCTGTGTTTCTTCGTCAATGTGAAGGTCCAAGTTATAGAGTGAAGCATTTGTAGTGCATCAGAATCTAATACCGATATCTGAGGAAACGCTCAAAGCAAACCACAATCAATGAGAAGATTTACTCTTCTCGTACTTAAGTCGGCATTGTGCCTTATGTATTAAATCCCGACGCAATTTCTGTGTTTCATCGTCAATGTTAAGGTCCAAGTGATGGAGTAAAGCTGCAGTAGTGCAGCGGAATATTATACTGATCTCACATGAAACGCTCAAAGCAAACCAGAAACAATAAGAAGATTTACTCTTCTTGTACTTAAGTCCGAATTGTGCCTTTGGTATTAAATCCCGACGCAATTTCTGTGTTTCATCGTCAATGTGAAGAACCAAGTGATTAAGTGAAGCTCGAGATGTGCATCGGAATCTAATACTGATCTCCCAGGAAACTCTCAAAGCAAACCACAAACAATGAAAAATCTTACTCTTCTTGTACTTAAGGCGGCACTGTGCCATTTGTATTAAATACTGACGCTATATCTGTGTTTCATCGTCAATGGGAAAGTCCACGTTATTGAGTAAAGCTGCAATAACGCATCGGAATCTAATACTGATCTCGCAGGAGACGCTCAAATCAAACCAGAACCAATGAGATGATTTACTTTTCTTGTACTTAAGTCGGCATTGTGTCGTTTGTATTCAATCCCGACGCAATTCCTGTGTTTCATCGTCAATGTGAAGGTCCAAGTTATAGAGTAAAGCTGCAGTAGTGCAACGAATTCTAATACTCATCTCGCCGGAGACGCTCAAAGCAAACCACAAACAATGAGAAGATTTACTCCTCTTGTAGCTAAGTCGGCGTTGTGCGTATTGTATTAAATCCCTACGCAATTTCTGTGTTTCATCGTCAATGTGAGCATCAAAGGGATAGAGTAAAGCTGCAGTAGTACATCGGAATCTAATACAGATCTCCCAGGAAACGCTCAAAGCAAACCACGCACAATGAAAAGATTTACTCTTCTTGTACCTAAGACGGCATTGTGCTTTTTGTATTAAATCCCGACGCAATTTCCGTTTTTCATCGTAAATGTGAATGTCCAAGGGATAGAGTAAAGCTGCAGTAGTGCTTCGGAATCAGATACTGATTTCCCAGGAAACGGTCATAGCAAACCACAAACAATGAGAAGATTTACTCTTCTTGTACTTAAGTCGGCATTGTGCCGTTTGTCTTCAATCCCGACGCAATTCCTGTGTTTCATCGTCAATGTGAAGGTCCAAGTTATAGAGTAAAGCTGCAGTAGTGCATCGAATTCCAATACTGATCTCGCCGGAGACGCTCAAAGGAAACCACAAACAATGAGAAGATTTACTCCTCTTGTAGCTAAGACGGCGTTGTGCCTTTTGTATTAAATCCCGACGTAATTTCTGTGTTTCATCGTCTCATGTGAAGGTCCAAGAGATGGAGTAAAGCTGCAGTAGTGCAATTGATTCTAATACTGATCTCCCAGGAAACGCTCATAGCAAACCAGATACAATGGGAAGGTTTACTCTTCCATTACTTAAGTCGGCATTATGGTCTTGTATTAAATGCCGACGCAATATCTGTGTTTCATCGTCGATATGAAAGTCCAAGGGAAAGAGTAAAGCTGGAGTAGTGCATCGGAATGTAATACTGAACTCCCAGGAAACGGTCAAAGCAAACCACAAACCATGCTAGGATTTACTCTTTTTGTACTTAAGTCCGCATTGTGCTTTTTGTATTAAATCCTGACGCATATTCTGTGTTTCATCGTCAATGTGAAGGTCCAAGGGATAGGGTAAATCTGCAGTATTGCATCCCAATCTAACAATTCTTTCCGTGGAATCACTCAAAGAAAACCACAAACAATGAGAAGATATACTACTTTTGTACTTAAGTCGACATTGTGCCTTTTGTATTAAATCCCGACGCAATATCTGTGTTTCATCGTCAATGTGAAGGTCCAAGGGATAGAGTAAAGCTGTAGCAGTGCATCGGAATCTAATACTGATCTCCCAGGAAACGCTCACAGCAAACCACATACAATGAGAAGATTTACTATTTTTGTACTAAAATTGGCATTGTGCCATTTGTACTAAATCCCGACGTAATTTCTCTGCTTCATCGTCAATGTTAAGGTCCAAGGGATTGAGTAAAGCTGCAGTAGTGCATCGTAATCTAATACTGAACTCCCAGGAAACGCTAAAAGCAAACCACAAACAAAGAGAAGATTTACTCTTCTTGTACATTAGTCGGCATTGTGCCTTTCGTATTAAATGCCGACGCACATTCTGTGTTTCATCGTCAATGTGGAGGTCCAAGGGATAGAGTAAAGCTGCAGTAGTGCATCGCAATCTAATACTGATCTTCCAGGAAACGCTAAAAGCAAACCACAAACTTTGAGTAGATTTACTCTTCTAGTACTTAAGTCGGCATTGTGCTTTTTGGATTAAATCCCGACGCAATTTCTATGTTTCATCGTCATTTTGAAGGTCCAAGGGATAGAGTAAAGTTCAGTACTGCATCGGAATCTAATACTGATCTCCTAGGAAACGCTCAAAAGATACCACATGCAATGAGCTATTTACTATTCTTGTACTTACGTCGACATTGTGCTTTTTGTAACAAATCCCGACGCAATTTCTGTGTTTCATCGTCAATGTGAAGGTCCAAAGGATGTAGTAAATCTGCAGTTGTGCATTAGAATCTAATACTGATCTCCCAGGAAACGCTCAAAGCAAACCAGATACAATGGGAAGGTTTACTCTTCCATTACTTAAGTCGGTATTATGGTCTTGTATTAAATTCCGACGCAATATCTGTGTTTCACCGTCAACGTGAAAGTCCAAGGGATAGAGTAAAGTGGGTGTAGTGCATCGAAAACTAATAATGTTCTCCCAGGAGACGCTCAAAGCAAACCACAAACAATGAGAATAATTACTCTTCTTGTAGATAAGTCGGCAATTGCGATGCACTACTGCAGCTGTACTCTATCCCTTGGACCTTCACATAGACGATGAAACACTGATGTTGGGTCGGTATTTAATACAAATGGCACAATGTCGCCTTAAGTACCAAAAGAGTATATCATCTCATTGTTAGTCGTTTTATTTGAATGATTCCAAGGAAATCAGTATTACATTGGGATGCAATACTGCAGCTTTACTCTATCCCTTGGACCTTCACATTGACGATGAAACACAGATATTCCGACGGGATTTTATACAAGACCATAATGCTGACTTAATTAAAGGAAGAGTAAACCTTCCCATTGTATCTGGTTTGCTTTGAGCGTTTCCTGGGAGATCATTATTAGATTCTAATGCACTAATGCAGCTTTACTCCATCCCTTGGATCTTCACATTGACGATGAAACACATATATTGGGTCGGGATTTAATTCAAAAGGCACAATGCCGACTTAAGTACAAGAAGGGTAAATCTTCTCACTGTTCGTGGTTTGCTTTGAGCGTTTCCTGTGAGATCAGTATTAGATTCCGATGCACTACACCCGCTTTACTCTATCCCTTGGACTTTCACGATGACGATGAAACACAGAAATTGCGTCGGGATTTATTACAAAAGGCACAATGCCAGCTTACATACAAAAAGAGTAAATCTTGTCATTGTTTGTGGTTTGCTTTGAGAAATTCCTGGGAGATCAGTATTAGATTCCGATGCACCACTGCAGCTTTACCCCATCCCTTTGATGTTTACATTGACGATGAAACACAGAAAATACGTCGGTATTTAAAACAAAAGGCACAATGCCGGCTTAGGTACAAGAGGATTAAATCTTCTCATTGTTTGTGGTTTGCTTTGAGCGTCTCCTGCGAGATCAGTATTTGATTTTGATGCACTACGCAGCTTAACTCTATAACTTAGACCTTCACATTGACGATGAAACACAGGAATTGCGTAGGGAATGAATACGATCGGCACAAAGCCGACTTAAGTACAAGAAGAGTAAATCTTATCATTTTTGTGGTTTACTTTGACCGTTTCCTGTGAGATCAGTATTAGATTCCGATGCACTACTGCTGCTTTACTCTATCCCTTGGACCGTCATATTGACGATGAAACACAGGTATTGCGTCGGAATTCAATACAAAATGCACAATGCCATCTTAAGTACAAGAAGAGTAAATCTTCTCATTGTTTGTGGTTTGCTTTGAGCGATTCCTGTTAGATCAGTATTAGATTCCAATGCACTACTGCAGCTGTACTCTATCCCTTGGACGTTCACATTGACGATGAAGCTCAGAGATTGCGTCGGGATATATTTCGAAATGCCTAATGCCGACTTACGTACAAGAAGAATAAATCTTCTCATTGTATCTGGTTTGCTTTGAGCGTTTCCTGGGAGATCAGTATCTGATTCCTATGCACTACTGCAGCTTTACTCTATCCCTTGGACTTTCACATTTACGATGAAACACGGAAATTGCGTCGGGATTTAATACAAATAGCACAATGCCGTCTTAAGTACAAGAAGAGTAAATTCTCTCATTGTGTGTGGTTTGCTCTGAGCGTTTCCTGGGAGATCAGTATTAGATTCCGAGGCACTACTGCAGCATTACTCTATCCCTTGGACCTTCACATTGACGATGAAACACAGAAATTGCGTCGGGATTTAACACAAAAGTCACAATGCCGCTACAAGTACTAGAAGAGTAATACTTTTTGTTGTTTGTGGTGTGCTTTGAGAGTTTCCAGGGAGATGAGTATTAGATTCCGACGCACATCTGCAGCTTCACTCAATCCCTTGGACATTCACACTGACGATGAAACACCGAAATTGCGTCTCGATTTAATACAAAAGGCACAATTCGGACTTAAGTACAAGAAGAGTAAATCTTCTTATTGTTTCTGGTTTGCTTTGAGCGTTTCATGTGAGATCAGTATTATATTCCGCTGCACTACTGCAGCTTTACTCCATCCCTTGGACCTCCACATTGACGATGAAACACAGACATTGCGTCGGGATTTAATACATAAGGCACAATGCCGACTTAAGTACAAGAAGAGTAAATCTTCTAATTGTTTGTGGTTTGCTTTGAGCGTTTCCACGGAGATCGGTATTAGATTCTGATGCACTACAGCAGCTTTACTCTATCCCTTGGACTTCCAGATTGACGATGAAACACAGTAATTGCGTCGGGATTTAATACAAATGCCATAATGCCGACTTAAGTAAAGGAAGAGTTAATCCTCTCATAGTTTGTGATTTGCTTTGACTGTTTCCTGGGATTTCAGTATTAGATTCCGATGCACTACTGCAGCTTCACTCTATCCTTTGGACGTTCACATTGACGATGAAACTAAGAGATTGCGTCGGGATTTAATACGAAAGGCACAATGCCGACATACGTACAAGAAGAGTAAATCATCTCATTGCATCTGGTTTGCTTTGAGCATTTCCTGGGAGATCAGTATTAGATTCCAATGCACTACTGCAGCATTACTCCATCCCTTGGACCTACAATTTGACGATGAAACACAGAAATTGTGTCGGAATTTAATACAAAAGGCACAATACCGACTAAAGATCAAGAAGGGTAAATCTTCTCATTTTTAGTGGTTTGCTTTGAGCGTCTCCACAGGGTTTAGTATTAGACTCCGATGCACTACTGCCGCTTTACTCCATCCCTTGGACCTTCACATTGACGATGAAACACAGAAATTGCGCCGGGATTTAATACAAAAGACACAAAGCTGACTTAAGTACAAGAAGAGTAAATCTTCTCATTGTTTGTGGTTTGCTTTGAGCGATTCCTGGGAGATAAGTATTAGATTCCGATGCACTACTGCAGTTTCACTCTGTCCATTGGACATTCACATTGAAGATGAAACACAGAAATTGCGTCGGGATTTAATATAAAAGGCACAATGCGACTTAAGTACAAGAACAGTAAATCTCCTCATTGTTTGTGGTTTGCTTTGAGCGTTTCCTGGGAGATCAGTATTAGATTCCGATGCACTACTGCAGCTTTACTCTATCCCTTTGACGTTTACAGTGACGATGAAACTCAGAGATTGCGTCGGGATTTAATACAAAAGGCACAATGCCGACTTAAGTGCAAGAAGAGAAAAACTCCCCATAGTTTGTGGTTTGCTTTGAGCGTTTCCTGGGAGATCAGTATTAGATTCCGATGCACTACTGCAGCTTCACTCTATCCATTGGACATTCACATTGCAGATGAAACACAGAAATTGCGTCGGGATATAATATAAAAGCCACAATGCCAACTTAAGTGCATGAAGAGTAAATCTCCTCATTGTTTGTGGTTTGCTTTGAGCGTTTCCTGGGAGATCAGTATTAGAATCCGATGCACTACTGCAGCTTTACTCTATCCCTTGGAACTTCACATTGACGATGAATCACAGAAATTGCGTCGGGATTTAATACAGAGGGCACAATGCCGAATTAAGTACAAGAAGAGTAAATATTCACATTGTTTTTGATTTGCTATGTCCGTTTCCTGGGAGATCAGTATTAGATTCCGATGACTACTGCAGTATTAATCTATGGCTTGGACCTTCACATTGACGATGAAAGGGAACAATGTGGTTGGGATGTAATACAAAAGGCACAATGCCGACTTAAGTACAAGAAGAGTAAATCTTCTCAATGTTTGTGGTTTGCTTTGAGCGATTCCTGGGAGAACAGTATCAGGTTCCGAAGCACTACTGCTGCTTTACTCTATCCCTTGGACGTCCACATTGACGATGAAACACAGAAATTGCGTAGGGATTTAATACAAAAGGCACAATGCCCACATATGTACAAGAAGAGTAAATCGTCTCATTGTTTGTGGTTTGCTTTTAGTGTTTCCTGGGAGATCAGTATTAGATTCCGATGCACTACTGCAGCTTTACTCCATCCCTTGGACCTTCACATTGTCGATGAAACACAGAAATTGCGTCGAGATTTAATACAAAACCAGAATGACGACTTAAGTACAAGAAGAGTAAATCTTCTCATTGTTTCTGGTTTGCATTGACCGTTTCCTGGGAGGTAAGTATTTGATTCCTATGCACTTCTACAGCTTTACTCTGTCCCTTGGACGTTGACCTTGACGACGAAACACAGAAATACCTTCGGGATTTATTACAAAATTCAAAATGCCGACTTCAGTACAAGAAGAGTTAATCTCCTCATTGTTTGTAGTTTGCTTTGGCCGTTTCCTGGGAGATCAGTATTAGATTCCGATGCACTACTGCAGCTCTCCTCTATCTGTTGGACATTCACATCGACGATGAAACACAGACATTGGGTCGGGATTTAATACAAAAGGCACAATGCCGACTGAAGTACAAGAAGAGTAAATCTTCTCATTGTATGGGGTTTGCTTTGAGCGTTTCCTGGGAGATCAGTATTAGATTCCGATGCACTACTGCAGCTTTACTCTATCCCTCTGACATTCGCATTGAAAATGAAACATAGAAATTGCGTCGGGATTTAATACAGAAGGCACAGTGGCGACTTAAGTACAAGAAGAGTAAATCTTCTCATTGTTTCCGGTTTGTTTTCAGTGTTTCCTGGGAAATCAGTATTAGATTCCGATGCACCACTGCAGTTTTACTCCATCCCTTGGACCTTCACATTGTCGATGAAACACAGATATTGCGTCGGGATTTAATACAAAACCAGAATGACGACTTCAGTACAAGAGGAGTAAATCTTCTCATTGTTTCTGGTTTGCATTGACCGTTTCCTGGGAGTTAAGTATTTGATTCCTATGCACTTCTGCAGCTTTACTCTATCCCTAGGACGTTCAACTTGACGATGAAACACAGAAATAGCTTCGGGATTTATTACAAAATTCATAATGCCGACTTAAGTATAAGAAGAGTTAATCTTCACATTGTTTGTAGTTTGCTTTGGCCGATTCCTGGGAGATTAGTATTAGATTCCGATGCACTACTGCAGCTCACCTCTATTTGTTGGACCTTCACATCGACGATGAAACACAGACATTGGGTCGGGATTTAATACAAAAGGCACAAAGCCGACTAACTACAAGAAGAGTAAGTGTTCACATTGTTTGTGGTTTGCTTTGAGCGTTTCCTTGGAGATCAGTATTAGATTCCGATGCACTACTGCAGCTTTACTCTATACCGTGGACCTTCACATCGACGGTGAAACACAGAAATTGCGTCGTGATTTAATACAAAAGGCACAATGCCGACATATGTACAAAAAGAGTAAATCTTCTCATTGTTTGTGGTTTGCTTTGACCGTTTCCTGGGAGATCAGTATTAGATTCCGTTGCACTACTGCAGCTTCACTCTATCCCTCGGACGTTCTCATTGACGATGAAACACAGAAATTGCGTCGGGATTTAACACAAAAGCCAGAATGCCGACTTAAGTACTGGAAGAGTAAATCTTCTCATTGTTTGTGGTTTGCTTAGGCCGTTTCCTGGTAGATCGGTATTAGATTAAGATGCACTACTGTAGCTCTAGTCTATCTGTTGGACCATCACGTTGACGATGAAACACAGACATTGGGTCGGGTTTTAATACAAAAGGCACAATGCCGACTAAGTACAAGAAGAATAAATCTTCTCATTGTATGTGGTTTGCTATGAGCGTTTCCTGGGAGATCCGTATTAGACTCCGATGCACTACTGCAGCTTCACTCCATTCCTTGGACCTCCACATTGACGATGAAACACAGAATTTGCGTCGGGAATTAACACAAAAGGCACAATGCCGACTAAGTACACGAAGAGTAAATCTTCTCATTGTTTGTGGTGTGCTTTGAGCGTTTCCTTAGAGATTATTATTACATTCCGATGCACTACTGCAGCTTTACTCTATCACTTTGACGTTCACATTGACGATGAAACACAGAAATCGCGTCGCGATTTAATACAAAAGACAAGATGCCGACTTAAGTACAAGAAGAGTAAATCTCCTTACTGTTTGTGTTTTGCTTTGAGCGTGTCCTGGAAGATTAGGAATAGATTCCGGTGCACTACTGTAGCTTTACTCTATCCCTTGGAATTTCACATTGACGATGAAACACAGAAATTGCGTCGGGATTTAATAGAAAAGGCACAATGCTGACTTAGGTACTAGAAGAGTATATCTTCTCATTGTTTGTGGTTTGCTTTGAAAGTGTCTAGCGAGAACAGTTTAGAATCGGATGCACTACAGGAGCTTTAATTTATCCCTTGGCCTTCACATTGACGGTGAAACACTGAAATTGAGTCGGGATTTAATACAATAGGCAAAATCCCGAGCGAAGTATAAGAAAAGTAAAACTTCTCATTGTTTGTGATTTGTTTGAACGGTTCCAGGGAGATCCGTATTACATTCCGATGCACTACTGCAGCTTAACTCTATCCCTTGGACCTTCACATTGACGATGAAACACAGAAATTGCGTCAGGATTTAAAACAAAACACACAATGAAAACTGAAGTAAAAGAAGAGTATCTCTTCTCATTGTTTGTGGTTTGATTTGAGCGTTTCCTGGGAGATCAGTATTAGTTTCCAATGCACTACTGCTGCTTTACTCTATCACTTGGACTATCACATTGACGATGAAACACAGAAATTGCGTCGGGATTTAATACAAAAGGCACAATGCCGGCTTAAGTACAAGAGTAGTAAATCTTCTCATTGTTTCTGGTTTGTTTGAGCGTTTCGTGGGAGATCAGTAATAGATTCAGATGCACTACTGCAGCTTTACTCTATCCCTTGGTGCTTCACATTGACGATGAAGCACAGAAATTGCGTCGGGAATTAATACAAAAGGCACAATGCCAACTTAAGTACAAAGAAAAGTCAATCTACTCAATGTTTATGGTGTGCTTTGAGCGTTTCCCGGGAGATCAGTATTAGATTCCGATGCACTACTGCAGCTTTACTCTATCCCGTGGACCTTCACATTGACGATGAAACACAGAAATTGCGTCGGGATTTAATACATAAGGCACAATGCCGACTTCAGTACAAGAAGAGTACATCTTCTCATTGTCTGTGGTTTGCTTTGAGCGTTTCCTGGGAGATCAGTATTAGATTCCGATGCACTCCTGCAGCTTTACTCCATCCCTTGGACCTTCACATTGACGATGAAACACAGAAATTGCAAAAGGCACATTGCTGACTAAGTACAAGTTGAGACAATCTTCACATTGTTTGTGGTTTGCTATGAGCGTTTCCTGGGAAAGCAGTATAAGATTCCGATGCACTACTGCAGCTTTACTATATCCTTTGGAAGTTCACATTGACGATGAAACACAGAAATTGCTTCGGGATTGAATACAAGAGGCACAATGCCGACTTAAGTACTAGAAGAGTAAATCTTCTCATTGTTCTTGGTTTGCTTTGAGTGTTTCCTGGGAGATCAGTATTTGATTCCGAAGCACAACTGCATCTTTACTCTACCCCATGGACCTTCATATTGGCGATGACAAACAGAAAATGCGTCGGGATTGAATACAAAAGGCACAATGCCGACTTAAGTACAAGAAGAGTACATCTTCTCATTCTTTGTGGATCGTTTTGAGCGTTTTCTGGGAGCTAAGTGTTAGATTCGGATGCCCTACTGCAGCTTTCCTCTATCCCTTGGACCTTCAGAATGACGATGAAACGTTGAAATTGGGTCCGGTTTTAATACAAAAGGCACAATGCCAACATAAGTACAAGAAGAGTAAATCTTCTCGTTGATTGTGGTTTGCTTTGAGCGTTTCCTGGATTTCAGTATTAGATTCTGATGCACTACTGCAGCTTTACTCTATCTGTTGGACCTCCACATTGACGAAGAAACATAGAAATTGCGTCGGGATTTAATACAAAACGTAGAATGCCAACATATGTACAATATTAGTAAATCTGCTCATTGTTTGTGCTTTGCTTTCAGCGTTTCCTGGGAGATCAGTACTAGATTCCGATGCACTACTGCAGCTTTACTCTATTTCATGGAACTTCACATTGACGGTGAAACACAGAAATAGCGTCGGGATTTAATACAGAAGGCACAATGCCGACTTAAGTACAAGAAGAGTAAACCTTCTCATTGTTTGCGGTTTGCATTGAGGTTTTGCGGGGAGATCAGTATTAAATTCCGATGCACTACTGCAGCTTTACTCTATCCCTAGGGCCTTCACACTGACGATGAAACACAGAAAATGCGTCGGGATTTAATACAAAAGCCAGAATGGTGACTTAAGTACAAGAAGAGTAATTCTTCTCATTGTTTCTGGTTTGCTTTGACCGTTACCTGTGAGTTAAGAATTTGATTCCGTTGCCCTTCTTCAGCTTTTCTCTATCCCTTGGAGGTTCACCTTGACGATGAAACACAGAAATAGCGTTGGTATTTTATACAAAATCCATAATGACGACTTAAGTACAAGAAGAGTTAATCTTGTCATTGTTTGCGGTTTGCTTTGGCCGTTTCCTGGGAGATCAGTATCAGATTCCGATGCACAACTGCAGCTCTACTCTTTCCCTTGGACCTTCACATTGTCGATGAACACAGAAATAGCGTCGGGATATAATACAAAAGCCACAAAGCCGACTATTGTACATGAAGAGTAAATCTTCTCATTGTTTGTTATTTGCTTTGAGCTTTTCCTGGGAGATCAGTATTAGTTTCCGATGCACCACTGCAGCCTTACTCAATCACTTGGACCTCCAGACTGACGATGAAACCCAGAAATTGCGACGGGATTTAATACAAAATGCTCAATGCCGACTTAAGTACAAGAAGAGTAAATCTTCTCATAGTTAGTGGTTTGCTCTGAGCGTTTCCTGGTAGACCAGTATTAGATTCCGATGCACTACTGCAGCTTTACTCTACCCCTTGGACTTTCACATTGACGATGAAACACAGAAATTGCATCGGGATTTAATACAAATGCACAATGCCGACTTAAGTACAATAAGACTGAATCTTCTCATTGTTTGTGGTTTGCTCTGAGCGTTTCCTGGGAGACCAGTATTAGATTCCGATGCACTACTGCAGGTCTACTCTATCCCATAGACTTTCACATTGTCGATGAACACAGAAAAGCGTCGGGATTTAATACAAAAGGCAGAATGCCGTCTTAAGTACAAGAAGGGGAAATCTTCGCATTGTTTGTGGTTTGCTTTGAGCGTTTCCTGGGAGATCAGTATAGCATTCCGTTGCACTACTGCAGCTTTACTCTTTCCCTTGGACCTTCAAATTGACGATGAAACATAGAAATTGCGTCGGGATTTGATATAAAAGGCACAATGCCGACTTAAGTACAAGAAGAGTAAATATTCACATTGTCTGTGGTTTGCTATGAGAGTTCCCTGAGAGATCAGTATTAGATTCCGATGTACTACCGCAGTTTACTCCATTTCTTGGACCTTCACATTGACGATGAAACACAGAAATTGCGTCGCGATTTAACACAAACGGCATAATGCCGACATATTTACAAGAAGAGTAAATCTTCTCATTGTTTGTGGTTTGCTTTGTCCGTTTCCTGGGAGATCAGTTTTAGATTACGATGCACTACTGCAGCTTTACTCTATCCCTCGGACCTTCTCATTGACGGTGAAACACAGAAATTGCTTCGGGATTTAATACCACAAGCACAATGCCGACTCAAGTACAAGAAGTGTAAATCTTCTCATTGTTCGTGGTTTGCTTTGAGCGTTTCCTGGGAGGACGGTATTAAATTCCGATGCACTATTGCAGCTTTACTCTATCCCTTGGACCTTCACATTGACGGTGAAACACAGAAATTGCGTCAGGATTTAATACAAAAGCCAGAATGCCGACTTAAGTACTAGAAGAGTAAATCTTCTCATCTTTTCTGGTTTGCTTTGGCCGTTTCCTGGTAGATCGGTATTAGATTCCGATGCACTATTGCAGCTTTACTCTATCCCTTGGACCTTCACATTGACGGTGAAACACAGAAATTGCGTCAGGATTTAATACAAAAGCCAGAATGCCGATTTAAGTACTAGAAGAGTAAATCTTCTCATCTTTTGTGGTTTGCTTTGGCCGTTTCCTGGTAGATCGGTATTAGATTCAGATGCACTACTGCAGCTCTAGTCTATCTGTTGGACCTTCACATTGACGATGAGACACACACATTGGGTCGGGTTTTAATACAAAAGGCACAATGCCGACTTAAGTACATGAAGAGTAAATCTTCTCATTGTTTGTGGTTTGCTATGAGCATTTCCTGGGAGATAAGTATTAGATTCCGATGCACTACTGCAGCTTTACTCCATGCTTTGGACCTCCACATTGACGATGAAGCACAGAAATTGCGTCGGGAATTAATACAAAAGGCACAATGCCGACTTAAGTACACGAAGAGTAAATCTTCTCATTGTTTGTGGTGTGCTTTGAGCGTTTCCTGAGAGATTATTGTTAGATTCCGGTGCACTACTGCAGCTTTAGTCTATCCCTTTGACGTTCACATTGACGATGAAACACAGAAATGGCGTCGGGATTTAACACAAAAGACAAAATGCCGACTTAAGTGCAAGAAGAGTAAATCTTCTTATTGTTTGTGTTTTGCTTTGAGCGTGTCCTGGCAGATTAGGATTAGACTCCGGAGCACTACTGCAGCTTTACTCTATCCCTTGGAACTTCACATTGACGATGAATGACAGAAAATGCGTCGGGGTTTAATACAAGAAGCAGAATGCGGACTTAGGTAGAAGAGGAGTATATCTTCTCATTGTTTGTGGTTTGCTTTCAAAGTTTCCTGCGAGATCAGTTTAGATTCCGATGCACTAAAGCAGCTTTACTTTATCGCTTGGACGTTCACATTGACGGTGAAACACTGAAATTGCGTCGGGATTTAATACAAAAGGCACAATGCCGACTTAAGTACAAGAAGAGAAAATCTTGTTATGTTAGTGGTTTGCATTGAGCGTTTCCTGGGAGATCAGCATTAGATTCCGATGCACTGCTGCAGCTTTGCCCTATCCCTGGGACCTTCACATTGACGATTAAACTCAGAAATTGCGTCGGGATTTAATACAAAAGGCACAATGCCGACTTAAGTACAAGAAGAGTCAATCTTCTAATTGTTTGTGGTTTGCTTTGAGCGTTACCCGGGAGATAAGTATTAGATTCCAATGCAATACTGCAGATTTACTCTATCTCTTGGACATCCACATTGACAATGAAACACAGGAATTGCGTCGGGATTCAATACTAAAGGCACAATGACATCTTAAGTACAAGTAGAGAAAATCTTCCCATTGATTGTGGCTTGTTTTGAGCGTTTCCTGGGAGATCAGTAGTAGATTCAGATGCACTACTGCAGCTTTACTCTATCCCTTGGACCTTCACATTGATGATGAAACAGAAATTGCGTCGGGATTTAATACAAAAGCTAGAATGCCGACTTAAGTACCAGAAGAGTAAATCATCTCATTGTTTGTGGTTTGCTTTGGCCGTTTCCTGGGAGATTAATATTAGATTCCGATGCACTGCTGCAGCTCTAGTCTATCTGTTGGACCTTCACATTGACGATGAAGCACAGTAATTTTGTCGGGGGTTGAATACAAACGGCACAATGTCGACTCAAGTACGAGAAGAGTATATCTTCTCATTGTTTGTGGTTTGCTTTTAGCGTTTCCTGGGAGATCAGTATTAGTTTCCGATGCACTACTGCAGCTTTAATCTGTCCCTTGGACCTTCACATTGACGATTAAACTCAGAAATTGCGTCGGGATTTAATACATAAGGCACAATGCCGTCTTAAGTACAAGATGAGTAAATCTTCTCATTGTTTGTCATTTGCTTTGAGCGTTTCCTGTGAGATCAGTATTAGATACCGATGCACGACTGCAGCTTTTCTCTATCCCTTGGGGCTTCACATTGACGATGAAACACAGAAATTGCGACGAGATTTAAAACAAAAGGCACAATACCGACTTAAGTACAAGAAGTGGGAATCTTCTTATGTTAGTGGTTTGCTTTGAGCGTATCCTGGGAGTTCAGCATTAGATTCCGATGCACTACTGCAGCTTTACTCTATCCTTTGGACCCTCACATTGACGATGAAACATAGAAATTGCGTCAGGATTTAATATAAAAAGCACAATGCCGGCTTAAGTACAAGAACAGTAAATCTTCCCATTATTTGTGGTTTGCTTTGAGCGGTTCCTGCGAAATCAGTTTTAGATTCCCATGCACTATTGCAGCTTTACTCTATAACCTGGACCTTCACATTGACGATGAAACACAGAAATTGCGTCGGCATTTAGTACATAAGGCACGATGCCGACTTAAGTACAAGAAGGGTAAATCATCTCATTGTTTGTGGTTTGTTTTGAACGTTTCCTGGGTGATCAGTATTATATTCCGATGCACTACTGCAGCTTTACTCCATCTCTGGGACCTTCACATCGACGATGAAACACAGAAATTGCGTCGGTATTAAATACAAAATTCACAATGCTGACTTAAGTAAAAGAAGAGTAAATCTTATCAATGTTTTTGGTTTGCTTTGAGCGTTTACCGGGAGATCAGTATTATATTCTGATGCACTACTGCAGCTTTACTCTACTTGCGGGACCTTCACATCGACGATGAAACACAGAAATTGCATCGGGATTTAATACAAAAGGCACAATGACGCCTTAAGTACAAGAAGAGTAAATCATCTCATTGTTTATGGTTTGCTTTGAGTGTTTCATGGGAGATCAGTATTAGTTTCCATAACACTACTGCAGCTTTACTCTATCCCTTGCACCCTCACATTGACGATGAAACACAGAAATTGCGCCGGGATAAAATACAAAAGGCACAATGCCGACTTAAGTACGAGAAGAGTAAATCTTCTCATTGTCTGTAGTTTGCTTTGAGCGTTTCCTGGGAGATCAGTATTAGATTCCGATGCACTACAGCAGCTTCACATTATCCATTGGACCGTCACATGGACGATGAAACACAGAAATTGCGTCGGGATTTAATACAAAAGGCACAATGCCGACTTAAGTACAAGAAGAGTCAATCTTCTCATTGTTTTTGGTATGCTTTGAGCGATTCCCATCAGATCAGTATTGGATTCCGAAGCACTACTGCAGCATTACTCTATCTCTTGGACCTTCACATTGTCGATGAAACTCAGAAATTGCGTCTGGATTTAATACAAAAGGCACAATGCCGACTTAAGTACAAGAAGAGTAAATGACCTGATTGTTTGTGGTTTGCTTTGAGCGTTTCCTGGGAGATCAGTATTAGATTCCGATACACTACTGCAGCTTTACTCTATGCTTTGGACCTTCACATTGACGATTAAACACAGAACTTGGGTCGGGATTTAATACAAAAAGCACAATGCCGACTTAAGTACAAGAAGAGTAAATCTTCCGATTATTTGTGCCTTGCTTTGAGCGTTTCTTGGGAGATCAGTATTAGATTCCGATACACTACTGCAGATTTAGTCTATCCCTTGGACCTTCCCATTGATGATGAAACACAGAAATAGCGTCTGGATTTAATACAAAAGGCACAATGTCGACTTAAGTACTAGAAGAGTAAATCTTCTCATTGTTTCTGGATTGCTTCGAGTGTTTCCTGGGATGTCAGTATTAGATTCCGATGCACTACTGCAGCTTTACTCTATCTATTGGACCTTCACATTGACGAACAAACTCAGAAATTCGTCAGGATTTAATATAAGAGGCACAGTGCTGACATAAGTACAAGAAGTGTAAATCATATCATTGTTTGTGGTTTGCTTTGAGCGTTTCCTGGGAGATCTGTATTAGATTCCGATGCACTACTGCAGCTTTACTCCATCCTTTGGACCGTCACATTGACTATGAAACACAGAAATTGAGTCGGGATTTAATACAAAAGGAACAATGCCTGCTTAAGTACAAGAATAGTAAATCTTCTCATTGTTTGTGGTTTCCTTTGGGCATTTCCTGGGAGATCAGGATTAGATTCCGATGCACTACTGCAGCTTACCTCCATCCCTTAGGCCTTCACATTGACGATGAGACACAGAAATTGCGTCGGGATTTATTACAAAAGGCACAATGGCGACTTAAGTACTAGAACAGTAAATATTCTCATTGTTTGTGGTTTGCTTTGTGCGTTGACTGCGAGATCAGTATTAGATTCCGATGCTCTACTGCAAGTTTACTCTGTCCCTTGGACCTTGACATTGACGATGGAACACAGAAATCGCGTCGGGATTTAACACATAAGGCACCATGCCGGCTTAAGTACAAGAATAGTAAATTTTCACATTGTCTGTGATTTGCTTTGAGCGTTTCCTGGGAGATCAGTATTAGATTCCGATGCACTACTGTAGCTTTACTCTATCCCCTGGACCTTCAGACTGACGATGAAACACAGAAATTGCGTCGGTATTCAATACAAAAGCCACAATGCCGACTGAAGTAAAAGAAGAGTAAATCTTCTCATTGTGTGTGGTTTGCTTTGAGCGTTTCCTGGGAGATCAGTATTAGATTCCGATGCACTACTGCAGCTTTACTCCATCCTTTGGACCGTCACATTGACTATGAAACACAGAATTAGCGTCGGGATTTAATACAGAAAGCACAATGCCGACTTATGTACAAGAATGGTCAATCTGCTCATTGTTTGTGGTTTGGTTTGAGCGTTTCCCATCAGATCAGTATTAGATTCCGATGCACTACTGCAGCTTTACTGTATATCTTGGACCTTCTCATTGACGATGAAACACAGAAATTGCGACGGGATTTAAAACAAAAGGCACAATACCGACTTAAGTACAAGAAGTAGGAATCTTCTTACGTTAGTGGTTTGCTTAGAGCGTATCCTGGGAGTTCAGCATTAGATTCCGATGCACTGCTGCAGCTTAACTCTTTCCTTAGGACCCTCACATGGACGATGAAACACAGAAATTGCGTCAGGATTTAATATAAAAAGCACAATGCCGACTTCAGTACAAGAAGAGTAAATCATCTCATTGTTTGTGGTTTGCTTTGAGCGGTTCCTGTGAAATCGGAATTAGATTCCCATGCACTATTGCAGCTTTACTCTATAACCTGGACGTTCACATTGACGATGAAACACAGAAATTGCTTCGGCATTTAATACATAAGGCACGATGCCGACTTAAATACAATAAGAGTAAATCATCTCATTGTTTGTGGTTTGCTTTGAGCGTTTCCTGGGAGATCAGTATTAGATTCCGATGCACTACTGCAGCTTTACTCTATCATTTGGAACTTCACATTGACAATGAAACACAGAATTTGCGTCGGGATTTAATACAAAAGGCACAATGCCGATTTAGGTACTAGAGGATTAAATCTTCTCATTGCTTGTGGTTTGCTTTGAGCGTCTCCTGGGAGATCAGTATTATATTCCGATGCACTACTGCAGCTTTACTCCATCTCTGGGACCTTCACATCGACGATGAAACACAGAAATTGCGTCGGTATTAAATACAAAATTCACAATGCCGACTTAACTACAAGAAGAGTAAATCTTATCACTGTTTTTGGTTTGCTTTGAGCGTTTCATGGGAGATCAGTATTAGATTCCGATGCACTACTGCAGCTTTACTCTATCCCTTGTACTTTCACATTGACGATGAAACACAAAAATTGCGTCCGGATTTAATACTAAAGGCACAATGCCGCCTTAAGTACAAGAAGAGTAAATCTTCTCATTGCTTATGGTTTGCTTTGAGTGTTTCATGGGAGATCAGTATTAGTTTCCGAAGCACTACTGCAGCTTTACTCTATCCCTTGGACTTTCACATGGACGATGAAACACAGAAATTGCGTCCGGATATAATACGAAAGGCACAATGCCGACTTAAGTACAAGAAGAGTAAATGACCTCATTGTTTGTGGTTTGCTTTGAGCGTTTCCTGGGATATCAGTATTAGATTCCGTTGCACTACTGCAGCTTTACTCTATCCTTTGGACCTTCACATTGACGATGAAACACAGAACTTTGGTCGGGATTTAATACAAAAAGCACAATGCAGACTTATGTACAAGAAGAGTAAATCTTCCCATTGTTTGTGCCTTGCTTTGAGCGTTTCCTGGGAGATCAGTATTAGATTCCGATGCACTCCTGCAGATTAAGTCTACCCCTTGGTCCTTCCCATTAATGATGAAACACAGAAATAGCGTCTGGATTTAATACAAAAGGCACAATGTCGACTTAAGTACTAGTAGGGTAAATCATCTCATTGTTTGTGGTTTGCTTTGAGCGTTTCCTGGGAGATCTGTATTAGATTCCGATGCACTACTGCAGCTTTACTCCATCCTTTGGACCTTCACATTGACTATGAAACACAGAAATTGCGTCGGAATTAATACAAAAGGAACAATGCCTGCTTAAGTACAAGAAGAGTAAATTTTCTCATTGTTTGTGGTTTGCTTTGAGCATTTCCTGGGAGATCAGGATTAGATTCCGATGCACTACTGCAGCTTACCTCCATCCCATACGCCTTCACATTGACGATGAGACACAGAAATTGCGTCGGGATTTATTACAAAAGGCACAATGCCAACTTAAGTACTAGAACAGTAAATATTCTCATTGTTTGTGGTTTGCTTTGGGCGTTTACTGCGAGATCAGTATTAGATTCCGATGGACTACTGCAGCTTTACTCTATCCCTTGGACCTTCACATTGACGATGAAACACAGAAATTGCGTCGGTATTGAATACAAAAGCCACAATGCCGATTTAAGTAAAAGAAGAGTAAATCTTCTCATTGTGTGTGGTTTGCTTTAAGCGTTTCCTGGGAGATCAGTATTAGATTCCTATGCACTACTGCAGCTTTACTCTAACCCTTGGAGCTTCAAATTGACGATGAAACACAGAATTAGCGTCGGAATTTAATACAGAAGGCACAATGCCGACTTAAGTACAAGAATAGTCAATCTGCTCATTGTTTGTCGTTTGCTTTGAGTGTTTCATGGGAGATCAGTATTAATTTCCGAAGCACTACTGCAGCTTTACTCTATCCCTTGGACTTTCACATTGACGATGAAACACAGAAATTGCGTCGGGATATAATACAAAAGGAAAAATGCCGACTTAAGTACAAGGAGATTAAATCTTCTCATTGTCTGTGGTTTGCTTTGAGCGTCTCCTGGGAGATCAGTATTAGATTCCGACGCACTACAGCAGCTTTACTCTATCCCTTGGATCTTCACATTGACGATGAAACATAGAAATTGCATCGGGATTTAATACAAAATGCACAATGCCGTCATTAGTACAAGAAGTGTATATATTCTAATTTAATGTGGTTTGCTCTGAGCGTTTCCTGGGAGATCTGTATTAGATTCCGATTCACTACTGCAGATTTACATTATCCCTTGGATCGTCACATGGACGATGAAACACAGAAATTGCGTCGGGATATAATACAAAAGGCACAATGCCGACTTAAGTACAAGAAGAGTAAATCTTCTCATTGTTTGTGGTTTGCTTTGAGCGTTTCCTGCGAGGTCAGTACTAGATTCCGATGCACTACTGCAGCTTTACGCTATCCCTTGGACCTTCACACTGACGTTGAAACACAGAAATTGTGTCGGGATTTAATACAAAATTCACAACGCCGACTTAAGTACTAGAAGAGTAAATCTTACCTTTGTTTGTGGTTTGCTTTGAGCGTTTCATGGGAGATCAGTATTAGATTCCGATGCACTACTGCTGCTTTGCTCTATCCCTTGAACTTTCACATTCACTATGAAACACAGAAATTGCGTCGGGATTTAATACAAAAGGAACAATGCCGCCTTAAGTACAAGAAGGGAAACTCCTTACATTCTTTATGGTTTGCTTTGAGTGCTTCATGGGAGATAAATATTAGTTACCGAAGCACTACTACAGTTTTACTCTATCCCTCGGACCTTCACATTGACGATGAAACGTAGAAATTGCGTGGGGATATAATACAAAAGGCCCAATGCCGACTTAAGTACAAGAGGAGTACATCTTCTCATTGTTTGTGGTTTGCTTTGAGCGTTTCCTGGGAGATCAGTATTATATTCCGGTCCACTACTGCAGCTTTACTCTATCCCTTGGACATTCACATTGACGATGACACACAGAAATTGCGTCATGATATCTTACAAAAGGCACAGTGCGGACTTAAGTACAAGGAGAGTAAATCTCCTCATTGTTTGTGGTTTGCCTTGAGCGTTTCCAGGGAGATAAATATTAGTTTCCGAAGCACTACGGCAGCTTTACTCTATCCCTTGGACCTTCACATAGACGATGAAACACAGAAATTGCGTCGGGATATAATACAAATTGGCACAATGCCGCCTTAAGTACAAGAAGAGTAAATCCTGTCACTGTTTGTGGTTTGCTCTGAGCGTTTCCCGGAAGATCAGTCTAAGATTCATATGCAAAACTGCAGATTTACTCTATCTCTTGGACCTGCACATTGACGATGAAACACAGAAACTGCGTCGGGATTTAAAACAAAACACACAATGCCGACTTAAGTACAAGAAAAGTAAAACATCTCATTGTTTTTGGTTTGCCTTGAGCGTTTCCTGGGAGATCAATATTGGATTCCGATGCACTACTGCAGCTTTACGCTATCCCTTGGACCTTCACACTGACGTTGAAACACAGAAATTGTGTCGGGATTTAATACAAAATTCACAACGCCGACTTAAGTACTAGAAGAGTAAATCTTACCTTTGTTTGTGGTTTGCTTTGAGCGTTTCATGGGAGATCAGTATTAGATTCCGATGCACTACTGCTGCTTTACTCTATCCCTTTGGTCTTTCACATTGACGATGAAACACAAAAATTGCGTCGGGATTTAATACAAAAGGCACAATGCCGACATAAGTACAAGAAGAGTAAATCTTCTCAATGTTTGTGGTTTGCTTTGAGCGTTTCCTGCGACATCAACATTAGTTTCTGATGCACTACTGCAGCTTTACTCTATCGCTTGGACCTTCACATGCACGATGAAATACAGAAATTGCGTCGGGATGTAATACAGAGGGCACAATGCCGACTTATGTAAAAGAAAGAATAGTCAATCTGCTCATTGTTTGTGGTTTGATTTGAGCGTTTCCCATCAGATCAGTATTAGATTCCGATGCACTACTGCAGCTTTTCTCTATCCCTTGGACCTTCGCATTGACGATGAAACACAGATATTGCGACGGGATTTAAAACAAATGGCACAATACCGGCTTAAGTACAAGAAGTGGGAATCTTCTTATGTTAGTGGTTTGCTTTGAGCGTTTCCTGGGAGATCAGTATTAGATTCCGATGCACTACTGCAGCTTTACATTATCCATTGGACCGTCACATGGACGATGAAACACAGAAATTGAGTCGGGATTTAATACAAAAGGCACAATGCCGACTTAAGTACAAGAAGAGTCAATCTTCTCATCGTCTTTGGTATGCTTTGAGCGTTTCCCGTCAGATCACTATTGGATTCCGAAGCACTACTGCAGCATTACTCTATCCTTTGGACCTTCACATTGACGATTCAACACAGAACTTGGGTCGGGATTCAATACAAAAGGCACAATGCCGACTTAAGTACAAGAAGAGTAAATCTTCCCATTATTTGTGCCTTGCTTTGAGCGTTTCCTGGGAGATCAGTATTAGATTCCGATGCACTACTGCAGATTTAGTCTATCCCTTGGTGCTTCCCATTGATGATGAAACACAGAAATAGCGTCTGGATTTAATACAAAAGGCACAATGTCGACTTAAGTACTAGAAGAGTAAATCTTCTCACTGTTTGTGGTTTGCTTCGAGCGTTTCCTGGAATGTCAGTATTAGTTTCCGATGCACTACTGCAGCTTTACTCTATCTATTGGACCTTCACATTGATGACCAAACTCAGAAATTCGTCAGGATTTAATATAAGAGGCACAGTGCCGACATAAGTACAAGATGTGTAAATCTTCTCATTGTTTGTGGTTTGCTTTGAGCATGTCCTGGGAGATCAGGATTAGATTCCGATGCACTACTGCAGCTTACCTCCATCATATAGGCCTTCACATTGACGATGAGACACAGAAATTGCGTCGGGATTTATTACAAAAGGCACAATGCCGACTTAAATACTAGAACAGTAAATATTCTCATTGTTTGTGGTTTGCTTTGTGCGTTTCCTGCGATATCAGTATTAGATTCCGATGCTCTACTGCAGCTTTACTTTATCCCTTGGACCTTGACATTGACGATGAAACACAGAAATCGCGTCGGGATTTAACACATAAGGCACTATGCCGGCTTAAGTACAAGAAGAGGAAATCTTCACATTGTCTGTGATTTGCTTTGAGCGTTTCCTGGGAGATCAGTATTAGATTCCGATGCACTACTGCAGCTTTACTCTATCCCTTGGACCTTCACATTGACGATGAAACACAGAAATTGCGTCGGTATCAATACAAAAGCCCCAATGCCGACTTAAGTAAAAGAAGAGTAAATCTTCTCATTGTGTGTGGTTTGCTTTGAGCGTTTCCTGGGAGATCAGGATTAGATTCCGATGCACTACTGCAGCTTTACTCTATCCCTTGGACCTTGACATTGACGATGAAACACAGAAATCGCGTCGGGATTTAACACATAAGGCACTATGCCGGCTTAAGTACAAGAAGAGTAAATCTTCACATTGTCTGTGATTTGCTTTGAGCGTATCCTGGCAGTTCAGCATTAGATTCCGATGCACTACTGCAGCTTTACTCTATCCTTTGGACCCTCACATGGACGATGAAACACAGAAATTGCGTCAGGATTTAACACAAAAAGCACAATTTCGACTTACGTACAAGAAGAGTAAATCATCTCATTGTTTGTGGTTTGCTTTGAGCGGTTCCTGCGAAATCAGTATTAGATTCCCGTGCACTATTGCAGCTTTACTCTATAACCTGGACGTTCTCATTGACAATGAAACACAGAAATTGCGTCGGCATTTAATACATAAGGCACGATGAAGACTTAAATACAATAAGAGTAAATCATCTCATTGTTTGTGGTTTGCTTTGATCGTTTCCTGGGACATCAGAATTAGATTCCGATGCACTACTGCAGCTTTACTCTATCATTTGGAACTTCCCATTGACAACGAAACCCAGATATTGCGTCGGGATTTAATACAAAAGGCACAATGCCGAATTAGGTACAAGAGGATTAAATGTTCTCATTGCTTGTGGTTTGCTTTGAGCGTCTCCTGGGAGATCAGTATTATATTCCGATGCACTACTGCAGCTTTACTCTATCTCTGGGACCTTCACATCGACGATGAAACACAGAAATGGCGTCCGTATTAAATACAAAATTTACAATGCCGACTTAAGTACAAGAAGAGGAAATCTTATCACTGATTTTGGTTTGCTTTGAGCGTTTCATGGGAGATCAGTATTAGATTCCGATGCACTACTGCAGCTTTACTCTATCCCTTGATCTTTCACATTGACGATGAAACACAAAAATTGCGTCAGGATTTTATACAAAAGGCACAATGCCGCCTGAAGTACAAGAAGAGTAAATCTTCTCATTGCTTATGGTTTGCTTTGAGTGTTTCATGGGAGATCAGTATTAGTTTACGAAGCTCTCCTGCAGCTTCACTGTATCCCTTGGACTTTCACATTGACGATGAAACACAGAAATTGCGTCGGGATATAATACAAAAGGAACAATGCCGACTTAAGTACAAGGAGAGTAAATCTTCTCATTGTCTGTGGTTTGTTTTGGGCGTTTCCTGAGAGATCAGTATTAGATTCCGACGCACTACAGCTGCTGTACTCTATCCCTTGGATCTTCACATTGACGATGAAACATAGAAATTGCATCGGGATTTAATACAACAGGCACAATGCCGACTTCAGTACAAGAAGTGTAAATCTTCTAATTTAATATGGTTTGCTTTGAGCGTTTCCTGGGAGATCTGTATTAGATTCCGATTCACTACTGCAGCTTTACATTATCCCTTGGACATTCACATTGACGATGACACACAGAAATTGCGTCCTGATATCTTACAAAAGGCACAGTGCGGACTTAAGTACAAGGAGAGTAAATCTCCTCATTGTTTGTGGTTTGCCTTGATCGTTTCCAGGCAGATAAATATTAGTTTCCGAAGCACTACGGCAGCTTTACTCTATCCCTTGGACCTTCACATAGACGATGAAACACAGAAATTGCGTCGGGATATAATAGAAATTGGCACAATGCCGCCTTAAGTACAAGAAGAGTAAATCCTGTCACTGTTTGTGGTTTGCTCTGAGCGTTTCCCGGAAGATCAGTATTAGATTCCGATGCAAAACTGCAGATTTACTCTATCTCTTGGCCCTTCACATTGACGATGAAACACAGAAACTGCGTCGGGATTTAAAACAAAACACACAATGCCGACTTAAGTACAAGAAAAGTAAAAAAACTCATTGTTTTTGGTTTGCTTTGAGCGTTTCCTGGGAGATCAGTATTGGATTCCGATGCACTACTGCTGTCTTACTCTATCCCTTTGGTCTTTCACATTGACGATGAAACACAAAAATTGCGTCGGGATTTAATACAAAAGGCACAATGCCGACATAAGTACAAGAAGAGTAATTCTTCTCAATGTTTGTGGTTTGCTTTGAGCGTTTCCTGCGAGATCAGCATTAGTTTCTGATGCACTACTGCAGCTTTACTCTATCGCTTGGACCTTCACATGCACGATGAAATACAGAAATTGCGTCGCGATTTAATACAAAGGGCACAATGCCGACTTATGTACAAGAAAGAATAGTCAATCTGCTCATTGTTTGTGGTTTGATTTGAGCGTTTCCCATCAGATCAGTATTAGATTCCGATGCACAACTGCAGCTTTTCTCTATCCCTTGGACCTTCGCATTGACGATGAAACACAGATATTGCGAGGGGATTTAAAACAAAAGGCACAATACCGGCTTAAGTACAAGAAGTGGGAATCTTCTTATGTTAGTGGTTTGCTTTGAGCGTATCCTGGGAGTTCAGCATTAGATTCCGTTGCACTACTGCAGCTTTACTCTATCCTTTGGACCCTCACATTGACGATGAAACACAGAAATTGCGTCAGGATTTAATATAAAAAGCACAATGCCGACTTAAGTACAAGAGGATTAAATCTTCTCATTGTTTGTGGTTTGCTTTGAGCGTCTCCTGGGAGATCAGTATTATATTCCGATGCACTACTGCAGCTTTACTCTATCTCTGGGACCTTCACATCGACGATGAAACACAGAAATTGCGTCGGTATTAAATACAAAATTCACAATGCCGACTTAAGTAAAAGAAGAGTAAATCTTATCAATGTTTTTGGTTTGCTTTGAGCGTTTCCCGGGAGATCAGTATTATATTCCGATGCACTACTGCAGCTTTACTCTACCTGTGGGACCTTCACATCGACGATGAAACACAGAAATTGCATCGGGATTTAATACAAAAGGCACAATGACGCCTTAAGTACAAGAAGAGTAAATCATCTCATTGTTTATGGTTTGCTTTAAGTGTTTCATGGGAGATCAGTATTAGTTTCCATGACACTACTGCAGCTTTACTCTATCCCTTGCACCCTCACATTGACGATGAAACACAGAAATTGCGTCGGGATATAATACAAAAGGCACAATGCCGACTTAAGTACAAGAAGAGTAAATCTTCTTATTGTCTGTGGTTTGCTTTGAGCGTTTCCTGGGAGATCAGTATTAGATTCCGATGCACTACTGCAGATTTACATTATCCATTGGACCGTCACATGGACGATGCAACACAGAAATTGCGTCGGGATTTAATACAAAAGGCACAATGCCGACTTAAGTACAAGAAGAGTCAATCTTCTCATCGTTTTTGGTATGCTTTGAGCGTTTCCCGTCAGATCAGTATTGGATTCCGAAGCACTACTGCAGCATTACTCTATCCTTTGGACCTTCACATTGACGATGAAACTCAGAAATTGCGTCGGGATTTAATACAAAAGGCACAATGCCGACTTAAGTACAAGAAGAGTAAATGACATGATTGTTTGTGGTTTGCTTTGTGCGTTTCCTGCGAGATCAGTATTGGATTCCGATGCTCTACTGCAGCTTTACTCTATCCCTTGGACCTTGACATTGACGATGAAACACAGAAATCGCGTCGGGATTTAACACATAAGGCACTATGCCGGCTTAAGTACAAGAAGAGTAAATCTTCACATTGTCTGTGATTTGCTTTGAGCGTTTCCTGGGAGATCAGTGTTAGATTCCGATGCACTACTGCTGCTTTACTCTATCCCTTGGACCTTCATATTGACGATGAAACACAGAAATTCCGTCGGTATTCAATACAAAAGCCACAATGCCGACTTAAGTAAAAGAAGAGTAAATCTTCTCATTGTGTGTGGTTTGCTTTGAGCGTTTCCTGGGAGATCAGTATTAGATTCCGATGCACTACTGCAGCTTTACTCTATCCCTTGGAGCTTCAAATTGACGATGAAACACAGAATTAGCGTCGGGATTTAATACAGAAGGCACAATGCCGACTTAAGTACAAAAATGGTCAATCTGCTCATTGTTTGTGGTTTGGTTTGAGCGTTTCCCATCGGATCAGTATTAGATTCCGATGCACTACTGCAGCTTTACTCTATTTCTTGGACCTTCTCATTGACGATGAAACACAGAATTTGCGTCGGGATTTATTACAAAAGGCACAATGCCGACCTAAGTACAATAAGAGTAAATCTTCTCATTGTTTGTCGTTTGCTTTGAGCGTTTCCTGGGATATAAGTATTAGATACCGATGCACGACTGCAGCTTTTCTCTATCCCTTGGACCTTAACATTGACGATGAAACACAGAAATTGCGACGGGATTTAAAACAAAAGGCACAATACCGACTTAAGTACAAGAAGTGGGAATCTTCTTATGTTAGTGGTTTGCTTACAGCGTATCCTGGGAGTTCAGCATTACATTCCGATGCACTACTGCAGCATTACTCTATCCTTTGGACCCTCACATGGACGATGAAACACAGAAATTGCGTCAGGATTTAATATAAAAAGCACAATGCCGACTTAAGTACTAGAACAGTAAATATTCTCATCGTTTGTGGTTTGCTTTGTGCGTTTCCTGCGAGATCAGTATTAGATTCCGATGCTCTACTGCAGCTTTACTCTATCCCTTGGACCTTGACATTGACGATGAAACACAGAAATCGCGTCGGGATTTAACACATAAGGCACTATGCCGGCTTAAGTACAAGAAGAGTAAATCTTCACATTGTTTGTGGTTTGCTTTGAGCGGTTCCTGCGAAATCAGTATTAGATTCCCATGCACTATTGCAGCTTTACTCTATAACCTGGACGTTCACATTGACGATGAAACACAGAAATTGCGTCGGCATTTAATACATAAGGCACGATGCCGACTTAAATACAAGAAGAGTAAATCATCTCAATGTTTGAGGTTTGCTTTGAGCGTTTCCTGGGAGATCAGTATTAGATTCCGATGCACTACTGCAGCTTTACTCTATCATTTGGAACTTCACATTGACAATGAAACACAGATATTGCGTCGGGATTTAATACATAAGGCACAATGCCGACTTAGGTACAAGAGGATTAAATCTTCTCATTGCTTGTGGTTTGCTTTGAGCGCCTCCTGGGAGATCAGTATTATATTCCGATGCACTAATGCAGCTTTACTCTATCTCTGGGACCTTCACATCGACGATGAAACACAGAAATTGCGTCGGTATTAAATACAAAATTCACAATGCCGACTTAAGTACAAGAAGAGTAAATCTTATCACTGTTTTTGGTTTGCCTTGAGCGTTTCATGGGAGATCAGTATTAGATTCCGATGCACTACTGCAGTTTTACTCTATCCTTTGGTCTTTCACATTGACGATGAAACACAAAAATTGCGTCGGGATTTAATACAAAAGGCACAATGCCGCCTTAAGTACAAGAAGAGTAAATCTTCTCATTGCTTATGGTTTGCTTTGAGTGTGTCATGGGAGATCAGTATTAGTTTCCGAAGCACTACTGCAGCTTTACTCTGTCCTTTGGACCGTCACATGGACGATGAAACACAGAAATTGCCTCGGGATATAATACAAAAGGCACAATGCCGACTTAAGTACAAGAAGAGTAAATCTCCTCATAGTTTGTGGTTTGCTTTGAGCGTTTCCTGGGGATCAGTATTAGATTCCGATGCACTACTGCAGCTTTACTCTCTCCCTTGCATCTTCACATTGATGATGAAACACAGAAATTGCGTCTGGATGTAATACAGAAGGCACAATGCCGACTTAAGTACAAGAAGAGTCAATCTTCGCATTGTTTGTGGTTTGCTTTGAGTGTGTCCTGGGCGATCAGTATTAGTTTCCGACGCAGTACTGCAGCTTTACTGTATCCCTTTGACGATCACATTGACGATGAAACACAGAAATTGCGTTTTGATTTAATATATAAGGCACAATGCCGACTTAAGTACAAGAAGAGTAAATCCTCTCATTGTTTGTGGCTTGCTTTGAGCGTTTCCTGCGAGGTCAGTACTAGATTCCGATGCACTACTGCAGATTTACGCTATCCCTTGGACCTTCACACTGACGTTGAAACACAGAAATTGTGTCGGGATTTAAAACAAAATTCACAATGCCGACTTAAGTACAAGAAGAGTAAATCTTACCTTTGTTTGTGGTTTGCTTTGAGTGTTTCATGGGAGATCTGTATTATATTCCGGCGCACTACTGCAGCTTTACTCTATCCCTTGGACATTCACATTGACGATGTCTCACAGAAATTGCGTCGTGATATATTACAAAGGCACAGTGCGGACTTAAGTACAAGCAGAGTAAATCTCCTCATTGTTTGTGGTTTGCCTTGAGCGTTTCCAGGGAGATAAATATTAGTTTCCGAAGCACTACTGCAGCTTTTCTCAATCCCTTGGACCTTCACATGGACGATGAAACACAGAAATTGCGTCGGGATTTAATACAAAAGGCAAAATGCCGCTTTAAGTACAAGGACAGTAATTCTTCTCATTGTCTGTGGTTTGCTTTGAGCGTTTCCTGGGAGATCAGTATTAGATTCCGATGCACTTTTGCAGCTTTACTCCATTCCTTGGACCTTCGCATTGACGATGAAACTCAGAAGTTGCGTCGGGATTTAATACAAAAGGCAAAATGCCGCTTTAAGTACAAGGACAGTAATTCTTCTCATTGTCTGTGGTTTGCTTTGAGCGTTTCCTGGGAGATCAGTATTAGATTCCGATGCACTACTGCAGCTTTACTCCATCCCTTTGACCTTCGCATTGACGATGAAACTCAGAAGTTGCGTCGGGATTTAATACAAGAGGCACAATGCTGCCTTAGGTATAAGAAGAGTAGATGTTCTCATTGTTTGTGGTTTGTTTTGCGCGTTTCCTGCGAGATCAGTATTAGATTCCGATGCACTACAGCAGCTTTACTCTATCCCTTGGACCTTCACATTGTCGATGAAACACAGAAATTTCGTCGGGATTTAATAAAATATGCTAAAAGCCGACTTAAGTACCATAAGAGTGAATCTTCTCATTGTTTTGTGGTTTGCTTTGAACGTTTCCTGGGAAATCAGTATTAGATTCCGATGCACTAATGCAGCGTTACTCTATCCATTGGACCTTCACTTTGACGATGAAACACAGAAATTGCGTCGGGACTTAATACAAAAGGCATAATGCCGACTTAAGTACAAGAAGAGTTAATCTCCACATTGTTTGTGTTTTGCTTGAGCGTTTGCTGGGAGATGAGTATTACACTCCGATGCACTACTGCAGCTTTACTCTATCTCTTGGACCTTCACATTGCCGATGAAACACATAAATTGCGTCGGGAATTAATACAAACGGTACAATGCCGACTTAGGTACAAGATGAGTAAATCTTCGCATTGTTTGTGGTTTGCTTTGAGAGTTTCCTGGGAGATCAGTATTAGATTCCGATGCACTACTGCAGCTTTTCTCTATCTGTTGGACCTTCACATTGACGATGAAACACAGAAATTACGTCGGTAATTAATATAAAATGCACAATTCAGACATAGGTACAAGATGAGTAAATCTTCTCATTGTTTGTGGTTTGCTTTGAGAGTTTCCTGCGAGATCAGTATTAGATTCCGATGCACTACTGCAGCTTTACTCTATCCCCTGGACCTTCACACTGACGATGAATCACAGATATTGCGTCGGGAATTAATAAAAAGGGCATAATGCCGTCTGAAGAACAAGAAGTGTAAATCTCCACATTGTTTGTGGTTTGCTTTGAGCGTTTCCTGGGAGATCAGTATTAGATTCCAAAGCTCTACTGCAGCTTGGCTCTATCTGTTGGACCTTCACATTTACGATGAAACACAGAAATTGCATCGGGGTTTACTACAAAAGGCACAATGCTGCCCTAAGTACAAGAGAAGTAAATCTGCTTATTGTTCGTGGTTTGCTTTTAGCGTTTCCTGATAGATCATATTAGATTCCGATACACTACGGCAGCTTTACTCTATCCCTTTGACGTTCGCATTGACGATGACACACAGATATTTCGTCGGGATGTAATACAAAAGGCACAATGCCGACTTAAGTATAAGAAGAGTAAATCTTCTCATTGTTTCTCGTTTGCTTTGGGAGTTTCCTGGGAGATCAGGATTAGATTCCGATGCACTACTGCAGTCTTACTCTTTCCCTTGGACCTTCACATTGACGATGTAATACAGATATTGCGTCGGGAGTAAATCAAAAGTCACAATGCCGACTTAAGTACAAGAAGAGTAAATCTTCTCATAGTTTGTGGTTTGCTTTGAACGTTTCCTGGGATATCAGTATTAGATTCCGATGCACTACTGCAGCTTGACTGTATCCCTTGGACCATCACTTTGACGATGAAATACAGAAAATGCGTCGGGATTTAAGACAAATGCACAATGCCGACTTCAGTACAAGAGGAGTAGAACTTCACATTGTTTGTGGCATGCTTTGAGCGTTTCCTGGGTGATCAGTATTAGATCCCGATGCACTAATGCAGCGTTACTCTATCCCTTGGACCTTCACATTGACGATGAAACACAGAGATTGCGCCGGGACTTAATACAAAAGGCATAATGCCGACTTAAGTACAAGAAGAGTAAATCTCCTCATTGTTTGAGGTTTGGTTTGAACGTTTGCTGGGAGATCAGTATTACATTCCGATGCACTACTGCAGCTTTACTCTATCCCTTGGATCTTCACATTGACAATGAAACACAGAAATTGCGTCCGGATTTAATACAAAAGGCACAATGCCGACTTAGGTACAAGATGAGTAAATCTTCGCATTGTTTGTGGTTTGCTTTGAGAGATTCCCGGGAGATCAGTATTAGATTCCGTTGCACTACTGCAGCTTTACTCTATCCCTTGGACCTTCACATTGACGATGAATCACAGATATTGCATCGGGATTTAATAAAAAAGGCTTAATGCCATCTGAAGTACAAGAAGTGTAAATTTCCTCATTGTTTGTGGTTTGCTTTGAGCGTTTCCTGGAAGATCAGTATTAGATTCCAACGCACTACTGCAGCTTTACTCTATCTGTTGAACCTTCACATTTACGATGAAGCACAGAAATTGCATCGGGGTTTAATACAGAAGGCACAATGCCGACTTCAGTACAAGAAATGTAATTCGTCTCATTGTTTGAGGTTTGATTTGAGCGTTACCTGAGAGATGAGAATTAGATTCCGATGCACTACAGCAGCTTTACTCTATCTCCTGGACCTTCCCATTGACGATGAAATACAGAAATTGCGTCTAGATTTAATACAAAAGGCACAATGCCGACCTCGGTACAAGAGGAGTAAATCTTCACATTGTTTGTGGTTTTCTTTGAGCGTCTCCTGAGTGATCAGTATTAGATTCCGATCCACTAATGCAATTTTAATCTATCCCTTGGACCTTCATAATGACGATGAAACACAGAAATTACGTCAGGTTTGAATACAAAAGGCGCAATGCCGACTTAAGTACAAGGAGAGTAAATCTTCTCAATGTTTGAGGTTTGCTTTGAGCGTTTCCATGGAGATCAGTATTAGTGTCCGATGCACTACAGCAGTTTTACTCTATCTCTTGGACCTTCACATTGACGATGAAACATTGAAATTGCGTCGGGATTTAACACAAAGAGCACAATGTCGACTTAAGTATAAGAAGAGTAAACCTTCTCGTTGTTTATGGTTTGCTTTGACCGTTTCTGAGAGATCAGTATTAGATTACGATGCACAACTGCAGCTTTATTCTATCCCTCGCACCTTCACATTGACGATGAAACATAGAAATTGAGTCGGGATTTAATACAAAAGGCATAATGCCGACTTACGTACAAGAAGAGTTAGTCTTCTCATTGTTTGTGGTCAGCTTTTGAGCATTTGCTGGGTGATCAGTATTACATTCCGATGCACTACTGCAGCTCAATTCTATCCCTTGGCCCTTCACATTGACGATGAAAAACAGAAATTGCGTCGGGATTTAATAGAAAAGGCACACTGCCGACTTAAGTACAAGAAGAGAAAATCTTCTCATTATTTGTGATTTGGTGTGAACGGTTCATGGGAGATCAGTATTAGATTCCGATGCACTACTGCATCTTTACTCTATCCCTTAGACCATCACATTGACGATGAAACATTGAAATTGCGTCGGGATTTAACACAAAGAGCACAATGTCGACTTAAGTATAAGAAGAGTAAACCTTCTCGTTGTTTATGGTTTGCTTTGACCGTTTCTGAGAGATCAGTATTAGATTACGATGCACAACTGCAGCTTTATTCTATCCCTCGCACCTTCACATTGACGATGAAACACAGAAATTGCGTTGGGATTTAATACAAAAGGCACAATGCCGACTTAATTACAAGAAGAGTAAATCCTCTCATTGTTTGTGGTTGGCTTTGAGCGTTTCCTGAGAGATCAATATTAGATTCCAAAGCACTACTGCAGCCTTACCCTACCTTGGACCTTCACATTGGCGATGAAACACAGAAATTGCGTCGGGATTTAATACAAATGTCACATTGCCGACTTAAGTACAAGAAGAGTAAATCTTTTCATTGTTTGTGGTTTGCTTTGAGCGTTTCCTGGGAGCTCAGTATTAGATTACGATGCACTACTGCCTCTCTACTCTATCCTGTGGACCTTCACATTGACGATGAAACACAGAAATTGCCTCACGAATTAATACAAAAAGAACAATGATGACTTAAGTGCAAGAAGAATAAATCTTCTCAGTGATTGTGGATTGCTTTCTGTCTTTCCTGGGAGCCCAGTATTAGATTTCGATGCACCACATCAGGTTTACTGTATCCCTAGGACCTTCATGTTTACGATGAAATACAGATATAGCGTCGGGTTTTAATACCAAATGCACAATGCCGACTTAAGTAAAAGAAGAGAAACCCTCTCTTTGTTTGTGGTTTACATTGATCGGTTCCTGAGAGATCAGTAATTCATTCCGATGCACTACTTCAGCTTTTCTCTATCCCTTGGACCATCACTGTGACGATGAAACACTGAAGATGCGTCGGGATTTAATACAAAAGGCACAATGTCGAATTAAGCACAAGAAGAGTTAGTCTTATCATTGGATGTGTTTTGCTTTGAACGTTTCCTGAGAGATCAGTATTAGCTTCCAATGCACCACTGCAGCTTTACTCTATCACTTGGACCTTTACATTGACGATGAAACACAGAAATTTCCTCAGGATTTAATACAAAAGGCACAATGACGACTCAAGCACAAGAAGAGTAAAAGGTCTTATTTTAGTTGTTTGCTTAGAGCGTTTCCTGAGTGATCAGTATTAGATTCCGATGCACTACTGCAGCTTAACTCTATCCCTAGGACCTTTACATTGGCGATGAAACACAGATATTGCGTCGGGCTTTAATACAAAAAGCACAATGCCGACAAAAGTACAAGAAGAGTAATAATTCTCATTGTTTGTGGTTTGCTCTGTGCGTTTGCTGAGAGATCAGTATTAGATTCTGAAGCACTACTCTAGCTTTACTCCATCCCTTGCACCTTCGAAATGAAGATGAAATACAGAACTTGCGTCCGGATTTAATACAAAATTCACAATGCCAACTTAAGTACAAGAAGAATAAATCTTCTCATTGTTTGTGGTTTGCTTTGAGCGTTTCCTGGGAGATCAGCATTAGGTTCCGATGCACTACTGCATTTTTACTCTATCCTTGGACTTTCACATTGACGATGAAACACAGATATTGCGTCGGGATTTAATACAGAAGGCACAATGACGACTGAAGTACAAGAAGAGTAAATCATCTCATTGTTTGTGGTTTGCTTTGTGCGTTTGCCGGAAGATCTGTATTAGATTACGATGCACTACTGCAGCTTTACTCCATCCCTTAGACCTTCACATTGACGATGAAACACAGAAATTGCATCGGGATTCAATACAAAAGGCACAATGCCGACTTCAGTACAAGAAGAGTAAATCTTCTCGTTGGTTGTGTTTTGCTTTGAGCGTTTCTGTGAGATCAGTATTTGATTCCGATGCACTACTGCAGCTTTACTCTTTACCTTGCACCTTCACATTGACGATGAAAGACAGAAATTGCGTCGGGATTTAATACAAAACGCACAATGCCGACTTAAGTACAAGAGGAGTAAATCCTCTCATTGATTGTGGTTTGCTTTGGGCGTTTCCTGGGTAATCAGTTTAGATTTCGATGCAGTACTGCATCTTTACTTTATCCCTTGGACCTTCACATTGATGATGAAACACAGTTATTGCATCGGGTTTTAATAGAAAAGGCTCATTGCCGACATAAATACAATAAGAGTAAATCTTCTCATTGTTTGTGGTTTGCTCTTAGCGTTTCCTGGGAGCCCAGTATTAGATTTCGATGCCCCACATCGGGCTTACTGTATACCTTGGACCTTCGCGTTAACGATGAAATACAGAAATTGCGTCGGGATTTAATACCAATTGCACAATGCCGACTTAAGTAGAAGAAGAGTGAATCCTCTCATTGTTTGTGGTTTGCATTGATCGGTTCCTGGGAGATCAGTATTACATTCCGATGCACTACTGCAACTTTACTCTATCCCTTGGACGTTCACATTGGCGATGAAACACAGATATTGCGTCGGGATTTAATACAAAAGGCACAATTCCGACTTAGGTACGAGAAGAGTAAATCTTCTCAGTGTTTGTGGTTTGCTTTGGACGTTGCCTGGGAGATCAGAATTACATTCCGATGCACTACTGCATCTTTACTCTATCCCTTCGACCTTCACATTGACGATGAAACACAGAAAATGCGTTGGTGTGTAAGAAAAAAGGCACAATGCCGGCTTAAGTACAAGAAGAGTAAATCTTCTCATTGTTTATTGTTTGCTTAGAACGTTTCATGAGAGATCTGTATTAAGTTCCGAAGTACATCTACAGATTTACTCTATCCCTTGGACATTCACATTGGCGATGAAACGCAGAAATTGGGTCGGGAGTTAATACAAAAGTCACAATGCCTTCTTAAGTACAAGAAGAGTAGATTTTCTCATTGTTTGTGGTTTGCTCTGAGCGTTTCCTGAGAGATTAGTATTAGATTCCGAAGCACTACTGCAGCTTTACTCCACCCCTGGACCTTCACATTGCCGATGAAACACAGAAATTGCGTCGGGAGTTAAAAAAAAAGGCACAATGCCGACATAAGTACAAGAAGAGTAAATCTTCTCATTGTTTGTGGTTTGCTTTGAGCGTTTCCTGGGAGATGAGTATTAGATTCCGATCCACTACTGCAGCTTTACTCTATCCCTTGGACTATCACATTGACGATGAAACACAGAAATTGCGTCGGGACTCAATTCAAAAATCACTATGCCTTCTTTAGTACAAGAGGAGTAAACCTTTCATTGTTTGTGGTTTGCTTTGAGCGTTTCCTGAGAGTTCAGTATTAGATTCCGAAACACTACTGCAGCTTTTCTCTATCCCTTGGACATTCACATTGACGATGAAACACAGAAATTGCGTAAGGATATAATATAAAAAGCTCAATGCCGACTTCAATACAAGAAGAGTAAATCTTCTCATTGTTTGTGGTTTGGTTTGAGCGTTTCCTGGGAGATCAGTATTAGATTGCGATGCACTGCTGCAGCTTTACTCTATCCCTTGGACCTTCACATTCACGATGAAATACAGAAATTGCATCGGGATTTAATACAAAATTCACAATGCTGAATTCAGTACAAGAAGAGTAAATCTTCTCGTTGTTTGTGTTTTTCTTTGAGCTTTTCTGTGAGAACAGTATTTGATTCCGATGCACTACTGCAGCTTTACTCTATACCTTGCACCTTCACATTGACGATGAAACACAGAAATTGCGTCGAGATGAAACAAAATGCACAATGCTGACTTACGTACAAGAAGAGTAAAGCTTCTCAATGTTTGTGGTTGCTTTGATCATGTCCTGGGAGATCAGTATTAGATTCCCATGCACTACTGCAGCTCTACTCCATCCCTTGGACCTTCACATTGACGATGAAACTCACAAATTGCGTCGGGAATTAATACAAAACGCACAATGCCGACTTAAGTACAAAAGGAGTAAATCCTCTCATTGTTAGTGGTTTGCTATGGGCGTTTCCTGGGTTATCAGTTTAGATTCCGATGCAGCACTGTATCTTTACTCTATCCCTTGGACCATCACCTTGATGATGAAACCCAGATATTGCGTCGGGTTTTAATAGAAGAGGCTCAATGCCGACATAAATAGAATAAGAGTATATTTTCTCATTGTTTGTGGTTTGCTTTCTGCGTTTACTGGGAGATCAGTATTAGATTTCGATGCACCACATCGAGTTTACTGTATCCCTTGGACCTTCACGTTTACGATGAAATACGGAAACTGCGTCGGGATTTAATACATCAGGCACAATGCCGACTTAGGTACAAGAAGATTAAGTCTTCTCATTGCTTGTGGTTTGCTTTCAGCTTTTTCTGGGAAACCAGTAATAGATTTCGATGCACCGCATCAGGTTTACTGTATCCCTAGGACCTTCACGTTTACGATGAAATACAGATATTGCGTAGGGATTTAATACCATTGTTTGTGGTTTGCATTGATCGGTTCCTGGGACATCAGTATTACATTCCGATGCACTCCTGCAGCTTCTCTCTATCCCTTGGACCTACACATTGGCGATGAAACACAGATATTGTGTCGGACTTTAATACAAAGGGCACAATGCCGACTTAAGTACAAGAAGGGTAAATCTTCTCATTGTTTGTGGTTTGCTTTGTGCGTTTGCTGGGAGATCAGTAATAGATTCCGATGTACTACTGCAGCTTTATTCCTTAGACCTTCATATTGACGACGAAACACCGAAATTGCGTCGGGATTTAATACAAAAGGCACAAAGCCGACTTAAGTACAAGAGGAGTAAATCTTCTCGTTGTTTGTGCTTTGCTTTGAGCGTTTCTGGGAGATAAGTATTAGATTCCGATGCACTACTGCAGATTTACTCCATCCCTTGCACCTTCACATTGACGATGAAACAAAGAAATAGCGTCCGGATTTAATACAAAATTCACAATGCCAACTTAAGTACAAGAAGAGTAAATCGTCTCATTGTTAGTGGTTTGCTTTGAGCGTTTCCTGGGATATCAGTATTAGATTCCGATTCACTACTGCTGCTTTACTATATCCCTTGGACCTTCACACTGACGGTCAAACACAGAAATTGCTTTGGGATATAATACAAAAGGCACAATGCCGACTTAAGTACAAGAAGAGTAAATCTTCTCAGTGTTTGTGGTTTGCTTTGGGCGTAGCCTTGGAGATCAGTATTAGAGTCCGATGCACTGCTGTATCTTTACTCTATCTCTTAGACCTTGACGTTGACGAGGAAACACAGAAATTTCCTCAGGATTTCATACAAAAGTCACAATGACGACTTAAGCACAAGAAGAGTAAATCTTCTCATTTTTTGTGGTTTGCTTTGAGCATTTCCTGGGAGATCAGTATTAGATTCCGATGCACTACTGCAGCTTTACTCTATACCTTGGACCTTCGCATTGACGATGAAACACAGAAATAGCGTCGTGAGTTAATACAAAAGGCACACTGCCGACTTCAGAACAGGAAGGCTGACTCTTCTCATTGTTTGTGGTTTGCTTTAAGCGCTTCCTGGGAGATCTGCATTAGATTACGATGCACTACTGCAGCTTTACTCTGTCCCTTGGACCTTCACATTGACGATGAAACGCAGAAATTGCGTCGCGATTTAATACAAAAGGCACAAAGCCGACTTAAGTACAAGAAGAGTAATTTTTCTCATTGTTTGTGGTTTGCTTTGAGCGTTTCCTGGGAGATTAGTATTAGATTCCGAAGCACAACTGCAGCGTTACTCTATCCCTTGGAAGTTCACATTGACGATGAAACACGGAAATTGCGTAGAGATTTAATTTAAAACGCACAATGCCGACTTAAGTACAAGAAGGGTAAATCATCTCATTGTTTGCTGTTTGCTTTGAGCGTTTCATGGGAGATCTGTATTAGATTCCGAAGGACATCTACAGATTTACTCTATCCCTTGGACCTTCACATTGACGACGAAATGCAGAACTTGCGTCGTTACTGAATACAAAAGTCACAATGCCTTCTTAAGTACAAGAAGAGTAGATTTTCTCATTGTTTGTGGTTTGCTTTGAGCGTTTCCGGAGAGATCAGTATTAGAATCCGATGCACTACTGCAGCTTTACTCTATCCCTTGGACCTTCACATTGACGATGAAACACAGAAATTGCGTCGGCATTTAATACAAAAGCACAATGCCGACTTAAGTAAAAAAGCAGTAAACCTTCTCCTTGTTTGTGGTTTGAATTGAGCGTTTCCTGGGAGATCAGTATTAGTTTCCGATGCAATACTGCAGTTTTACACTATCCCTTGGACCCTAACATTGACGAGGAATCACAGAAATAGCGTCGGCACTTAATCCAAATGGCACAATGCCGACTTAAGTACAAGAAGAGTAAATCTTCTCATTGTTTGAGGTTTGCTTTGAGCGTTTCCCAGGAGATCAGTATTCTATTCGGAAGCACTACAGCCGCTTAGCTATATCCCTTGGACCTTCACATTGACGATGAAACACAGAAATTGGGTCGGTTTGTAAGAAAAAAGGCACAATGCCGACTTAGGTACAAGAATAGTAAATCTTCTCATTGTTTGTGGTTTGCATTGAGCGTTTCCTGTGAGATCAGTATTAGATTCCGAAGCACAACTGCGCTTTACCTTATCCCTTGGACCTTCACATTGACGACGAAATGCAGAAATTGCGTCGGGACTGAATACAAAAGTCACAATGCCTTTTCAAGTACAAGAAGAGTAGATTTTTCATTGTTTGTGGTTTGCTTTGAGCGTTTCCTGAGAGATCAGTACCAGATTCCGAAGCACTAATGCAGCTTTACTCCATCCCTTGGACCTTCACATTGCCGATGAAACACCGAAATTGCTTCGGGAGTTAATACAAAAGGCACAATGCCGACTTAAGTACCAGAAGAGTAAATCTTCTCATATTTTGTGATTTGCTTTGAGCGTTTCCTGGGAGATCAGTATTAGAATCCGATGCACTACTGCAGCTTTACTCTATCCCTTGGACCTTCACATTGACGATGAAACACAGAAATTGCGTAAGGATATAATATAATAAGTACAATGCCGACTTAAGTACAAGAAGAGTAAATCTTCTCAGTGTTTGTAAGTTGCTTTGGCCTGTGCCTGGGAGATCAGTATTAGATTCCGATGCACTACTGCATCTTTACTCTATCCCTTGGACCTTCACATTGACGACGAAATGCAGAAATTGCGTCGGGACTGAATACAAAAGTCACAATGCCTTTTTAAGTACAAGAAGAGTAGAATTTCTCATTGTTTGTGGTTTACTTTGAGTGTTTCCTGGGAGATCAGTATTAGATTCCGATGCACTACTGCAGCTTTACTGTATCCCTTGGACCTTCACATTGACGATGAAACACAGAAATTGCGTGGGGATTTAATACAAAAGGCACAATGCCAACTTAAGTACGAGAAGAGTAAAACATCTCATTGCTTGTGGTTTACTTTGAGTGTTTCCTGGGAGATCAGTATTAGATTCCGATGCACCACATCTAGTGTACTGTATCCCTAGGACCTTCACGTTAACGATGAAATGCAGAAATTTCGTCGGGAATTAGTACAAAAGGCACAATTCCGTCATAAGTATAAGAGGAGTAAACCTTCTCATTGCATGTGATTTGCTTTGAGCGTTTATTGGGAGTTCAGTATTAGATTTCGATGCACTACTGCAGCTTTACTCTATCCCTTGGACCTTAACATTAACGATGAAACACAGAAATTGCATCGTGATATAATACAGAATGCACAATGCCGACATAAGTACAAGAACAGTAAATCTATTCACTGTTTGAGGTTTGCTTTGAGCGCTTCCTGGGAAATCAGTATTAGATTCCGAATCACTACTGCAGCTTCACTCTATCCCTTGGACCTTCACATTGACGATGAAGCACAGAAATTGCGCCGGGACTTAATACAAAAGGAACAATACCGACTTAAGTACAAGAAGAGTAAATCTTCTCTTTGATTGTGGTTTGTTTTGAGCGTTTCCCGGGAGATCAGTATTAGATTCCGATGCACTACTGCAGATTTACTCTATACCTTGGACCTTCACATTGAGGATGAAACACAGAAATTGCGTCGGGACTTAATACAAGAGGCACAATGCCCACTTAAGTACAAGAAGCGTAACACTTCTCATTGTTTGTGGTTTGCTTTGAGCGTTCCCTGGGAGATCAGTATTAGATTCCGATGCACCACATCAGGTTTACTGTATCCATTGGACCCCTCACGTTACAGATGAAATACAGAAATTGCGTGGGGAATTAATACAAAAGGCACAATGCCATCAAAAGTATAAGAAGAGTAAATCTTCTCATTGCATGTGATTTGCTTTGAGCGTTTATTGGGAGATCAGTATTTGATTTCGATGCACTACTGCAGCCTTACTCTATCCCTTGGCCCTTCACATTGACGATGAAACATAGAAATTTGGTCGGGATTTAATACAAACTGCACAGTGCCGACTTAAGTATAAGAAGAATAAATCTTCTCATTGTTTGTGGTTTGCTTTGATCGTTTCCTGGGAGATCAGTATTAGATTCCATTGCACTACTGCAGCTTTACTCTATCCCTTGCATCTTCAAATTGACGATGAAACCCAGAAATTGCGTTGGGATTTAATACAAAAGGCACAATGCCGGCTTAAGTACAAGAACAGTAAATCTTCTCATTGTTTGTGGTTTGCTTTGAGCGCTTCCTGGGAGATCAGTATTACATTCCGATGCACTTCTGCAACTTTACTCTATCCCTTGGACCTTCACATTGACGATGAAACACAGAAATTGCGCCGGGATTTTATACAAAAAGCACAATGCCGACTTAAGCACAAGAACAATAAATCTTCTCACTGTTTGTGGTTTGCTTTGAACGTTACCTGGTAGATCAGTATTAGATTCCGAAGCACTACTGCGGCTTTACTCTATCCCTTGGACCTTCACATTGGTGATGACACGAAAAAATTGCCTCAGGATTTAATACAAAAGGCGCAATGACGATTTAAGAACATGAAGAGTAAATCTTCTTATTGTTTGTGGTTTGCTTGCAGCGTTTCATGGGAGACCAGAATTAGTTTTAGATGCACCACATTAGTTTCACTGTATCCCTTGGACATTGCCGTTAACGATGAAATACAGAAATTGCGTCGGGATTTAATACAAAAGGCACAATGCCAACTTAAGTACAAGAAGAGTAAATCTTTTCATTGTTTGTGGTTTGCTTTGACAGTTTCCTGGGAGATCAGTTTTAGATTCTAATGCCCTACTGCAGCTTTACTCTATCCCTTGGACTTTCGCATTGACGATGAAACTCAGAAATTGCGTCGGGATTCAAAACAAAGTGCACTATGCGGACTCAAGTAGCAGAAGAGTTAATCTCATTATTGTTTGAGAGTTGCTTTGAGCGTTTCCTGTTAGATCAGTATTAGACTCCGATGCAATACTGCAGCTTTGCGCTATCCCTTGGACCTTCACATGACGATGAAACACAGAAATTGCGTCGGGGTTTAATACAAAAGGCACAATGCCGACTTAAGTACAAGAAGAGTATATCTTCTCATTGTTGGTGGTTTGCCTTGAGCGTTTCCTGGGAGATCAAAATTAGATTCCGATAAACAACTGCAGCTTTACTCTATCCCTTGGACCTTTACATTGACGATGAAACACAGAAATTGCCTCGGGATTTAATACAAAAAGCAGAATGCCGACTTACGTACAAAAAGAGTCATTCTAATCATTGTTTGTGGTTTGCTTTGAGCGTTTCCTGGGAGATCAGTATTAGATTCCGATGACCTACTGCAGCTTTACTCTATACCTTGAACGTTCACACTGCCGATGAAGCACAGATATTTCGTCGGTATCTAATACAAAAGGCACAATGCCGACTTAAGTACAAGAAGAGTAAATCTTCTCATTCTTTGTAGTTTGCTTAGAGTGTTACCTGGGTGATCAGAATAAGATTCAGATGCACTACAGCAGGTTTACTCTATCACTTGGACTTTCACATAGTCGTTGAAACACAGAAATTGCGTCGCGATTTAATACAAAAGGCAGAATGACAATTAGAGTGTAAGAAGAGTAAATCCTCTCAATTTTTGTGATTTGCTTTGAGCGTTTCCTGGGAGATCAGTATTACATTCCGATGCCCTACTGCAGCATTATTCTATCCCTTGGACCTTCACATTGACGATGAAACACAGAAATTGCGTCGGGATTTAGTACAAAAGGCACAATACCGACTTAAGTACAAGAAGAGTAAATCTTCTAATAGTTTCAGGTTTGCTTTGAACGTTTCCTGGGAGATCAGCATTAGATTCCGATGCACCACTGCAGCTTTAATCTATCCCTTGGCCCTTCACATTGACGATGAAACGACGAAATTGCGACGGGATTTAATGCAAAAGGCCACAATGCCGACTTAAGTACAAGTAGAGTAAATATTCTCATTGTTTGTGGTTTGCTTTGAGGGTTTCCTGGGAGATCAGCAATAGATTCCGATGCACTACTGCAGCTTTACTCTATCCCCTGAACCTTCACACTGACGATGATACTCAGAAATTGCGTCGGGATTTAATACAAAAGGCACAATGCCTACTTAAGTACAAAAAGTGTAAATGTTCTGATTGTTTGTGGTTTGCTTTGAGCGTTTCCTGGGAGATCAGTATTAACTTCCGATACACTACTGCAGCTTTACTCTATCCCTTACCCCTTCACATTGACGATGAAACGACGAAATTGCGTCTTGATTTAATGCAAAAGGCACAATGCCTACTTAAGTACAAAAAGTGTAAATGTTCTGATTGTTTGTGGTTTGCTTTGAGCGTTTCCTGGGAGATCAGTATTAACTTCCGATACACTACTGCAGCTTTACTCTATCCCTTGGGCCCTCACATTGACGATGAAACACAGAAATTGCGTCGGGATTTAAAACAAAATGCACAATGTCGACTTAAGTACAAGAAGAGTAAATGTTGTTTCTTTTGTGGTGTGGTTTGAGCGTTTCCTATGAGAACAGTATTAGATCCCGATGCACTACAGCAGCTTGACTCTATCCCTTGGCCCTTCACATTGCTGATGAAATACAGAAATTGCGTCGGGATTTAAAACAAAAGGCAAAATGCTGACTTATGTATTAGATGAGTATAACTTCTCATTGTTTGTGGTTTGCTTTGAGCGTTTCCTGGGAGATCAGTATTAGATTCCGATACACTACTGCAGCCTTACTCTATCATTTGGACCTTAACATTGACGATGAAACATAGATTTTGCGTCGGTATTAATTACAAAAGGCACAATGCCGACCTCAGTACAAGAAGAGTAAATCTTCTCATTATTTGTGGTTTGCTTTGAGCGTTTCCTGTGGGATCAGTATTACATTCCGATGCACTACTTCAGCTTCACTCTATCCCTTGGACCCACTCATTGACGATGACGCACAGATATTTCGTCGGTATTTAATACAAAAGGCACAATGCCGACTTATGTACAAGAAGAGTAAATCTTCTCATAGATTGTGGTTTGCTTTGAGCGTTTCCTCGGTGATCACAATTAGATTCCGATGCACCACCGCAGCTTTACTCTATCCTTTGGAACCTCTCATTGACGATGAAACACAGAAATCGGGTCGTGATTTTATACAAAAGGCACAATGCCGACCTAAGTACAAGAAGAGTAAATCTTCTCATTGTTTGTGGGTTGCTTTGTGCGCTTCCATGGAGATCAGTATACAATTCCCATACACTACTGCAGCGTTTCTCTATGCCTTCGACCTTCACATTGACGATGAAACACAGATATTGCGTCGCGATAAATTACAAAAGGCACAATGCCGACATAAGTACAAGAAGAGTACATCTCCTCATTGTTTGTGGTTTGCTTTGAGCGTTTCCTGTGGGATCAGTATTAGATTCCGATGCACTAATGCAGCTTTACTCAATCCCTGGGACCTTCACATTGACGATGAAACACAGAAATTGCGTCGGGATTTAATACAAAATAAACAATGTCGACTTAAGTACATGAAGAGTAAATGTTTCTTTTGTGGTTTGCTTTGAGCGATTCCTGGGAGATCAGTATTAGATTCCGATGCACTACTGCAGCATTACTCTATCCCTTGGACCTTCACATTGACGATGAAACACAGAAATTGCGTCGGGATTGAATACAAAAGGCACAATGCCGACTTAAGTACAAGAAGAGTAAATCTTTTAATAGTTTGTGGTTTGCTTTTAACGTTTCCTGGGAGATCAGTATTGGATTCCGATACACTACATCAGCTTTACTCTATACCTAGGACCCTCACATTGACGATGAAACACAGAGATTGCGCGGCATTTAATACAAAAGGCAGAATGCCGATTCAAGTTCAAAAAGAGTAAATCTTCTCATTGTTTGTGGTTTGCTTTGAGCGTGTCCTGGGAGATCAGCATTAGATTCCGATACACCACTGCAGCTTTACTCTCTTCCTTACCCCTTCACATTGACGATGAAACGACGAAATTGCGTCTTGATTTAATGCAAAAGGCACAATGCCTACTTAAGTACAAAAAGTGTAAATGTTCTGATTGTTTGTGGTTTGCTTTGAGCGTTTCCTGGGAGATCAGTATTAACTTCCGATACACTACTGCAGCTTTACTCTATCCCTTGGGCCCTCACATTGACGATGAAACACAGAAAATGCGTCGGGACTTAATACAAAAGGCACAATGCCGACTTAAGTACAAGTAGAGTAAATATCCTCATTGATTGTGGTTTGCTTTAGGCGATTCCTGGGTGATCAGTAATAGATTCCGATGCACTACTGCAGCTTTGCTCAATCCCTTGGACCTCCACATTGACGATGAAACACAGAAATTGCGTCGGGATTTAAAACAAAATGCACAATGTCGACTTAAGTACAAGAAGAGTAAATGTTGTTTCTTTTGTGGTGTGGTTTGAGCGTTTCCTATGAGAACAGTATTAGATCCCGATGCACTACAGCAGCTTGACTCTATCCCTTGGCCCTTCACATTGCTGATGAAATACAGAAATTGCGTCGGGATTTAAAACAAAAGGCAAAATGCTGACTTATGTATTGGATGAGTATAACTTCTCATTGTTTGTGGTTTGCTTTGAGCGTTTCCTGGGAGATCAGTATTAGATTCCGATACACTACTGCAGCCTTACTCTATCATTTGGACCTTAACATTGACGATGAAACATAGATTTTGCGTCGGTATTAATTACAAAAGGCACAATGCCGACCTCAGTACAAGAAGAGTAAATCTTCTCATTATTTGTGGTTTGCTTTGAGCGTTTCCTGTGGGATCAGTATTACATTCCGATGCACTACTTCAGCTTCACTCTATCCCTTGGACCCACTCATTGACGATGACGCACAGATATTTCGTCGGTATTTAATACAAAAGGCACAATGCCGACTTATGTACAAGAAGAGTAAATCTTCTCATAGATTGTGGTTTGCTTTGAGCGTTTCCTCGGTGATCAGAATTAGATTCCGATGCACCACCACAGCTTTACTCTATCCTTTGGAACCTCTCATTGACGATGAAACACAGAAATCGGGTCGTGATTTTATACAAAAGGCACAATGCCGACCTAAGTACAAGAAGAGTAAATCTTCTCATTGTTTGTGGGTTGCTTTGTGCGCTTCCAGGGAGATCAGTATACAATTCCCATACACTACTGCAGCGTTTCTCTATGCCTTCGACCTTCACATTGACGATGAAACACAGATATTGCGTCGCGATAAATTACAAAAGGCACAATGCCGACATAAGTACAAGAAGAGTACATCTCCTCATTGTTTGTGGTTTGCTTTGAGCGTTTCCTGTGGGATCAGTATTAGATTCCGATGCACTAATGCAGCTTTACTCAATCCCTGGGACCTTCACATTGACGATGAAACACAGAAATTGCGTCGGGATTTAATACAAAATAAACAATTTCGACTTAAGTACAAGAAGAGTAAATGTTTCTTTTGTGGTTTGCTTTGAGCGTTTCCTGGGAGATCAGTATTAGATTCCGATGAACTACAGCAGCTTTAACCTATCCCTTGGACCTTCACATTGCCGATGAAAGAGAGAAATTGCGTCAGGAATTAAAAACAAAAGGCAAAATGCCGACTTATGTATTAGATGAGAATATCTTCTCATTGTTTGTGGTTTGCTTTGAGCGTTTCCTGGGATATCAGTATTAGAATCCGATGCACTACTGCAGTTTCACTCTATACCTTGGAAATTCACACTGACGAAGAGACTCAGAAATTGCGTCGGGATTTAATACAAAGGGCACAATGCCGACTTAAGTACAAGAGGAGTAAATCTTCTCATTGTTTGTGGTTTGCTTTGATCGTTTCCTGGGAGATCAGTATTAGATTCCTATCCACTACTGCAGCTTTACTCTATCCCTTGCTACTTCACATTGACAATGAAACACAGAAATTGCGTCGGGGTTAAATTCAAAAGGCACATTGCCAACTTAAGTACAAGAAGAGTAAATAATCTCATTGTTTGTGGTTTGCTTTGAGCGTATCCTGGGAGATCAGTATTAGATTCCGATTCACTTCTGCAGCTTTACTCTATCCCTAGGAACTTCACATTGACGATGAAACACAGAGATAGTTTCGGCATTTAATACAGAAGGCAGAATGCTGTTTTAAATTCAAGAAGAGTAAATCTTCTCATTGTTTGTGGTTTGCTTTGAGCGATTCCTGGGAGATCAGTACTAGATCCCGATGCACTACTGCAGCTTTACTCCATCTCTGGGACCTTCACATTGACGATGGAACACAGAAATTGCGTAGGGATTTAATTCAAAAGTCACAACGCCGACTAAAGTACAAAAGGAGTAAATATTCCATTTTTTTGTTCGTGGTCTGCTTTGAGCGTTTCCTGGAAGATCAGTACTAGATTCTGATGCACTATTGCAGCTTTACTCTATCCCATGGACCTACACATTGACCATGAAAGACAGAAATTGCGTCGGGATTTAATACAAAAAGCACAGTGTCGACTTAAGTACACGAAGAGTAAATATTCTTTTTGTTTGTGGTTGTCTTTGAGCGTTTTATGGGAGATCAGTATTAGATTCCGATGCACTACTGTAGCTTTACTCTATCGCTTGGACATTCACATTGACGATGAAACACATAAATTTACGTCGGGATTTAACATAATATGCACAATGCCGACTTAAGTACAAGAAGAGTAAATATTCTCATGGTTCGTGGTTTGCTTTGAGCGTTTCCTGGGAGATCAGTATTAGATTCCGATGCACTACTGCAGCATTACTCTATCCCTTGGACCTTCGCATTGACGTTGAAACACAGAAATTGCGTCGGGATTTAAAACAGAAGGCACAATGCTGACTTAAGTACAAGAAGAGTAAATCTTCTCATTGTTTGTGGTTTCCTTTGATCGTTTCCTGGGAGATCAGTATTAGATTCCAATGCACTACTGCAGCTTTACTCTATCCCTTGGACCTTCACATTGACGTTGAGACACAGAATTTGCGTCGGAATGTAATACAAAAGACACAATGCCGACTTAAGTACAAGAAGAGTAATTCTCCTCATTGTTTGTGGTTTGTATTGAGCGTTTCCTGGGTGATCTGTATTAGTTTCCGATTCACTACTGCAGCGTTACTCTATCCCTTGGACCTTCACATTGACGATGAAACACAGAAATTGCTTCGGGATTTTATACATAACGCACAATGTCGAATAAGTTTAAAAAGAGTAAATATTATTTTGTTTGTGGTTTACTTTGAGCGTTTCCTGGGAGATCAGTATTAGACTCGGACGCACTAGTGCAGCTTTACTCTATCCCTTGGACCTTCGAATTTGACGAAAAAACATAGATATTGCGTCGGGATTTAATACAAAAGGCCCAATGCCGACTTAAGTACAAGAAGAGTAAATCTTCTGATTGATTGTGGTTTGCTTTGAGCATTTCCTGGGAGATCAGTATGAGATTCCGTTGCACTAATGCAGCTTTACTTAATCCCTTGGCCCTTCAGATTGGCGATGAAACACAGAAATTGCGACGGGATTTAATACAAAAAGTACAATGTTGACTTAAGTACAAGAAGAGACAATCTTCTCATTGTTTGTGGTTTCCTTTGAGCGCTTCCTGGGAGATAAGTACTAGATTCCGAAGCGCTACTGCAGCTTTACTCTATCCCTAGGACCTTCACATTGTCGATGAAACACAGAAATGGCGTCGGGATTTAATACAAAAGGCACAATGCCGACTTAAGTACGAGAAGAGTAAATCTTCTCATTGTTTGTGGTTTGCTTTGAGCGTTTCCTGGGAGATCAGTATTAGATCCGATGCACTACTGCAGCTTTACTCTATCCCTTGGACCTTCACATTGACGTTGGAACACAGAAATTGCGTTGGCATTTTATACAAAAGGCATAATATCGACTTAAGTTCAAGAAGCGTAAATTTTTTTTTGTTTGTGGTTTACTTTGAGCGTTTCCTGGGAGATCAGTATTAGATTCCGATGCACTACTGCAGTTTTACTCTATCCCTTGGACCTTCACATTGACGATGAACCACAGAAATTGCGTCGGGATGTAATACAAAAGGCACAATCCCGACTTAAGTACAAGAAGAGTATATCTTATTATTGTTTGTTGTTTGATTAGAGCGTCTCCTTGGACATCAGTTTCGGATTATGACGCACTACTGCAGCTTTACTCATTCCCTTCTACGTTCACATTGACGATCAAACACAGAATTTGCGTCGGAATGTAATACAAAAGACCCAATGCCGACTGAAGTACAGGAAGTATAAATCTCCTCATTGTTGGTGGTTTGCTTTGAGCGTTTCCTGGGAGATCAGTTTTAGATTTCGATGCACTACTGAGGCTTTACTGTATTCCTTAGACTTTCACATTGACGATGAAACACAAAATTGCGTCGGGATTTAATACAAAAAGTACAATGCCGACTTATGTACAAGAAGAGTAAATCTTCTCATTGTTTGTGGTTTGCTTTGAACGTTCCTTGGGAGATCAGTACTAGATTCCGATGCACTACTGCAGCGTTACTCTATCCCTTGGAACTTCACATTCACGTCAAAACACAGAAATTGATTCGTCATTTAATACAAAAGGCACAATGCCGACTTAAGTACAAACAGAATCGATCTTCTCATTGATAGTGGTTTGCTTTTAGCGTTTCCTGGGAGATCAGTATTAGATTCCGATGCACTAATGCAGCTTTACTCTATCCCTTGCACCCCCAAATTGACGATAAAACTTAGAAATTGCGTCGGTATTTAATACAAAAGTCACAATGCCGACTTAAGTACAAAAAATGTCAATCATCTCAGTGTTTGTGGTTTGCTTTGAGCGTTTCCTGGGAGATCAGTATTAGATTCCGATGCACTACTGCAGCCTTACTCTATCCCTTGGACCATCACATTGACGATCAAACACAGAAATTGCGTCTGGATGTAATACAAAAGGCACAATGCCGACTTAAGTACAAGAAGAGTAAATCTTCTCATTGTTTGTGGTTTGCTTTGAGCGTTTCCTGGGAGATCAGTATTAGTTTCCGATGCGCTACTGCAGCGTTACTCTATCCCTCGGACCGTCACATTGACGATGAAACACAGAAATTGCGGCGCGATTGAATACAAAAGGCACAATGCCGACTTAAGTACAAGAAGAGTAATTCTTCTCATTGTTTGTGGTTTACTTTGAACGTTCCTTGGGAGATCAGTACTAGAATCTGAAGCACTACTGCAGCTGTACTCTATCCCTTGGCCCTTCACATTGACGATGAAACACAGAAATTGACTTGGATTTAATACAAAAGGCACAATGTCGACTTAAGTAGAAAAAGAATCAATCTTCTCATTGTTTGTGGTTTGCTTTGAGCGTTTCCTGGGAGATCAGTATTAGATTCCGATGCACTACTGCAGCTTTACTCTATCCCTTGTACCTTCAAAATGACGATGAAACTCAGAAATTGCGCCGGGATCTAATACAAAAGGCACAATGCCGACTTAAGTACAAGAAGAGTAATTTTCTCATCGTTTGTGGTTTGCTTTGAGCGTTTCCAGGGAGATCAGTATTAGTTTCCGATGCACTACTGCAGCGTTCCTCTATCCCTTGGACCATCACATTGACGATGAAACACAGAAATTGCGTCGGGATTTTATACAACAAGCACAATGTCGTTTCAAGTACAAGAAGAGTAAATAATTTTTTGTTTGTGGTTTATTTGAGCGTTTCCTGGTAGTTTAGTATTAGACTCGGATGCACTAGTGCAGCTTTACTCTATCCCTTGAACCTTCACATTGACCATGAAACACTGAGATTGAGTCGGGACTTAATAAAAAAGGCAAAATGCCGAATTAAGTACTAGAAGTATAATTCTTCTCAATGTTCGTGGTTTGCTTTGAGCGTTTCCTGGGAGATCAACATTAGATTCCGATGCACTACTCTAGCTTTACTCTATCCCTAGGACCTTCATATTGACGATGAAACAAAGAGATTGCGTCGGGTTATAATACAAAAGGCACAATGCCGACTTTAGTTCAAGAAGAGTAAACTTACTCATTGTTTCTGGTTTGCTTTGAGCGTTTCCTGTGAGATCAGTATTAGATTCCGAAGCACTACTGCAGCTTTACACTTTCCCTTGGACTTAACATTCCCGATCAAATACAGAATTTGCGTCGAATTGTAATACAAAAGACACAATGCCGATTGATGTACAAGAAGAGTAAATCTCCTCATTGTTTGTGGTTTGCTTTGAGCGTTTCCTGGGAGATCGGTATTAGTTTCCGACGCACTATTGCAGCTTTACTCTATCCCTTGTACCTTCCCATTGACGATGAAACTCAGAAATTGCGTCGGGATTTAATATAAAAGGCACAATGCCGACTTAAGTACAAGAAGAGTAATTCTTCTCATTGTTTGTGGCTTGCATTGAGCGTTTTCTGGGAGATCAGTATTAGTTTTCGATGCACTACTCCAGCGTTACTCTATCCCTTGGACCTTCACATTGGCGATGAAACACAGAAATTGAGTCGCGATTTAATAGAAAAGGCACATGGCCGACTTAAATACAAGAAGAGTAAATATTCTCATTGCATGTGGTTTGATTTGAGCGTTTCCTGGGAGATCAGTATTAGATTCCGATGCACTACTGCAGCTTTACTCTATCCCATGTAACTTGACATTGACGATGAAACACAGAAATTGCGTCGGGATTTAATACAAAAGTCACAATGCCGACTTAAGTACAAGAAGAGTAAATCTTCTCATTGTTCGTGGTTTGCTTCGAGCGTTTCCTGGGAGATCAGTACTAGATTCCGATGCACTACTGCAGCTTTACTCTATACCTTGGACGCTCACATTGAAGATGAAACTCAGAAATTGCGTCTGGATTTAATACAAAAGGCACAATGTCGACTTAATTACAAGAAGAGTAATTCATCTCATTGTTTGTGGCTTGCATTGAGCGTTTTCTGGGAGATCAGTATTAGTTTTCGATGCACTACTGCAGCGTTACTCTATCCCTTGGACCTTCACATTGGCCATGAAACACAGAAATAGAGTCGCGATGTAATAGAAAAGGCACAATGCCGACTTAAGTACAAGAAGAGTAAATATTCTCATTGCATGTGGTTTGCTTTAAGCGTTTCCAGGGAGATCAGTATTAGTTTCCGATGCACTACTGCAGCTTTACTCCATCCCTTGGACTTAACATTGACGATCAAATACAGAATTTGCGTCGGATTGTAATACAAAAGACAGAATGCCGATTGATGTGCAAGAAGAGTAAATCTCCTCATTGTTTGTGGTTTGCTTTGAGCGTTTCCTGGGAGATCGGTATTAGATTCCGATGCACTACTGCAGCTTTACCCAATCCCTTGGACCTTCACATTGACGATGAAACACAGAAATTGCGTCGGGATTTAAAACAAAAGCCACAATGCCGAATTAAATACAAGAAGAGTATATCTTCTTATTGTTTGTTGTTTGCTTTGAGCGTTTCCTTGGACGTCAGTATTAGATTCCGATGCACTACTGCAGCTTTACTCAATCCCTTGGACCTTCACATTGACGATCAAACACAGAATTTGCGTCGGAATGTAATACAAAAGACACAATGCCGTCTGAAGTACAAGAAGAGTAAATCTCCTCATTGTTTGTGGTTTGCTTTGAGCGTTTCTTGGGAGATCAGTATTAGATTCCGATGCACTACTGAGGCTTTACTCTATCCCTTAGACCTTCACATTGACGATGAAACACAGAAATTGCGTCGGGATTTAATACAAAAGGCACAATGCCGACTTAAGTGCAAGAAGAGTAAATCATCTCATTGTTTGTGGTTTTCTTCGAACGTTCCTTGGGAGATCAGTACTAGATTCCGATGCACTACTGCAGCTTTACTATACCCCTTGCACCTTCACATTGACGATGAAACACAGAAATTGCCTCGGGATTTAATACAAAACGAACAATGCCGACTGAAGTACAAAAGGAATCATTCCTCTCATTGTTAATGGTTTGCTTTGAGCGTTTCCTGGCTGATCAGTATTAGATTCCGATGCACTACTGCAGCTTTAGTCTATCCCTTGGACCTTCACATTGACGATGAAACACAGATATTGCGTCGGGATTTAATACAAATGGCACAATGCCGACTTGAGTACAAGAAGAGTAAATCTTCTCATTGTTCGTGGTTTGCTTTGAGCGTTTCCAGGGAGATCAGTACTAGATTCCGATGCGCTACTGCAGCTTTACTCTATACCTTGGACCTTCACAAGACGATGAAACACAGAAATTGCGTCGGGATTTTATACAAAAGGCACAATGTCGACTTAACTACAAGAAGAGTAAATATTTTCTTGTTTGTGGTTTACTTTGAGCCTTTCCTGGGAGTTTAGTATTAGACTCGGATGCACTAGTGCAGGTTTACTCTATCCCTTGGAACCTTCCCATTGACGATGAAACACAGAGATTGAGTCGGGATTTAATAAAAAAGGCAAAATGCCGAATTAAGTACTAGAAGTGTAAATCTTCTCATTGTTCGTGGTGTGCTTTTAGCGTTTCCTGGGAGATCAGCAATAGTTTCCGATGGACTACTGCAGCTTTTCTCTATCCCTAGGACCTTCACATTGACGATGAAACACAGAGATTGCGTCGGGATATAATACAAAAGGCACAATGCCGACTTAAGTTCAAGAAGAGTAAAGTTTCTCATTGTTTCTGGTTGCTTTGAGCGTTTCCTGGGAGATCAGTATTAGATTCCGTCGCGCTACTGCAGATTTACTCTATCCCTTGGACTCCACATTGACGATCAAACACAGAAATTGCGTCGGAATGTAATACAAAAGACACAATCCTGACAGAAGTACAAGAAGAGTAAATCACCTCATTGTTTGTGGTTTGCTTTGAGCGTTTCCTGGGTGATCAGTATTTGATTCCGATCCACTACTGCAGCTTTACTCCATCCCTTGTAACTTCCCATTGACGATGAAACTCAGAAATTGCGTCAGAATTTGACGCAAAAGGCACTATGCCGACTTAAGTACAAGAAGAGTAATTCTTCTCATTGTTTTTGGTTTGCATTGAGCGTTTCCTGGGAGTTCAGTATTAGATTCCGATGCACTACTGCAGCGTTACTCTATCCCTTGGACCTTCACATTGACGAAGAGACACAGAAATTGCGTCGCGATTTAATACAAAAGGCACAATGCGGACTTAAGTACAAGTAGAGAAAATATTCTCATTGAATGTGGATTGATTTGAGCGTTTCCTGGGAGATCAGTATTAGATTTCGATGCAGTACTGCAGCTTTACTCTATCCCTTGGACCTTCACATTGACGATGAAACACAGAAATTGCGTCGGGATTTAATACAAAAGGCACAATGCCGACTTAAGTACAAGAAGAGTAAATCTACTCATTGTTCGTGGTTAGCTTCGAGCGTTTGCTGGGAGATCAGTACTAGATTCCGATCCACTACTGCAGCTTTACTCTATACCTTGGACCTTCACAATGACGATGAAACACAGAAATTCCGTCGGAATTTAATACAAAAGTCACAATGTCGACTTAAGTACAAGAAGAGTAAATATTATTTTGTTTGTGGTTTACTTTGAGCGTTTCCTGTGAGATCAGTATTAGACTCGGATGCACTAGGTCACCTTTCCTCTATCCCTTGGACCTTCCCACTGACGAAGAAACACAGAGATTGAGTCGGGATTTAATATAAAAGGCAAAATGCCGAATTAAGTACTAGAAGAGTAAATCTTCTCATTGTTCGTGGATTGCTTTGAGCGTTTCCTTTGAGATCAGTATTAGATTCCGATGCACTACTGCAGCTTTACTCTATCCCTTGGACCTTCACAGTGACGATGAAACACAGAAATTGCTTCGGGATATAATACAAAAGGCACAATGCCGACCTAAGTACAAGAAGAGTATATCTTCTCGTTGTTTGTGGTTTGTTTTCAGCGTTTCCTCGGAGATCAGTATTAGATTCCGATGCACTACAGCAGCTTTACTCTATACCTTGCACCTTCACAATGACGATGTAACACAGATATTGGGACGGGATGTAATACTAAAGGCACAATGCCGACATAAGTACTGGAAGAGTAAATCTTCTCATTGTTTGTGGTTTGCTCTATGCGTTTCCTGGGAGATCACTACTAGATTCCAGTGCACTACTGCTGCTTTAATCTATCCCTAAGTCTTCACATTCACGATGAAACACAGAAATATGCGTCGGGATTTATACAAGAGGCACAAGGAGGACTGAGGTACAAATAGAGTCAATCTTCTAATTGTTTGAGTTTTGCGTTGAGCGTTTCCTGGGAGATCAGCATTACATTCCGATGCACTACCGCAGCAATACTCAATCCCTTGAACCTTCACATTGTCGATGAAACACAGAAATGGCGTCGGGATTTCATACAAAAGGCACAATGCCGACTTAAGTACAAGAAGAGTAAATCTTCTCATTGTTTGTGGTTTGATTTGAAGGTTTCCTGGGAGATCAGTACTAGACTCCGAAGCACTCCTGCAGCTTTACTCTATCACTAGGACCTTCACTTTGACGATGAAACAAAGAAATCTCATCGGGAAATAATACAAAAGGCACAATGCCGACTAAAGTACAATAAAAGTAATTCTTCTCATTGTTTGTGGTTTGCTTTGAGCGTTTCCAGGGAGATCAGTATTAGTTTCCGATGCACTACTGCAGCGTTACTCTATCCCTTGGACCTTCACATTGACGATGAAACACAGAAATTGCGTCGGGATTTAATATAAAAGGCACAATGCCAACTTAAGTACAAGAAGAGGAAATCTTCTCATCGTTCGAGGTATGCTTCGAGGGTTTCCTGGGAGATCAGTACTAGATTCCGATGCACTACAGCAGCTTTACTCTATACCTTGGACCTTTACATTGACGATGAAAAACAGAAATTGCGTCGGGATTTTATACAAATGACACAATGTCGACTTAAGTACAAGAAGAGTAAATAATTTTTTGTTTGTGGTTTACTTTCAGCGTTTCCTGGGAGTTTGGTATTAGACTCGGATTCACTAGTGCAGCTTTACTCTATCCCTTGAACCATCACATTGCCGATGAAACACAGAGATTGAGTCGGGACTTAATAAAAAAGGCAAAATGCCAAATAAAGTACTAGAAGCGTAATTCTTCTCAAAGTTCGTGGTTTGCTTTGAGCGTTTCCTGGGAGATCAGTATTAGATTCCGATGCACTACTTCGGCTTTACTCTATCCCTTGAACTTGACATTGACGACCAAATGCAGAAATTGCGTCGGATTGTAATACAAAAGACACAATGCCGACTGAAGTACAAGAAGAGTATATCTCCTCATTGTTTGAGGTTTGCTTTGAGCGTTTCCTGGGAGATCAGTATTAGATTTCGATGCACTACTGCTGCTTTACTCAATCCCTTGTACCTTCCCATTGACGATGAAACTCAGAAATTGCGTCGGGATTTAATACAAAAAGCACAATGCCAACTTAAGTGCAAGAAGAGTAATTCATCTCATTGTTTGTGGATGGCACTGAGCGTTTTCTGGGAGATCAGTATTAGTTTCCGATGCACTACTGCAGCGTTACTCTATCCCTTGGACCCTCACATTGACGATGAAACACAGAAATTGTGTCGCGATTTAATACAAAAGGCACAATGCCGCCTTAAGTACAAGAAGAGTACATATTCTCATTGCATGTGGTTTAATTTGAGCGTTTCCTGGGAGATCGGTATTAGATTCCGATGCACTACTGCAGCTTTACTCTATCCCTTGGACCTTCACATTGACGATGAAACACAGAAATTGCGTCGGGATTTAATACAAAAGGCACAATGCCGACTAAGTACAAGAAGAGCAAATCTTCTCTTTGTTCGTGGTTTGCTTCTTGCGTTTCCTGGGAAATCAGTACTAGATTCCGATGCACTACTGTAGCTTTACTCTATACCTTGGACGTTCACATTGACGATGAAACACAGAAATTGCGTCGGGATTTTATACAAAAGGCACAATGTCGACTTAAGTACACGAAGAGTAAAAATTCTTTTTGTTTGTGGTTTGCTTTGAGCGTTTTCTGGGAGATCAGTATTAGATTCCGATGCACTACTGCAGCGTTACTTTATCCCTTGGACCTTCTCATTGTCGATGAGACAAAGAAATTGCGTCGGGATTTAAAACAAAAGCAACAATGCCGAATTAAATACAAGAAGAGTAAATATTTTGTTGTTTGTGGTTCACTTTGAGCATTTCCTGGGAGTTTAGTATGAGACTCGGATGCACTAGTGCAATTTTACTCTCTCCCTTCGAACCTTCACATTGACGATGAAACACAGAGATTGAGTCGGGATTTAATAAAAAAGGCAAAATGCCGACTTAAGTACAAGAAGAGTAATTTTTCTCATTCTTTGTGGTTTGCTTTGAGCGTTTCCTGGGAGATCAGCACTAGATTCCGATTCACTACTGCAGCTTTACTCTATACCTTGGACCTCCACATTGACGACGAATCACAGAAATTGCGTCGGGATTGTATACAAAAAGCACAATGTCGACCTAAGTACAAGAAGAGTAAATACTATTTTGTTTGTGGTTTACTTTGAGCGTTTCCTGGGAGATCAGTATTAGACTCGGATGCACTAGTGCAGCTTTCCTCTATCCTTTGGACCTTTACAAAAACGATGAAACACTGAGATTGAGTCGGGATTTAATATAAAAGGCAATATGACGAATTAAGTACTAGAAGAGTAAATTTTCTCGTTATTCGGGGATTGCTTTGAGCGTTTCCTCGGAGATCAATATTAGATTCCGATCCACTACTGCAGCTTTACTCTGTACCTTGCACCTTCACAAAGACGATGAAACACAGAAATGGCGTCGGGATGTAATACTAAAGGCACAATGCCGACATAAGTACTGGAAGAGTAAATCTTCTCATTGTTTGTGGTTTGCTCTGAGCGTTTCCTGGGAGATCACTACTAGATTCCAGTGCACTACTGCAGCTTTAATCTATCCCTAGGCCTTCACATTCACGATGAAACACAGAATTAATCGTCGGGATTTAATACAAATGGCACAATGCCGACTTAAGTACAAATAGAGTCAATCTTCTCATCGTTTGAGGTTTGCGTTGAGCGTTTCCTGGGAGATAAGTTTTTGATTCCGATGCACTACTGCAGCTTTACTCTACCCCATGTAACTTCACATTGACGATGAAACACAGAAATTGCGTCGGGTATTAACACAAGAAGGCACAATGCCGACTTAAGTACAAGCAGACTAAATCTTCTCATTGTATGTGGGTTGGTTTGGGCGTTTGCTGGGACATCAGTATTAGATTCCGATGCATTTCTGCAGCTTCACTCCATCCCTTGGACCTTCTCCTTGACGATGAAACAGAGAAATTGCGTCGGGATTTATTACAAAATGCACAGTTTTGACTTAAGTACAAGAAGAGTCAATCTTCTCGTTGTTAGTGGTTTCCTTTGAGCGCGTCGTGGGAGATCAGTAGTAGATTCCGAAGCACTACTGCAGCTTTACTCTATTCCTAGGTCCTTCCCATTGTCGAAGAAACACAGAAATGTCGCCGGGATTTAATACAAAAGGCACAATGCCGACTTAAGTACAAGAAGAGTAAATCTTCTCATTGTTTGTGGTTTCCTTTGAAGGTTTCCTGGGAGATCAGTACTAGATTCCGAAGCACTATTGCAGCTTTACTCTATCACTAGGACCTTCACATTGACGATGAAACACAGAAATGGCGTCGGGATTTAATACAAATGGCACAATGCCGACTTAAGTACAAGAAGAGTAGATCTTCTAATTGTTTGTGGTTTTCTTTGAGCGTGTCCTGGGAGATCAGTATTAGATTCCGATGCACTACTGCAGCATTTCTCTATCCCTTGGACCCTCACCTTGACGATAAAACACAAAAATTGCGTCGGGATTATATACAAAAGGCACAATGCCGACTTAAGTACAAGAAGAGTATATCCTCTCGTTGTTTGTGGTTTGCTTTGAGCGTTCCCTCAGAGGTCAGTATTAGATTCTGATGCACTACTGCAAGTTTACTCTATCCCTTGGACCTTCACATTGACGATGAAGCACAGAAATTGCGTCAGGAATTAACCCAAAAGGCGCAATGCTAACTTAAGTACAAGAAGACTAAATCATCTCATTGTTTGTGGTTTGCTTTGAGCGTTTCCTGGGAGATCAGTATTTGATTCCGATGCACAACTGCAACTTTACTCTATCCCTTGGACCTTCACATTGACGATGAAACACAATAATTGCGTCGGGAACTAACCCAAAAGGCACAATGCTAACTTAAGTACAAGAAGACTAAATCATCTCATTGTTTGTGGTTTGCTTTGAGCGTTTCCTGGGAGATCAGTATTTGATTCCGATGCACTACCAGAGCTTTACTCTATCCCTTCGACTTTTACATTGACGATGAAACACAGAAATTGTATCGGAATTTAATACAAAAGGTACAATGCCGACTTAAGTACAAGAAGAGTAAATCTTCTCATTGTTTGTGGTTTCCTTTTAGCGTTTCCTATGAGATCAGTATCAGATTCCGATGCACTACCGCAGCTTTACTCTATCCCTTGGACCTTCACATCCACGACGAAACACAGAAATTGCCACGGGATTTAATACAAAAGGCACAATGCCGACTTAAGTACAAAAAGAGTCAATCTCCTCATTGTTTGTGGTTTGCTTTGAGCGTTTCCTGCTAGTTCAGTATTACATTCCGATGCACTACTGCAGCTTTACTCCATCCCTTGAACCTTCACATTGACGATGAAACTCGGAATTTGCGTCGGGATTTTATACAAAAGGCACAATGCCGGCTTAAGTACAACAAGTGTAATTCTACTCATTGTTTGTGGTTTGCTTTGAGCGTTTCCTGAGAGATCAGTATTAGTTTCCCATGCACTACTACAGCATTACGCAATCCCTTGGACCTTCACATTGACGATGAAACACAGAAATTGCGCCGGGATTTAATACAAAAGGCACAATGCCGACGTAAGTACAAGAAGAGTAAATCTTCACATTGTTTGTGGTTTGCTTTGAGCGTTTCCTGGGAGATCAGTATTAGATTCTGTTGCACTACTGCAGCTTTACTGTATCCCTTGGATCTTCACATAGACGATGAAACACAGATATTGCATCGGTATTTAATACAAATTGCACAATGCAGACTTAAGTACAAGGAGAGTTAATCTTCTCATTGTTCGTGGTTTGCTTTGAGCGTTTCCTGGGAGATCAGTATTAGATTCCGATGCACTTCTGCAGCTTCCCTCTATCCCTTGGACTCTGTCCTTGACGATGAAACAGAGAAATTGCGTCGGGATTTAATACAAAATGGACAGTGTCGACTTAAGTACAAGAAGAGTCGATCTTCTCATTGTTTGTGGTTTAGTTTGAGCGCTACGTGGGAGATCAGTACTAGATTCCGAAGCACTACTGCAGCTTTACTCTATCCCTTGGACCCTCACATTGGCGATGAAACACAGAAATTGCGTCGAGATTTAATACAAAATGCGCAATGCCCACTTAAGTATAAAAAGAGTCTATCTTCTCATTGTTTGTGGTTTGCTTTGAGCGTATCCTGGTAGATCAGTATTAGACTCCGATGCACTACTGCAGCTTTACTCTATCACTTGGTCCTTCACATTGACGATGACACACAGCAATATGCGTCGGGATTTAATACAAAAGGCACATTGCCGACTTAAGTACAAGAAGAGTAAATCCTCTCATTGTTTATGGTTTGCTCTGAGCGTTTCCTGGGAGATCAGTACTAGATTCCATTGCACTACTGCAGCTTTATTCTATCACTTGGTCCTTCACATTGACGATGAAACACAGCAATATGCGTCGGGATTTAATACAAAAGGCAAATTGCCGACTTAAATACAAGAAGAGTAAATATTATTTTAGTTTGTGGTTTGCTTTCAGCGTTTCCTGGGAGATCAGTATTAGATTCCGTTAAACTACTGCAGCTTTACTCATTCCCTTGGACCTTCACATTGACGATGAAACACAGAAATTGCGTCGCAATTTAATGTAAAATGCACAATGACGACTTAATTACAAGAATAGTAAATCTGATCATTGTTTGTGGTTTGTTTGAGCGTTTCCTGGGAGATCAGTATTAGTATCCGATGCACTACTGTAGCATTACTCTATCCAATGGACCCTCACATTGACGATGAAACACAGCGATACCGTCAGGATTTATTACAAAAGGCACAATGGCGAATTAAGTTCAAGAAGAGAAAATCTTCTCATTCTTTGTGGTTTGCTTTGAGCGTTTCCTGGGAGATCAGTATTAGGTTCCGATGCACTACTGAAGCTTTACTCTATACGTTGGACCTTCAGATTGACGACGAAACACAGAGATTACGTCAGGATTTAAAACAAAAGGCGCAATGCCGACTTAAGTACAAGAAGAGTAAATATTCTTTTTGTTTGTGGTTTGCTTTGAGCGTTTCCTGTGGGATCAGTATTAGACTCGGATGCACCACTGCAGCTTTACTCTGTCCCTTGGACCTTCACATTGACGATGAAACACAGAAATTGCGTCGGGGTTTAATACAAAAAGCACAATGTCGACCTAATTGCAGGAGGAGTAAATATGCTTTTTGTTTGTGGTTCGTTTTGAGCGTTTCATGGAAGATCAGTATTAGAATCGGATGCACTCCTGCAGCTTTATTCTATCCCTTGGACCATCACATTGACGATGAAACACAAAAATTGCGTCGGGATTAATATAATAGGCACACTGCCGACTTAAGTACAAGAAGAGTAAGTCTTCTCATTGTTCGTGGTTTGGGTTGAGCGTTTCCTGGGAGATCAGTATTAGATTCCGATGCACTACTGCAGCTTTACTCTATCCCTAGAACCTACACATTGACGATGAAACACAGAAAGTGCGTCTAGATTTAAAACAAAAGGCACAATGCCGACTTAAGTACTAGAAGAGTAAATCTTCTCATTGTTTGTAGTTTGCTTAGAGCGTTTACTGGGAGACTAGTATTAGATTCCGAAGTACTACTGCAGCTTTACTCTATCCCTTGGACCCACACATTGGCAATGACACACAGAAATTGCGTTGAAATTTAATACAAAATGCGCAATGCTGACTTAAGTATAAGAAGAGTATATCTTCAAATTGTTTGTGGTTTGCTTTGAGCGTATCCTGGGAGATCAGTATTAGGCTCCGATGCACTACTGCAGCTTTACTCTATCCCTTGGACCGCCACATTGACGGTGAAAAACAGATATTGCGTCGAAATTTAATACAAAAAGCACATTGCCGACTTAAGTACAGGAAGAGTAAAGCTTCTCATTGTTTGTGGTTTGCTCTGAGCGTTTCCTGGGAGATCAGTACTAGATTCCATTGCACTACTGAAGCTTTACTCTATCACTTGGTCCTTCGCATTGACGATGAAACACAGTAATATGCGTCGGGATTTAATACAAAAGGCACAACGCCGACTGAAGTACAAAAGGAGTCAATCTTCTCATTGTTTGTGGTTTGCTTTGAGCGTTTCCTGGGAGATCAGCATTACATTCCGATACACTACTGCTGCTATACTCTATCCCTTGAACCTTCACATTGACGATGAAACTCAGAAATTGCGTCGGCATTTAATACAAAAGGCACAATGCCGACTTAAGTACAGGAAGAGTAAATCTTTTCATTGTTTGTGGTTGAATTGGGCGTTTCCTGGGAGATCAGTATTAGATTCCGATGCACCACTGTAGCGTTACTCTATCCCTTGGACCTTCACATTGACGATGAAACACAGTAAATGCGTCGTGATATAACCCAAAAGGCACAATGCCGGCTTAAGTTCAATCAGGTTAAATCTTCTCATTGTGTGTGGTTTGCTTTGAGCGTTTGCTGGGAGATCAGTATTAGATTCCGATGCACTTCTGCAGCTTTACTCTATCCCTTGGACCCTCACATCGACGATGAAACACAGAAATTGCGTTGGGATTTAATACAAAAGGCACAATGACGACATAATTACATAAAGAGTAATTCATCTCTTTATTTGTCATTTACTTTGAGCGTTTACTGAGAGAGCAGTATTTGATTCCGATGCACTACTGCAGCTTTACTCTATAACTTGGACCTTCACATTGACGATGAAACGAAGAAGTTGCGTTGGGATTTAACCCAAAAGGAACAATGCAAACTTAAGTACAAGGAGAGTAAATCTTCTGGTTTTTTGTGGTTTGGTTTGAGCGTTTCCTGGGAGATCAGTATTAGGTTCCGATGCACTACTGAAGCTTTACTCTATACCTTGGACCTTCAGATTGACGACGAAACACAGAGATTACGTCGGGATTTAAAACAAAAGGCGCAATGCCGACATAAGTACAAGAAGAGAAAATATTCTTATTGTTTTTGGTTTGCTTTGAGCGCTTCCTGGGAGATCAGTATTAGATTCCGATGCACTACTGCAGTTTTACTCTATCCCTTGGATCTTCACAGTGACGATGAAAAACAGAAATTGCTTCGGGATTTAATACAAAAGGCGCATTGCCGACTTAAGTACAAGAAGAGTATATCTTTTCGTTGTTAGTGGTTTGTTTTCAGCGTTTCCTCGGAGATCAATATTAGATTCCGATGCACTACTGCAGCTTTACTCTATACCTTGCACCTTCACAGTGACGATGAAACACAGAAATGGCGTCGGGATGTAATACTAAAGGCACAATGCCGACATAAGTACTGGAAGAGTAAATCTTCTCATTGTTTGTGGTTTGCTCTGAGAGTTTCCTGGGAGATCACTACTAGATTCCAGTGCACAACTGCAGCTTTAATCTATCCCTAGGCCGTCACATTCACGATGAAACACAGAAATATTCGTCGGGATTTATACAAAAGGCACAAGGACGACTGAAGTACAAATAGAGTCAATCTTCTCATCGTTTGAGGTTTGCGTTAAGCGTTTCCTGGGAGATCGGCATTAGATTCCGATGCACTACCGCTGCTATACTCAATACCTTGAACCTTCACATTGACGATGAAACTCAGAAATTGCGTTGGGATTTAATACAAAAGGCACAATGCCAACATAAGTACAAGAAGAGTAAATCTTCTAATAGTTTGTGGTTTGCGTTTAGCGTTTCCTGGGGGATCAGTATTAGATTCCGATGGACTACTGCAGCTTTTCTCTATCCCTAGGACCTTCACATTGACGATGAAACACAGAGATTGCGTCGGGATATAATGGAAAAGGCACAATGCCGACTTAAGTTCAAGAAGAGTAAACTTTCTCATTGTTTCTGGTTTGCTTTGAGCGTTTCCTGGGAGATCAGTATTAGATTCCGATGCACTACTGCAGCCTTACTCTATCCCTTGTACCTTCAAATTGACGATGAAGCTCAGAAATTGCGTCGGGATTTAATACAAAAGGCACAATGCCGACTTAAGTACAAGAAGAGTAATTTTTCCCATCCTTTGTGGTTTGCTTTGAGCGTTTCCTGGGAGATCAGTATTAGTTTCGAATGCACTACTGCAGCGTAAGTCTATCCCTTATACCTTCACATTGACGATGAAACACAGAAATTGCGTCGGGATTTTATACAAAAAGCACAATGTCGACTTAAGTACAAGAAGAGTAAGTACCATTTTGTTTGTGGTTTACTTTGAGCGTTTCCTGGGAGATAAGTATTAGACTCGGATGCACTAGTGCAGCTTTCCTCTATCCTTTGGACTTTTACGATGACGATGAAACACAGAGATTGATCGGGATTTAATATAAAAGGCAAAATGCCGAATTAAGTACTAGAAGTGTAAATCTTTTTGTTGTTCGTGGATTGCTTTGAGCGTTTCCTGGGAGATCATTATTAGATTCCGATGCACTACTGCAGTTTTATTCTATCCGTTGGACCTTCACATTGACAATGAAACACTGAAATTGCTTCGGGATTTAATACAAAATGCACATTGCCGACTTAAGTACTAGAAGAGTATAACTTCTCGTTGTTTGTGGTTTGTTTTCAGCGTTTCCTCGGAGATCAATATTAGATTCCGATGCACTACTGCAACTTTACACTATACCTTGCACCTTCACAATGACGCTGAAACACAGAAATGGCGTCGGGATGTAATACTAAAGGCACAATACCGACATAAGTACTGGAAGAGTAAATCTTCTCATTGTTTGTGGTGTGGTTTGGGCGCTTGCTGGGACATCAGTATTAGATTCCGATGCACTTCTGCAGCTTCACTCTATCCCTTGGACCTTCTCCTTGACGATGAAACAGAGAAATTGCGTCGGGATTTAATACAAAATGCACAGTGTCGACCTAAGTACAAGAAGAGTCAATCTTCTCGTTGTTTGTGGTTTAGTTTGAGCAGCCTTACTCTATCCCTTGTACCTTCAAATTGACGATGAAGCTCAGAAATTGCGTCGGGATTTAATACAAAAGGCACAATGCCGACTTAAGTACAAGAAGAGTAATTTTTCTCATCCTTTGTGGTTTGCTTTGAGCGTTTCCTGGGAGATCAGTATTAGTTTCGAATGCACTACTGCAGCGTACGTCTATCCCTTATACCTTCACATTGACGATGAAACACAGAAATTGCGTCGGGATTTTATACAAAAAGCACAATGTCGACTTAAGTACAAGAAGAGTAAGTACTATTTTGTTTGTGGTTTACTTTGAGCGTTTCCTGGGAGATAAGTATTAGACTCGGATGCACTAGTGCAGCTTTCCTCTATCCTTTGGACTTTTACGATGACGATGAAACACAGAGACTGATCGGGATTTAATATAAAAGGCAAAATGCCGAATTAAGTACTAGAAGAGTAAATCTTTTTGTTGTTTGTGGATTGCTTTGAGCGTTTCCTGGGAGATCAGTATTAGATTCCGATCCACTACTGCAGTTTTATTCTATCCGTTGGACCTTCACATTGACCATGAAACTCTGAAATTGCTTTGGGATTTAATACAAAATGCACATTGCCGACTTAAGTACTAGAAGAGTATAACTTCTCGTTGTTTGTGGTTTGTTTTCAGCGTTTCCTCGGAGATCAATATTAGATTCCGATGCACTACTGCAACTTTACACTATACCTTGCACCTTCACAATGACGCTGAAACACAGAAATGGCGTCGGGATGTAATACTAAAGGCACAATACCGACATAAGTACTGGAAGAGTAAATCTTCTCATTGTTTGTGGTGTGGTTTGGGCGCTTGCTGGGACATCAGTATTAGATTCCGATGCACTTCTGCAGCTTCACTCTATCCCTTGGACCTTCTCCTTGACGATGAAACAGAGAAATTGCGTCGGGATTTAATACAAAATGCACAGTGTCGACCTAAGTACAAGAAGAGTCAATCTTCTCGTTGTTTGTGGTTTAGTTTGAGCGCTTCGTGGGAGATCAGTACTAGATTCCGAAGCACTACTGCAGCTTTACTCTATTCCTATTACCTTCACATTGTCGAAGAAACACAGAAATGGCGTCGGGAATTAATGCAAAAGGCACAATGTCGACTTAAGTACATGAAGACTAAATCTTCTCATTGTTTGTGGTTTGGTTTTGGCGTTTCCTGGGACATGAGCACTAGATTCCGATGCACTACTGCAGCTTTACTCTACCCCTTGGACCTTTTCCTTCACTATGAAACAGAGAAATTGCGTCGGGATTTAAGCAAAATGCACAATGCCGACTTAAGTACAAGAAGAGTAAATCTTCTCATTGTTTGTGGTTTCCTTTGAAGGTGTCCTGGGACATCAGTACTAGATTCCGAAGGACTACTGCAGCTTTACTCTATCCCATGGACCCCCACATTGACGATGAAACACAGCGATACCGTCGGGATTTATTACAAAAAGCACAATGGCGAATTAAGTTCAAGAAGAGTAAATCTTCTCATTCTTTGTGGTTTGCTTTGAGCGTTTCCGGGGAGATCAGTATTAGGTTCCGATGCACTACTGAAGCTTTACTCTATACCTTGGACCTTCAGATTGACGACGAAACACAGAGATTACGTCGGCATTTAAAACAAAAGGCGCAATGCCGTCTTAAGTACAAGAAGAGTAAGTATTCTTTTTGTTTGTGGTTTGCTTTGAGCGTTTCCTGGGGGATCAATATTAGACTCGGATGCACCACTGCAGCTTAACTCTGTCCCTTGGACCTTCACATTGACGATGTAACACAGAAATTGCGTCGGGATTTAATACAAAAGGCACAATGCCGACTTAAGTTCAAGAAGAGTAAATCTTCTCATTTTTTGTGGTTTGATTTGTGCGTTACGTGGGAGATCAGTATTAGTGTCCGATGTACTACTGCAGCTTTACATTTTCCGTTGGAACTTCAGGTTGACGATGTAACACAGAAATTGCGTCGGGATTAAATACAAAAGGCACAATGCGACTTAAGTTCAAGAAGAGTAAATGTTCTCATTGTTTGTGGTCTGCTTTGGGCGTTTCCTAGGAGATCAGTACTAGATTCTGAGGCACTACTGTGGCTTTACTCTATCGCTTGCACCTTCAAATTGACGATGAAACCCAGAAATTGCGTTGGAATTTAATACTAAAGGCACAATGCCGACTTAAGTACAAAAAGAGTCAATCTTCTCATTGTTTGTGGGATGCTTGAGCGTTTCCTGGGAGATCAGTATTACATTCCGATGCACTATCTCAGCTTTACTCTATCCCTTGAACCTTCACATTGACGATGATACTCAGAAATTGCATCGGGATTTATTACAAAAGGCACAATTCCGACTTAAGTACAAGAAGAGTAATTCTTCTCATAGTTTGTGGTTTGCTTTAAGCGTTTCCTGAGAGATCAGTATTACTTTCCGATGCACTACTGCAGAATTACTCAATCCCTTGGACCTTCGCATCGACGATGAAACACAGAAATTGCGTCGGGATTTAATACAAAAAGCACAATGTCGACCTAATTGCAGGAGGAGTAAATATGCTTTTTGTTTGTGGTTCGTTTTGAGCGTTTCCTGGGACATCAATATTAGAATCGGATGCACTACTGCAGCTTTATTCTATCCCTTGGACCATCACATTGACGATGAAACACAGAAATTGCGTCGGGATTAAATATAATAGGCACAAGGCCTACTTAAGTACAAGAAGAGTAAATCTTCTCTTTGTTCGTGGTATGCTTCGAGGGTGTCCTGGGAGATCAGCACTAGATTCCGATTCACTACTGCAGCTTTACTCTATACCTTGGACCTTCACATTGACGATGAATCACAGAAATTGCGTCGGGATTGTATACAAAAAGCACAATGTCGACCTAAGTACAAGAAGAGTAAATACTATTTTGTTTGTGGTTTACTTTGAGCGTTTCCTGGGAGATCAGTATTAGACTCGGATGCAATAGTGCAGCTTTCCTCTATCCTTTGGACCTTTACAAAAACGATGAAACACTGAGATTGAGTCGGGATTTAATATAAAAGGCAAAATGACGAATTAAGTACTAGAAGAGTAAATCTTCTCGATATTCGGGGATTGCTTTGAGCGTTTCCTCGGAGATCAATATTAGATTCCGATCCACTACTGCAGCTTTACTCTGTACCTTGCACCTTCACAATGACGATGAAACACAGAGATTGCGTCGGGATATAATGGAAAAGGCACAATGCCGACTTAATTTCAAGAAGAGTAAACTTTCTCATTGTTTCTGGTTTGCTTTGAGCGTTTCCTGGGAGATCAGTATTAGATTCCGATGCACTACTGCAGCCTTACTCTATCCCTTGTACCTTCAAATTGACGATGAAGCTCAGAAATTGCGTCGGGATTTAATACAAAAGGCACAATGCCGACTTAAGTACAAGAAGAGTAATTTTTCTCATCCTTTGTGGTTTGCTTTGAGCGTTTCCTGGGAGATCAGTATTAGTTTCGAATGCACTACTGCAGCGTAAGTCTATCCCTTATACCTTCACATTGACGATGAAACACAGAAATTGCGTCGGGATTTTATACAAGAAGCACAATGTCGACTTAAGTACAAGAAGAGTAAATAGTATTTTCTTTGTGGTTTACTTTGAGCGTTTCCTGGGAGATAAGTATTAGACTCGGATGCACTAGTGCAGCTTTCCTCTATCCTTTGGACTTTTACGATGACGGTGAATTTTGTTGTTTGTGGTTTACTTTGAGCGTTTCCTGGGAGTTTAGTATTAGACTCGGATGCACTAGTGCAATTTTACTCTATCCCTCGGAACCTTCACACTGACGATGAAACACAGAGATTGAGTCGGGATTTAATATAAAAGGCAAAATGCCGAATTAAGTACTAGAAGAGTAAATCTTTTCGTTGTTCGTGGATTGCTTTGAGCGTTTCCTGGGAGATCAGTATTAGATTCCGATGCACTACTGCAGTTTTATTCTATCCGTTGGACCTTCACATTGACGATGAAACACAGAAATGGCGTCGGGATGTAATACTAAAGGCACAATGCCGACATAAGTACTGGAAGAGTAAATCTTCTCATTGTTTGTGGTGTGGTTTGGGCGCTTGCTGGGACATCAGTATTAGATTCCGATGCACTTCTGCAGCTTCACTCTTTCCCTTGGACCTTCTCCTTCACGATGAAACAGAGAAATTGCGTCGGAATTTAATACAAAATGCACAGTGTCGACCTAAGTACAAGAAGAGTCAATCTTCTCGTTGTTTGTGGTTTAGTTTCAGCGCTTCGTGGGAGATCAGTACTAGATTCCGAAGCACTGCTGCAGCTCTACTCTATTCCTAGGACCTTCACATTGTCGAAGAAACACAGAAATGGCGTCGGGAATTAATGCAAAAGGCACAATGTCGACTTAAGTACATGAAGACTGAATCTTCTCATTGTTTGTGGTTTGGTTTGGGCGTTTCCTGGGACATGAGCATTAGATTCCGATGCACTACTGCAGCTTTACTCTATCCCTTGGACCTTTTCCTTCACTATGAAACAGAGAAATTGCGTCGGGATCTAAGCAAAATGCACAATGCCGACTTAAGTACAAGAAGAGTAAATCTTCTCATTGTGTGTGGTTTCCTTTGAAGGTGTCCTGGGACATCAGTACTAGATTCCGAAGGACTACTGCAGCTTTACTCTATCCCTTGGATCCCCACATTGGCGATGAAACACAGAAATTGCGTCGCGATTTAATGTAAAAGGCACATTGCCGACTTAATTACAAGAATAGTAAATCTGATCATTGTTTGTGGTTTCTTTGAGCGTTTCCTGGGAGATCAGTAATAGTATCCGATGCACTACTGCAGCATAACTCTATCCCATGGACCCCCACATTGACGATGAAACACAGCGATACCGCCGGGATTTATTACAAAAAGCACAATGGCGAATTAAGTTCAAGAAGAGTAAATTTTCTCATTCTTTGTGGTTTGCTTTGAGCGTTTCCTGGGAGATCAGTATTAGGTTCCGATGCACTACTGAAGCTTTACTCTATACCTTGGACCTGCAGATTGACGACGAAACACAGAGATTACGTTGGCATTTAAAACAAAAGGCGCAATGCATACTTAAGTACAAGAAGAGTAAATATTCTTTTTGTTTGTGGTTTGCTTTGAGCGATTCCTGGGGGATCAGTATTAGATTCGGATGCACCACTGCAGCTTTACTCTGTCCTTTGGACCTTCACATGGACGATGAAACACAGTGATGCGTCGGGATTAAATACAAAAGGCACAATGCGACTTAAGTTCAAGAAGAGTAAATGTTCTCATTGTTTGTGGTTTGCTTTGGGCGTTTCCTGGGAGATCAGTACTAGATTTTGAGGCACTACTGTGGCTTTACTCTATCACTTGGAATTTCACATTGACGATGACACTCAGAAATTGCGTCGGGATTTAATACAAAAGGCACAATGCCGACTTAAGTACAAAAAGAGTCAATCTTCTCATTGTTGGTGGGTTGCTTGAGCGTTTCCTGGGAGATCAGTATTACATTCCGATGCACTACCTCAGCTTTACTCTATCCCTTGAACCCTCACATTGACGATGATACTCAGAAATTGCATCGGGATTTATTACAAAAGGCACAATTCCGACTTAAGTACAAGAAGAGTAATTCTTCTCATAGTTTGTGGTTTGCTTTAAGCGTTTCCTGAGAGATCAGTATTACTTTCCGATGCACTACTGCTGAATTACTCAATCCCTTGGACCTTCGCATCGACGATGAAACACAGAAATTGCGTCGGGATTTAATACAAAAAGCACAATGTCGACCTAATTGCAGGAGGAGTAAATATGCTTTTTGTTTGTGGTTCGCTTTGAGCGTTTCCTGGGACATCAATTTTAGAATCGGATGCACTACTGCAGCTTTATTCTATCCCTTGGACCATCACATTGACGATGAAACACAGAAATTGCGTCGGGATTAAATATAATAGGCACAAGGCCGACTTAAGTACAAGAAGAGTAAATCTTCTCTTTGTTCGTGGTATGCTTCGAGGGTTTCCTGGGAGATCAGCACTAGATTCCGATTCACTACTGCAGCTTTACTCTATACCTTGGACCTTCACATTGACGATGAATCACAGAAATTGCGTCGGGATTGTATACAAAAAGCACAATGTCGACCTAAGTACAAGAAGAGTAAATACTATTTTGTTTGTGGTTTACTTTGAGCGTTTCCTGGGAGATCAGTATTAGACTCGGATCCAATAGTGCAGCTTTCCTCTATCCTTTGGACCGTCACATTGACGATGAAAAACAGATATTGCGTCGGGATTTAGTACAAAAGGCTCATTGCCGACTTAAGTACAGGATGAGTAAATCTTCTCATTGTCTGTGGTTTGCTCTGAGCGTTTCCTGGGAGATCAGTACTATATTCCATTGCACTACTGCAGCTTTACTCTATCACTTGGTCCTTCGCATTGACGATGAAACACAGCAATATGCGTCGGGACTTAATACTAAAGGCACAACGCCGACTGAAGTACAAAAGGAGTCACTCTTCTCATTGTTTGTGGTTTGCTTTGAGCGTTTCCTGGGTGATCAGCATTAGATTCCGATACACTACTGCAACTATACTCTATCCCTTGAACCTTCACATTGACGATGAAACTCAGAAATTGCGTCGGGATTTAATACAAAAGGCATAATGCCGACTTAAGTACAAGAAGAGGAAATCTTCTCATTGTTGGTGGTTTGATTTGGGCGTTTCCTGAGAGATTAGTATTAGATTCCGATGCACCACTGCAGCTTTACTCTATCCCTTGGACCTTCACATTGACGATGAAACACAGAAATTGAGTCGGAATATAACCCAAAAGGCACAATGCCGACTTAAGTAGAATCAGGTTAAATCTTCTCATTGTGTGTGGTTTGCTTTGAGCGTTTGCTGGGAGATCAGTATTAGATTCCGATGCACTTCTGTAGCTTTACTCTATCCCTTGGACATTCACATTGACGATGAAACACAGAAATTGCATCGGGATTTAATACAAAAGGCACAATCCCGGCTTAAGTACAATAAGAATATATCTTATCGTTATTTGTGGTTTGCTTTGAGCCTTTCCTGGGACATCAGTTCTAGATTCCGATGCACTACTGCAGCTTTACCCTATCCCTTGTACCCTCACATTGACGATGAAACACAGAAATTGCGTCACGATTTAATACAAATAGCACAATGCCGAAGTAAGTACAAGAAGAGTAAATGTTCTATTTGATTGTGGTCTGCTTTGAGCGTTTCCCGGGAGATCAGAATTAGATTGCGATGCACTACTGCAGCTTTACTCTATCCCTTGGACCTTCACATTGACGATGAAACACAGATATTGCGTTACGATTTAATATAAAAGGCACATTGCCGACTTAAGTACAAGAAGAGTAAAACTTCTCATTGTTTGTGGTTTGCTCTGAGCGTTTCCTGGGAGATCAGTATTAGGTTCCGATACACTACTGCAGCTTTACTCATTCCCCTGGACCTTCACATTGACGATGAAACACAGAAATTGCGTCGTGATTTAATGTAAAAGGCACAATGCCGATTTAATTACAAGAATAGTAAATCTGATCATTGTTGGTGCTTTGTTTGAGCGTTTCCTGGGGGATCAGTATTAGTATCCGATGCACTACTGCAGCATTACTCTATCCCATGAGCCCTCACATTGACGATGAAACACAGTGATTGTGTCGGGATTTAATACTAAATGCACACTGCGACTTAAGTTCAAGAAGAGTAAATGTTCTCATTGTTTGTGGTTTGCTTTGAGCGTTTCCTGGGAAATCAGTATTAGATTCCGATGCACTGCAGAAGCTTTACTCTTTCCCTTGGACCATCAGATTGACGATGAAACACAGACATTGCGTCGGGATTTTAAACAAAAGGCACAATGCCGACTTAAGTACAAGAAGAGTATGTCCTCTCATTGTTTGAGGTTTGCTTTCGCGTTTCCTGGGAGATAAGTATTAGATTCGGACGCACTACTGCAGCTTTACTATCTCCCTTGGACCTTCACATTGACGATGAAACACAGAAATTGCGTCGGGATTTAATATAAAAGGCACAATGCCGACTTAAGTACAAGATGAGGAAATCCTCTAATTGTTTGTGGTTAGATTTGAGCGTTTCCTGGGAGATCAGTATTTAATTCCGATGCACTTCTGCAGCTTTACTCTATCCCTTGGACCTTTACATTGACGATGAAACACAGAAATTGCGTCGGGGTTTAATACAAAAGGCATAATGCCGTCTTAAGTACAAGAAGGGTAAATCTCCTCATTGTTCATGCTTTGCTTTGAGCGTTTTCTGGGATATCAGCATTAGATTCCGATGCACTACTGCAGCTTTACTCTATCCCTTGAACTTTCACATTGACGATGAAACTCAGAAATTGCGTCGGCATTGAATACAAAAGGCACATTGCCGACTTAAGTACAAGAACAGTAAATATTCATTTAGTTTGTGGTTTGCTTTCAGCGTTTCCTGGGAAATCAGTATTAGATTCCGATACACTACTGCAGCTTTACTCATTCCCTTGGACCTTCACATTGACGATGAGACACAGAAATTGCGTCGCGATTTAATAAAAAGGCACAATACCAACTTAATTACAAGGATAGTAAATCTGATCATTGTTTGTGGTTTGTTTGAGAGTTTCCTGGGAGATCAGTATTAGATTCCGATGCACTACTGTTGCTTTACTCTATACCTTGTACTTTCAGATTGACGACGATACACAGAGATTACGTCAGAATTTGGAACAAAAGGCGCAATGCCGACCTAAGTACAAGAAGAGTAAATCTTCTCATTGTTTGTGGTTTGCTTTGTGCGTTACCTGGGAGACCAGTATTAGTTTCCCATGCACTACTGCAGCTTTACATTTTCCCTTGGAACTTCAGATTGACGATGAAACAAGAAATTGAGTCGGGATTTAAAACAAAAGGTGCAATGCCGACTTAAGTACAAGAAGAGTAAATATTCTTTTTGTTTGTGGTTTGCTTTGAGCGATTCGTGGGGGATCAGTATTAGACTCGGATGCACCACTGCAGCTTTACTCTGTCCCTTGGACCTTCACATTGATGATGAAACACAGTGATTGCGTCGGGATTTAATTCAAAAGGGACATTGCGACTTAAGTTCAAGAAGAGTAAATGTTCTCATTGTTTGTGGTTTGCTTTGAGCGTTTCCTGGGAAATCAGTATTAGATTCCGATGCACTGCAGAAGCTTTACTCTATCCTTTGGACCTTCAGATTGACGATGAAACACAGAAATTGCTTCGGGATATTAAACAAAAGGCACAACGCCGATTTAAGTACAAAAAGAGTAAATCTTCTTATTTTTCATGGTTTGCTTTGAGCGTTTCCTGGGAGATCAGCATTTGATTCTGATTCACTACTGCAGCTTTACTCTATCCCTTGGACCTTCACACTGACGATGAAATATATATATGGCGTTGGGATTTAATACAAAAGGCACAATGCCGACATAAGTACAAGAAGAGTAATCCTCTCATTGTTTGTGGTTTGCTTTGAGCGTTTCCTGGGATATCAGTATTAGATTGCGATACACTATTGCAGCTTTACTCTATCCCTGGGACCCTCACATTGACGATGAAACACAGAAACTACGTCGGGATTTATTACAAAAGGCACAATGCCCACTTAAGTAAAATAAGGTTAAATCTTCTCATTGCTTGTGGTTAGCTTTGAGCGTTTCTTGGGAGATCAGTAATGGCGACTTAAGTACAAGAATTGTAAATCTTCTCATTGTTCGTGGTTTGTTTGAGCGTTCCCTGGGAGATCAGTATTAGATTCCGATGCACTACTGCAGCCTTACTCTATCCATTGGGGCCTCACATTGACGATGAAACTCAGAAATTGCGTCGGGATTTAATACTAATGGCACAATGCCGATTTAAGTACAATGAGGTTAAATCTTCTCATTGTTTGTGGTTTGCTTTGAGCGTTTCCTGGGAGATCAGTATTAGATTCCGATGCACTTCTGCAGCTTTACTCTATCCCTTGGACCTTCACATTGACGAAGAAACACAGAAATTGCGTCGGGATTTATTACAAAAGGTACAATGCCGACTTAAGTACAAGAAGAGTAATCATCTCATTGTTTGTGGTTTGCATTGAGCGTTTCATGTGAGATGAGCATTACATTCCGATGGACTACTGCAGCTATACTCTATCCCTTGGACTTTCACAATGACGATGAAACGCAGAAATTGCGTCGGGATTTAATACAAAAGGCACAATGCCGCCTTAAGTACAAAAAGAGCAAATCTTCTCATTGTTCGTTGTTTGCTCTGAGCGTTTCCTGGGAGATCAGTATTAGGTTGTGAAACACTACTGCACCTTTACTCTATCCCCTGGACCCTCACATTGACGTTGAAACACAGAAATTGCTTCTTGATGTAATACAAAAGACTCAATGCCGTCTTAAGTACAAGAAGAGTAAATCTTCTCATTGTTCATGGTTTGCTTTGAGCGTTTCCTGGGAGAACAGCATTAGATTCCGATGCACTACTGCAGCTTTACTCTATCCCTAGAACATTCACATTGACGATGAAACACAGAGATACCGTCGGGATTTATTACAAAAACACAATGCCGACTTAAGTACAAGAAGAATAAATCTTCTCATTGTTTTGTGGTTTGCTCTGAGCGTTTCCTGGCAGATCAGTACTAGAGTCCAGTGCACTACTGCATCTTTACTCTATCCCTTGGACCTTCACATTGACGATGAAACACAGATATATGCGTCAGGAATTAATACAAAAGGCACTAGGACGACTGAAGTACAAAAAGAGTCAATCTTCACATTGTTGTTGGTTTGATTTGAGCGTTTCCTGGGACATCAGTACTAGACTCCGATGCACTACTGCAGCTATACTCTATCCCTTGGACCCTCACATTGACGATGAAACACAGAAATTGCGTCGGGATTTAATACAAAAGGTACAATGCCGACTTAAGTACAAGAAGAGTAAATCTTCTCATTGTTCATGGTTTGCTTTGAGCGATTCCTGGGAGATCAGTATTAGACTCCGATGCACTACTGCTCCTTTACTCTATCCCATGGACCTTTACATTGACGATGAAACACAGAAATTTTGTCGGTATTTTATGTAAAAGGCACAATGCCGACTTAAGTACAAGAAGAGTAAATCTTCTCTTTTGTCCTGGTTTGCTTTGCGCGTTTCCTGGGATATCAGTATTAGATTCCGATGCACTACTGCAGCTTTACTCTATCCATTGGACCTTCAGATTGACGATGTAACACAGAAATTGCGTCGGGATTTCAAACGAAACGCACAATGCCGACTTAAGTACAAGAAGAGTAAACCTTCTCATTGTTTATGGTTTGCTTTGGGCGTTTCCTGGGAGATAAGTATTATATTCCGATGCACTACTGCAGCATTACTCTATCCCTTGGACCTTCACATTGAGCATGAAACACAGTAATTGCGTCGGTATGTAATACAAAAGGCACAATACCGACTTAAGTACAAGAAGAGTAAATGTTCTCTTTGTTTGTGGTTTGCTTTGAGCGTTTCCTGGGAGAACAGTATTCGATTCCGATGCACTACTGCAGCTTTACTCTATCTCTTGGACCCCCACATTGCCGATGAAACACAGAAATTGCGTCGGGATTTAATACAAAAGGCAAGATGCCGACTTAAGTACAAGAAGAGTAAATCTTCTCATATTTTGTGGTTTGCTCTGAGCGTTTCCTGGGAGATCAGTACTAGATTCCATTGCACTTCTGCAACATTACTCTATCCCTTGGACCCTCACATTGACGATGAAACACAGAAATATGAGTCGGGATTTAGTGAAAAAGGCACAAGGCCGACTGAAGTACAAATAGGGTCAATCTCCTCATTGTCTGGGGTTTGTTTTGAGCGTTTCCTGGGAGATCAGCATTAGATTCCGATGCACTACTGCAGCTATAATCTATCCCTTGAACCTTCACATTGACGATGAATCTCTAAAATTGCGTCGTTATTTAATACAAAAGGCTCAATGCCGACTTAACTACAAGAAGAGTAAATCTTCTCATTGTTTATGGTTTACTCTGGACGTTTCCTGGGAGATCAGTATTAGAATCCGATTCACTACTGCAGCATTGCTCTATACCTTGGACCTTCACATTGAGCATGAAACACAGAAAGTGCGTCAGGATGTAATACAAAAGGCACAATACAGACCTAAGTACAAGAAGAGTAAATGTTCTCTTTGTTTGTGGTTTGCTTTGAGCGTTTCCTGGGAGAACAGTATTCGATTCCGATGCGCTACTGCAGCTTTACTCTATCCCTTGGACCTTCACATTGACGATGAAACACAGAAATTGCGACGGGATTTAGCTAAAAAGGCACAATGCCGACTTAAGTACTAGAAGAGTAAATCGTCTCATTGTTTGTGGTTTGGTTTGAGCGTTTCCAGGGATATCACCATTTGATTCCGATGCACTACTGCAGCTTTACTCTTTCCCTTGAACCTTCACATTGACGATGAAACATAGATGTTGTGTCGGGATTTAATACAAAAGGCACAATGCCGACTTAAGTAGAAGAAGAGTAAATCTTCTCATTATTTCTGGTTTGCTTTGAGCGTTTCCTGGGAGATCAGTATTAGATTCCGATGCACTACTGAAGCTTTCCTCTATCCCTTGGACCTTCACATTGACGATGAAACGCAGAAATTGGGTCGGGATTTAACCCAAAACGCACAATGCCGACTTAAGTACAGGAAGCGTAAATCTTCTCATTGTTTGTGGTTTGCTCTGAGCGTTTCTTGGGAGATCAGTATTAGTTCCCGATGCACTACTGCGGCATTACTCTATACCTGTGACCTTCGCATTGACGATCAAACACAGAAATTGCGTCGGGATTTAATACAAAAGGCTCAAATCTGACTAAAGTACAAGAAGCGTAAATCCTCTCATTGTTTGTGGTTTGCTTTGAGCGTTTCCTGGGTGATCAGTTCAAGATTCAGATGCACTACTGCAGCTTTACTCTATCCCGTGAAACTTCACATTGACGATGAAACTCAGAAATTGCTTCGGGATTTAATACAAAAGGCACAATGCCGACTGATGTACAAGAGGAGTAAATATCCTTTTTGTTTGTTGTTTGCTTTGAGCGTTTCCTGGGAAATCAGTATTAGATTCCGATGCACTACTGCAGCTTTACTGTATACCTAGACCTTCACATGAAGATCAAACACAGAAATTGCGTCGCGATTTAATGTAAAAGGCACAATGCCGACATAAGTACAAGAATAGTAAATCTTCTCGTTGTTCGTGGTTTATTTGAGCGTTTCCTGGGAGATCAGTATTAGATTCCGATGCACGACTGCAGCTTTACTCTATACCTTGGACCTTCACATTGACGATGAAACACAGAGATTGCGTCGGGATTTAATACAAAAGGCACAAAGCAGACTAAAGGACAAGTAGAGTAATATCTCCTGATTGTTTGTGGTTTGTTTTGAGCGCTTCGTGGGAGATAAGTATTAGATTCCGATGCACTACTGCGGCTTTACTCCATCCCTTGGACCTTCACATTGACGATGAAACTCAGAAATTGCGTCGGGATTTAATAAAAAAGGCTCAATGCCGACTTAAGTACAAGAAGAGTAATTCCTCTCATTGTTTGTGATTTGCTTTAAGCGTTTCCTGTGAGATCAGTATTAGTTTCCGATGCACTACTGCACCATTACTCTATACCTGTGACCTTCGTATTGACGATGATACACAGAAATTGCGTCGGGATTTAATACAAAAGGCTCAAATCTGACTAAAGTGCAAGAAGCATAAATCCTCTCATTGTTTGTGGTTTGCTTTGAGCGTTTCCTGGGAGATCAGTATTAGATTCCGATGCACTACTGGTGCTTTACTCTATCCCTTGGACCTTCACATTGACGATGAAACACAGAAATTGTGTCGGGATTTAGCCAAAAAGGCTCAATGCCGACTTAAGTACAAGAAGAGTAAATCTTCTCATTGTTTCTCGTTTGCTTTGAGCGTTTCCTGGGAGATCGGTATTAGATTCCAATGCACTACTGCAGCTTTCCTCTATCCCTTGGAACTTCACATTGACGATGAAACGCAGAAGTTGCGTCGGGATGTAACCCAAAACGAAAAATGCCGACTTAAGTACAAGAAGAGTAACTCTTCCCATTGTTTGTGGTTTGCTTTGAGCGTTTCCTGGGAGATCAGTACTAGATTCCGATGCACTACTGCAGCTTTACTCTATCCCTTGGACCTTCGCATTGACGTTGAACCACAGAAATTGCGTCGGGATTTAATACAAAAGGCACAATGCCGACGTAAGTACAAGAAGAGTCAATCTTCTCATTTTTTGTGGTTTGCTCTGAGCGTTTCCTGGGAGATCAGTACTAGATTCCATTGCACTTCTGCAACATTACTCTATCCCTTGGACCTTCACATTGACGATGAAACACAGAAATATGAGTCGGGATTTAGTGAAAAAGGCACAAGGCCGACTGAAGTACAAATAGGGTCAATCTCCTCATTGTCTGGGGTTTGTTTTGAGCGTTTCCTGGGAGATCAGCAATAGATTCCGATGCACTACTGCAGCTTTAATCTATCCCTTGAACCTTCACATTGACGATGAATCTCTAAAATTGTGTCGGTATTTAATACAAAAGGCTCAATGCCGACTTAACTACAAGAAGAGTAAATCTTCTCATTGTTTATGGTTTACTCTGGGCGTTTCCTGGGAGATCAGTATCAGAATCCGATTCACTACTGCAGCATTGCTCTATACCTTGGACCTTCACATTGAGCATGAAACACAGAAAGTGCGTCGGGATGTAATACAAAAGGCACAATACCGACTTAAGTACAAGAAGAGTAAATGTTCTCTTTGTTTGTGGTTTGCTTTGAGCGTTTCCTGGGAGAACAGTATTCGATTCCGATGCGCTACTGCAGCTTTACTCTATCCCTTGGACCTTCACATTGACGATGAAACACAGAAATTGCGACGGGATTTAGACAAGAAGGCACAATGCCGACTTAAGTACTAGAAGAGTAATTCGTCTCATTGTTTGTGGTTTGGTTTGAGCGTTTCCAGGGATATCACCATTTGATTCCGATGCACTACTGCAGCTTTACTCTTTCCCTTGAACCTTCACATTGACGATGAAACACAGATATTGTGTCGGGATTTAATACAAGAGGCACAATGCCGACTTAAGTAGAAGAAGAGTAAATCTTCTCATTATTTCTGGTTTGCTTTGAGCGTTTCCTGGGAGATCAGTATTAGATTCCGATGCACTACTGCAGCTTTTTTCTATCCCTTGGACCTTCACATTGACGATGAAACACAGTAATTGCGTCGAGATGTAACCCAGAAGGCAAAATGCCGACTTAAGTAAAAGAAGAGTAACTCTTCTCATTGTTTCTGGTTTGCTTTGAGCGTTTCTTGGGAGATCAGTATTAGTTTCCGAAGCACTACTGCGGCATTACTCTATACCTGTGACCTTCGCATTGACGATGAATCACAGAAATTGCGTCGGGATTTAATACAAAAGGCTCAAATCTGACTAAAGTACAAGAAGCGTAAATCCTCTCTTTGTTTGTGGTTTGCTTTGAGCGTTTCCTGGGTGATCAGTTCAAGATTCAGATGCACTACTGCAGCTTTACTCTACCCCGTGAAACTTCACATTGACGATGAAACTCAGAAATTGCGTCGGGATTTAATACAAAAGGCACAATGCCGACAGATGTACAAGAAGAGTAAATATTCATTTTGTTTGTTGTTTGCTTTGAGCCTTTCCTGGGAAATCAGTATTAGATTCCGATGCACTACTGCAGCTTTACTGTATCCCTAGGACCTTCACATGAAGATCAAACACAGAAATTGCGTCGCGATTTAATGTAAAAGGCACAATGCCGACATAAGAACAAGAATAGTAAATCTTCTCATTGTTCGTGGTTTATTTGAGCGTTTCCTGGGAGATCAGTATTAGATTCCGATGCACAACTGCAGCTTTACTCTATACCTTGGACCTTCACATTGACGATGAAACACAGAGATTGCGTCGGGATTTAATATAAAAGGCACAAAGCAGACTAAAGGACAAGTAGAGTAATATCTCCTGATTGTTTGTGGTTTGTTTTGAGCGCTTCGTGGGAGATAAGTATTAGATTCCGATGCACTACTGCGGCTTTACTCCATCGCTTGGACCTTCACATTGACGATGAAACTCAGAAATTGCGTCGGGATTTAATAAAAAAGGCTCAATGCCGACTTAAGTACAAGAAGAGTAATTCTTCTCATTGTTTGTGGTTTGCTTTAAGCGTTTCCTGTGAGATCAGTATTAGTTTCCGATGCACTACTGCAGCATTACTCTATACCTGTGACCTTCGTATTGACGATGAAACACAGAAATTGCGTCGGGATTTAATACAAAAGGCTCAAATCTGACTAAAGTACAAGAAGCATAAATCCTCTCATTGTTTGTGGTTTGCTTTGAGCGTTTCCTGGGAGATCAGTATTAGATTCCGATGCACTACTGGTGCTTTACTCTATCCCTTGGACCTTCACATTGACGATGAAACACAGAAATTGTGTCGGGAATTAGCCAAAAAGGCTCAATGCCGACTTAAGTACAAGAAGAGTAAATCTTCTCATTGTTTCTCGTTTGCTTTGAGCGTTTCCTGGGAGATCGGTATTAGATTCCAATGCACTACTGCAGCTTTCCTCTATCCCTTGGAACTTCACATTGACGATGAAACGCAGAAGTTGCGTCGGGATGTAACCCAAAAGGAAAAATGCCGACTTAAGTACAAGAAGAGTAACTCTTCCCATTGTTTGTGGTTTGCTTTGAGCGTTTCCTGGGAGATCAGTACTAGATTCCGATGCACTACTGCAGCTTTACTCTATCCCTTGGACCTTCGCATTGACGTTGAACCACAGAAATTGCGTCGGGATTTAATACAAAAGGCACAATGCCGACGTAAGTACAAGAAGAGTCAATCTTCTCATTTTTTGTGGTTTGCTCTGAGCGTTTCCTGGGAGATCAGTACTAGATTCCATTGCACTTCTGCAACATTACTCTATCCCTTGGACCTTCACATTGACGATGAAACACAGAAATATGAGTCGGGATTTAGTGAAAAAGGCACAAGGCCGACTGAAGAACAGATAGGGTCAATCTCCTCATTGTCTGGGGTTTGTTTTGAGCGTTTCCTGGGAGATCAGCAATAGATTCCGATGCACTACTGCAGCTTTAATCTATCCCTTGAACCTTCACATTGACGATGAATCTCTAAAATTGTGTCGGTATTTAATACAAAAGGCTCAATGCCGACTTAACTACAAGAAGAGTAAATCTTCTCATTGTTTATGGTTTACTCTGGGCGTTTCCTGGGAGATCAGTATTAGAATCCGATTCACTACTGCAGCATTGCTCTATACCTCGGACCTTCACATTGAGCATGAAACACAGAAAGTGCGTCGGGATGTAATACAAAAGGCACAATACCGACTTAAGTACAAGAAGAGTAAATGTTCTCTTTGTTTGTGGTTTGCTTTGAGCGTTTCCTGGGAGAACAGTATTCGATTCCGATGCGCTACTGCAGCTTTACTCTATCCCTTGGACCTTCACATTGACGATGAAACACAGAAATTGCGACGGGATTTAGCCAAGAAGGCACAATGCCGACTTAAGTACTAGAAGAGTAATTCGTCACATTGTTTGTGGTTTGGTTTGAGCGTTTCCAGGGATATCACCATTTGATTCCGATGCACTACTGCAGCTTTACTCTTTCCCTTGAACCTTCACATTGACGATGAAACACAGATATTGTGTCGGGATTTAATACAAGAGGCACAATGCCGACTTACGTAGAAGAAGAGTACATCTTCTCATTATTTCTGGTTTGCTTTGAGCGTTTCCTGGGAGATCAGTATTAGATTCCGATGCACTACTGCAGCTTTTTTCTATCCCTTGGACCTTCACATTGACGATGAAACACAGAAATTGCGTCGAGATTTAACCCAGAAGGCAAAATGCCGACTTAAGTACAAGAAGAGTAACTCTTCTCATTGTTTCTGGTTTGCTTTGAGCGTTTCTTGTGAGATCAGTATTAGTTTCCGAAGCACTACTGCGGCATTACTCTATACCTGTGACCTTCGCATTGACGATGAAACACAGAAATTGCGTCGGGATTTAATACAAAAGGCTCAAATCTGACTAAAGTACAAGAAGCGTAAATCCTCTCTTTGTTTGTGGTTTGCTTTGAGCGTTTCCTGGGTGATCAGTTCAAGATTCAGATGCACTACTGCAGCTTTACTCTACCCCGTGAAACTTCACATTGACGATGAAACTCAGAAATTGCGTCGGGATTTAATACAAAAGGCACAATGCCGACAGATGTACAAGAAGAGTAAATATTCATTTTGTTTGTTGTTTGCTTTGAGCCTTTCCTGGGAAATCAGTATTAGATTCCGATGCACTACTGCAGCTTTACTGTATCCCTAGGACCTTCACATGAAGATCAAACACAGAAATTGCGTCGCGATTTAATGTAAAAGGCACAATGCCGACATAAGAACAAGAATAGTAAATCTTCTCATTGTTCGTGGTTTATTTGAGCGTTTCCTGGGAGATCAGTATTAGATTCCGATGCACGACTGCAGCTTTACTCTATACCTTGGACCTTCACATTGACGATGAAACATAGAGATTGCGTCGGGATTTAATATAAAAGGCACAAAGCAGACTAAAGGACAAGTAGAGTAATATCTCCTGATTGTTTGTGGTTTGTTTTGAGCGCTTCGTGGGAGATAAGTATTAGATTCCGATGCACTACTGCGGCTTTACTCCATCCCTTGGACCTTCACATTGACGATGAAACTCAGAAATTGCGTCGGGATTTAATAAAAAAGGCTCAATGCCGACTTAAGTACAAGAAGAGTAATTCTTCTCATTGTTTGTGGTTTGCTTTAAGCGTTTCCTGTGAGATCAGTATTAGTTTCCGATGCACTACTGCAGCATTACTCTATACCTGTGATTTTCGCATTGACGATGAAACACAGAAATTGCGTCGGGATTTAATACAAAAGGCTCAATGCCGACTTAAGTACAAGAAGAGTAATTATTCTCATTGTTTGTGGTTTGCTTTAAGCGTTTCCTGTCAGATCAGTATTACTTTCCGATGCACTACTGCAGCATTACTCTATACCTATGATTTTCGCATTGACGATGAAACACAGATTGCGTCGGGATTTAATACAAAAGGCTCAAATCTGACTAAAGTACAAGAAGCGTAAATCCTCTCATTGTTTGTGGTTTGCTTTGAGCGTTTCCTGGGAGATCAGTATTAGATTCCGATGCACTACTGCTCCTTTACTCTATCCCATGGACCTTCACATTGACGATGAAACACAGAAATTGCGTCGGTATTTTATATAAAAGGCACAATGCCGACATAAGTACAACAAGAGTAAATCTTCTCATTGTTCCTGGTTTGCTTTGCGCGTTTCCTGGGTTATCAGTATTTGATTCCGATGCACTACTGCAGCTTTAGTCTATCCCTTGGACCTTCAGATTGACGATGTAACACTGAAATTGCGTCGGGATTTAATACAAAAGGCTCAAATCTGACTAAAGTACAAGAAGCGTAAATCCTCTCATTGTTTGTGGTTTGCTTTGAGCGTTTCCTGGGAGATCAGTATTAGATTCCGATGCACTACTGCTCCTTTACTCTATCCCATGGACCTTCACATTGACGATGAAACACAGAAATTGCGTCGGTATTTTATATAAAAGGCACAATGCCGACATAAGTACAACAAGAGTAAATCTTCTCATTGTTCCTGGTTTGCTTTGCGCGTTTCCTGGGTTATCAGTATTTGATTCCGATGCACTACTGCAGCTTTAGTCTATCCCTTGGACCTTCAGATTGACGATGTAACACTGAAATTGCTTCGGGATTTCAAACGAAACGCACAACGGCGACATAAGTACAAGAAGAGTAAATCTTCTCACTGTTAGTTGTTTGCTTTGAACGTTTCCTGAGAGATCAGTATTAGATTCTGATGAAGTATTGCAGCTTTACTCTATCCCATTGACCTTCACATTGACGATGAAACACAGAAATTGCGTCGGTATTTTATATGAAAGGCACAATGCCGGCTTAAGTACAAGAAGAGTAAATCTTCTCATTGTTCGTGGTTTGCTTTGTGCGTTTCCTGGGAGATCAGTATTAGATTCCAATGCACTACTGCATACTCTATCCCTTGGACCTTCACATTGACGATGAAACTCAGATATTCCGTCAGGATTTCATATAAAAGGCACAACGCCGACTTAAGTACTAGAAGAGTAAATCTTCTTATTGTTTGTGGTTAGCTTTGAGCGTTTCCTGGGAGATCAGCGTTAGATTCCGATGCACTACAGCAGATTTTCTCTATCCCTTGAACCTTCACATTGACGATGAAATTCAGAAATTGCGTCAGGATTTAATACAAAAGGCACAAAGCCGACTTAAGTACAGGAAGAGAAAATATTCTTTTTCTTTGTGGTTTGCTTTGAGCGTTTCCTGGGAGATCAGTGTTAGAATCCGATGCACTACTGCAGCTTTACTCTATCCCTTGGATCCCCACATTGACGATGAAACACAAATATTGCGTCGGGATTTAATACAAAAGGCAAAATGCCGACTTGAGTACAAGAAGAGTAAATCTTCTCATTTTTTGTGGTTTGCTCTGAGCGTTGCTGGGAGCTCAGTACTAGATTCCATTGCACTTCTGCAACATTACTCTATCTCTTGGACCTTCACATTGACGATGAAACACAGAAATATGAGTCGGGATTTAATGAAAAAGGCACAAGGCCGACTGAAGTACAAATAGAGTCAATCTCCTCATTGTCTATTGTTTGCTTTGAGCGTTTCCTGGGAGATCAGCATCAGATTCCGAAGCACTACTGCAGCTATACTCTATCCCTCGAACCTTCACATTGACGATGAAACTCTAAAATTGCGTGTGGATTTAATACAAAAGGTACAATGCCGACTTAAGTACAAGAAGAGTAAATCTTCTCATTGTTTATGGTTTGCTTTGGGCGTTTCCTGGGGGATGAGTATTAGATTGCGATGCACTACTACAGCATTACTCTATCCCTTGGACCTTCACTTTCAGCATGAAACACAGAAATTGCGTCGGGATGTAATACAAAAGGCACAATACCGGCTTAAGTACAAGAAGAGTTAATGTTCTCTTTGTTTGTGGTTTGCTTTGAGCGTTTCCTGGGAGAACAGTATCCGATTCCGATGCACTACTGGTGCTTTACTCTATCCCTTGGACCTTCACATTGACGATGAAACACAGAAATAGCGACGGGATTTAGCCAAAAAGGCACAATGCCGACTTAAGTACTAGAACAGTAAATCGTCTCATTGTTTGTGGTTTGGTTTGAGCGTTTCCTGGGATATCACCATTTGATTCCGATGCACTACTGGAGCTTTACTCTATCCCTTGGACCTTCACATTGACGATGAAACGCAGAAATTGCGTCGGGATGTAACCCAAAAGGCAAAATGCCGACTAAAGTACAAGAAGAGTAACTCTTCTCATTGTTTGTGGTTTGCTTTGTGCGTTTCCTGAGAGATCAGTATTAGATTCTGATGCATACTGCAGCATTATTCTATCCCTTGGAGCTTCACATTGTCGATGAAACACAGAAATTGTGTCGGGATTAAACCCAAAATGCAAAATGCCGACTTAAGAACAAGAAGAGTAACTCTTCTCATTGTTTGTGGTTGCTTTCAGCGATTCCAGGGAGATCAGTACTAGATTCCGATCCACTACTGCAGCTTTACTCTATCCCTTGGACATTCGCATTGACGTTGAACCACAGAAATTGCGTCGGGATTTAATACAAAATGCACAATGCCGACGTAAGTACAAGAAGAGTAAATCTTCTCATTGTTTGTTGTTTGCTTTGAGCGTTTCCTGGGAGATCAGTGTTAGAATCCGATGCACTACTGCAGCTTTACTCTATCCCTTGGACCCCCACATTGATGATGAAACACAGAAATAGCGTCGGGATTTAATATAAAAGGCAAGATGCCGACTTAAGTACAAGAAGAGTAAATCTTCTCATTTTTTGTGGTTTGCTCTGAGCGTTACCTGGGAGATCAGTACTTGATTGCATTGCACTTCTCCAACATTACTCTATCCCTTGGACCTTCACATTGACGATGAAACACAGAAATATGAGTCGGGATTTAATGAAAAAGGCACAAGGCCGACTGAAGTACAAATAGGGTCAATCTCCTCATTGTCTGGGGTTTGTTTTGAGCGTTTCCTGGGAGATCAGCATTAGATTCCGATGCACTACTGCCGCTCTACTCTATCCCTTAGACCTTCACATTGACGATGAAACACAGAAATTGCGACGGAATTTAGCCAAAAAGGCCCAATGCCGACTTAAGTACTAGAAGAGTAAATCGTCTCATTGTTTGTGGTTTGGTTTGAGCGTTCCAGGGATACCACCATTTGATTCCGATGCACTACTGCAGCTTTACTCTATCCCTTGAACCTTCACATTGACGGTGAAACACAGATATTGTGTCGGGATTTAATACAAAAGGCACAATGCCGACTTAAGTTGAAGAAGAGTAAATCTTCTCATTATTTCTGGTTTGCTTTGAGCGTTTCCTGGGAGATCAGTATTAGATTCCGATGCACGACTGCTGATTTACTCTATCACTTGGACCATCACATTGACGACGAAACACAGAAATTGTGTCACGATTTAATATAAAATGCACAATGCCGACTGAAGTACAAGAATAGCAAATCTTCTCATTGTTCGTGGTATGTTTGAGCGTTTCCTGGGAGGTCAGTATTAGATTCCGATGCAGTACTACAGCTTTACTCTACCAATTGGACCTTCAGATTGACGATGAAACACTGAAAAATTGTGGCGAGATTTAAGACAAAAGGCACAAAGCCGACTTAAGTCCAAGAATAGTATATCTTCTCACTGTTGAGGTTTATTTGTGCGTTTCCTGGGAAATCAGTATTAGAGTCCGATGCACTACCGCAGCTTTACTCTATCCCTTGGACCTTCACATTGACGATGAAATGCAGAAATTGCGTCGGAATTTAATACAAAAGACACAATGCTGACTTAAGTACAAGAAGAGTAAATCTACTCATTGTTTGTGGTTTGCTTTGTGCGTTACGTGGGAGATCAGTATTGGATTCCGATGCACTACTGCGGCTTTACATAATCCCTTGGACGTTCAGATTGACAATGAAACACAGAAATTGCGTCGGAATTTAGAACAAAAGGCTTAATGGAGACTTAGGTACAAGAATAGTAAATCTTCTCATTGTTCGTGGTTAGATTTGAGCGTCATCTGGGAGATTAGTATTAGATTCCGATGCACTACTGCAGCTTTACTCTATCCCTAGGACCTTTACATTGAGGATGAAACACAGAGATTGCGTCGGGAATTAATACAAAAGTCACAATGCCAACAAAAGTTGAAGAAGAGTTAATCTTCTCATTGTTTGTGGTTTGCTTCGAGCGTTTCCTGGGAGATCAGTATTAGATTCCGATGCACTACTGCAGTTTTACTCTATCCCTTGGACCTTCCGATTGAAGATGAAACACAGAAATTTCGTCGGGATTTAAAACAAGAAGCACAATGCCGACATAAGTACAAGAAGGATATATCTACTCATTGTTTGTGGTTTGCTTTGACGTTTCCTGGGAGATCAGTATTAGATTCCGATGCCCTACTGCAGGTTTACTCTATCCCTCGGACCTTCACATTGATGAAGAAACACAGAAATTGCGTCGGAATTTAATACAAAAGACACAATGCCGACTTAAGTACAAGAAGAGTAAATCTTCTCATAGTTTGTGCTTTGCTTTGAGCGTTTCCTGGGAGATCAGTATTAGATTCCGTTGCACTACTGCAGCTTTACTGTATCCCTTGGACCTTCAGATTCACGATGTAACACAGAAATTGCGTCGGGACTTAAAACAAAAGGCACAGTGCCGACTTATGTACATGAAGAGTAAATCTTTTTTTTTTGTGGTTTGTATTGAGCGTTTCCTAGGAGATCAGTATTATATTCTGATGCACGACTGCAGCTTTACTCTATCCCTTGGAACTTCACATTGACGATGAAACACAGAAATTGCGTCGGTATTCAATACAAAAGACACAATGCCGACTTAAGTACAAGAAGAGTAATCTTCACATTGTTTGTGGTTTGCCTTGAGCGTTTCATGGGAGATCAGTATTAGATTGCGATGCACCACTGCAGCCTTACTCTATCCCTTGGAGTTTCGCATTGACGATGAAACGCAGAAATTACGTCGGGACTTTATATAACAGGCACAATGCCAACTTAAGTACAAGAATAGTAAATCTTCTCATTGTTCGTGGTTTGCTTTGAGCGTTTTCTGGGAGATCAGTATTAGATTCCGATGCACTACTGCAGCTTTACTCTATCACTTGGACCTTCACATTGACGAAGAAACACAGAAATACCGTCGGAATTTAATACAACAGACACAATGCCGACTTAAGTAAAAGAAGAGTAAATCATATCACTGTTTGTGGTTTGCTTTGAGCGTTTCCTAGGAGTTCAGTAGTAGATTCCGATGCACTACTGCAGCTATTCTCTATCCCTTGAACCTTCACATGGTCGATGAAACGCAGAAATTGCGTCGGGATTTAATACAAAAAGCACAATGCCGACTTAAGTAAAAAAAGAGTAAATCTTCTCATTGTTTGTGGTTTGCTTTGAGCGTTTCCTGGGAGATCGGTATTAGTTTCCGATGCACTACTGCAGCTTTACTCTATCACTTGGACCTTCAGATTGACGATGAAACACAGTCATTGCGTCGGGATTTAATACAAAAGGCATTATGCCGGCTTAAGTACATGAAGAGTAAGTATTTTCATTGTTTGTGGTTAGCTTTGAGCAATTCCTGGGAGATCAGTATTGGATTCCGATGCACTACTGCAGTTTTACTCTATCCCTTGGACCTTCAGATTGACGATGATACACAGAAGTAGCGACGGGATTTAAAACAAATGGCACAATGCCGACTAAAGTACAAAAAGAGTAAATCTTCTCATTGTTTGTGGTTTGCTTTGAGCGTTTCCTGGTAGATCAGTATTAGATTACGATGCACTACTGCAGCTTTGCTCTATCGCTGGGACCTTCACATTGACGACGAAACACGGAAATTGCGTCGGGATATAATACAAAAGGCAAAATGCCGACTTCAGTACAAGAAGAGTATATCTCTTCATTGGTTGTGGTTTGCTTTGAGCGATCCTTGGGAGATCAGTACTAGATTCCGATGCACTACTGCAGCTTACGCTATCCCTTGGACATTCACATTGACGATGAAACACAGAAATTGCGTCAGGATTTAATACAAAAGGCACAATGCCGACTTAAGTACAAAAGGAGTCAATTCTATATATTTTTGTGGTTTGCTTTGAGCGTCTCCTGGGGGATCAGTATTAGATTCCGATGCTCCACTGCAGCTTTACTCTATCCCTTGAACCTTCTCATTGAAGATGAAACTCAGAAATTGCTTTGGGATTTAATACAAAGGCTCAATGCCGACTTAAGTACAAGAAGAGTAAATTTTCTCATTGTTTGTGGTTTGCTCTGAGCGTCTCCTTGGAGATCAGCACTAGATTCCATTGCACTACTGCAGCTTTACTCTATCCCTTGGACCTTCACATTGACGATGAAACACAGAAATATGAGTCGGGATTTAATGAAAAAGGCATTAGGCCGACTGAAGTACAAATAGGGTCAATCTCCTCATTCTCTGGGGTTTGCTTTGAGCGTTTCCTGGGAGATCAGCATTAGATTCCGATGCACTACTCCAGCATTACTCTATCCCTTGGACCTTCACATTGAGCATGAAACACAGAAATTGCGTCGGGATGTAATACAAAATGCACAATACCGACTTAAGTAGAAGAAGAGTAAATGTTCTCTTTGTTTGTGGTTTGCTTTGAGCGTTTCCTGGGAGAACAGTATTCGATTCCGATGCGCTACTGCAGCTTTACTCTATCCCTTGGACCTTCACATTGAAGATGAAACACAGAAATTGCGACGGGATTTAGCCAAAAAGGCACAAAGCCAACTTAAGTACTAGAAGAGTAAATTGTCTCATTGTTTGTGGTTTGGTTTGAGCGTTTCCAGGGATATCACCATTTGATTCCGATGCACTACTGCAGCTTTACTCTATCCCGTGAACCTTCACATTGATGATGAAACACAGATATTGTGTCGGGATTTAATACAAAAGGCACAATGCCGACTTAAGTACAAGAAGAGTGAATCTTCTCATTATTTCTGGTTTGCTTTGAGCGTTTCCTGGGAGATCAGTATTACATTCCGATGCATACTGCAGCATTACTCTATCCCTTCGACCTTGACATTGTCGATGAAACACAGACATTGTGTCGGGATTTAATACAAAAGGCACAATGCCGACATAAGTACAAGAAGACTAATTTTTCTCATTGTTTCTGGTTTCCTTGAGCGTTTCCTGGGAGTTCAGTATTATATTCCGATGCACTACTGCAGCTTTACTCTATCCCTTGGACCTTCACATTGATGATAAAATACAGAAATTGGGTCGGGATTTAACCCAAAAGGCACAATGCTGAGTTAAGTACAAGAAGAGAAAATCTTCTCTTGTTTGTGGTTTGCTTTTAGCGTTTCCTGGGACATCAGATGCACTACTGCACTACTGCAGCTTTACTCTATCCCGTGGACCCTCACATTGATGATGAAACACAGAAATTTCGTTGGGATTTAATACAAAAGGCACAATGCCGACTTAAGTACAAGAAGCGTAAATCTTCACATTGTTTGTGGTTTGCTCTGAGCGTTTCTTGGGAGATCAGTATTAGATTCCGATGCACGACTGCTGATTTACTCTATCACTTGGACAATCACATTGACGACGAAACACAGAAATTGTGTCGCGATTTAATATAAAATGCACAATGCCGACTTGAGTACAAGTATAGCAAATCTTCTCATTGTTCGTGGTATATTTGAGCGTTTCCTGGGGGATCAGTATTAGATTCCGATGCACTACTACAGCTTTACTCTATCAATTGGTCCTTCAGACTGACGATGCAACAGTGAAAAATTGTGGCGAGATTTAAGACAAAAGGCACAATTCCGACTTAACTCCAAGAAGAGTATATCTTCTCACTGTCTGTGGTTTATTTGTGCGTTTACTGGGAAATCAGTATTAGATTCCGATGCACTACTGTAGCTTTACTCTATCCCTTGGACCTTCACATTGACGATGAAACACAGAAATTGCGTCGGAATTTAATACAAAAGACACAATGCTGACTTAAGTACAAGAAGAATAATCCTCTCATTGTTCGTGGTTAGATTTGAGCGTTATCTGGGAGATCAGTATTAGATTCCGATGCACTACTGCAGCTTTACTCTATCCCTAGGACCTTTACATTGACGATTAAACACTGAGATTGCGTCGGGAATTAATACAAAAGTCACAATGCCAACAAAAGTTGAAGATGAGTTAATCTTCTCATTGTTTGTGGTTTGCTTCGAGCGTTTCCTGGGAGATAAGTATTAGATTCCGATGCACTACTGCAGCTTTACTCTATCCCTTGGACCTTCCGATTGAAGATGAAACACAGTAACTTCGTCGGGATTTAAGACAAGAAGCACAATGCCGAGTTAAGTACAAGAAGGGTATATCTACTCAATGTTTGTGGTTTGCTTTGACGTTTCCTGGGAGATCAGTATTAGATTCCGATGCACTACTGCAGGTTTACTCTATCCCTCGGACCTTCACATTGACGAAGAAACACAGAAACTGCGTCGGAATTTAATACAAAACACACAGTGTCGACTTAGGTACAAGAAGGGTAAATCTTCTCATTGTTTCTGATTTGCTTTGAGCGTTTCCTAGGAGATCAGTATTAATTCCCGATGCACTACTGCAGCTTTACTCCATCCCTTGGACCTTCAGATTCACGATGAAACACAGAAATTGCGTCGGGACTTAATACAAAAGGCACAATGCCGACTTATGTACATGAAGAGTAACTTTTTTTTTTTTTGTGGTTTGTATTGAGCGTTTCATGGGAGATCAGTATTATATTCCGATGCACGACTGCAGCTTTACTCTATCCCTTGGAACTTCACATTGACGATGAAACACAGAAATTGCGTCGGGATCTAATACAAAAGGCACAAAGCTGACTTAAGTACAAAAGGAGTCAATCTTATATTTTTTTGTGGTTTGCTTTGAGTGTTTCCTGGGGGATCAGTATTAGATTCCGATGCTCTACTGCAGCTTTACTCTATCCCTTGAACCTTCACATTGAAGATGAAACTCAGAAATTGCGTTGGGATTTAATACAGAGGCACAATGCCGACTTAAGTACAAGAAGAGTAAATTTTCTCATTGTTTGTGGTTTGCTCTAAGCGTTTCCTTGGAGATCAGTACTAGATTCCATTGCTCTACTGCAGCTTTACTCTATCCCTTGGACCTTCACATTGACGATGAAACACAGAAATATGCGTCGGGATTTAATGAAAAAAGCACAAGGCCGACTGAAGTACAAATAGTGTCAATCTCCTAATTTTTGTGGTTTGCTTTGAGCGTTTCCTGGGAGATCAGCATTAGATTCCGATGCACTACTGCAGTCATACTCTATCCCTTGACCTTCTCATTGACGATAAAACTCAGAAATTGCGTCGGGATTTAATACAAAAGGCACAATGACGACTTATGTACAAGATGAGTAAATCTTTTCATTGTCTGTGGTTTGGTTTGAGCGTTATCTGGGACATCAGTACTTGATTCCGATGCACTACTGCAGGTTGACTCTATTCCTTGGACCCTCACATTGACGATGAAACACAGAAATTGCATCGGGATTTAATACAAAATGCACAATGCCGACTTAAGTACAAGATGAGTAAATCTTCCCATTGTTTGTGGTTTCTTTTGAGCGTTTCCTGGGAGATCAGTATTAGATTCCGATGCACTTCTGTAGCTATTCTCTATCGCTTGGACCTTCACATTGACGATGAAACGCAGAAATTGCGTCGGGATGTAACCCAAAAGGCAAAATGCCGACTAAAGTACAAGAAGAGTAACTTTTCTCATTGTTTGTGGTTTGGTTTGGGCGTTTCCTGAGAGATCAGTATTAGATTCCGATGCATACTGCAGCATTATTCTATCCCTTGGAGCTTCACATTGTCGATGAAACACAGAAATTGTGTCGGGATTAAACCCAAAATGCCAAATGCCGACTTGAGTACAAGAAGAGTAACTCTTCTCATTGTTTGTGGTTTGCTTTCAGCGTTTCCAGGGAGATCAGTACTAGTTTCCGATGCACTACTGCAGCTTTACTCTATCCCTTGGACCTTCGCATTGACGTTGAACCACAGAAATTGCGTCGGGATTTAATACAAAATGCACAATGCCGACGTAAGTACAAGAAGAGTAAATCTTCTCATTGTTTGTTGTTTTCTTTGAGCGATTCCTGGGAGATCAGTGTTAGAATCCGATGCACTACTGCAGCTTTACTCTATCCCTTGGACCCCCACATTGATGATGAAACACAGAAATAGCGTCGGGATTTAATATAAAAGGCAAGATGCCGACTTAAGTACAAGAAGAGTAAATCTTCTCATATTTTGTGGTTTGCTTCGAGCGTTTCCTGGGAGATCAGTATTAGATTCCGATGCACTACTGCAGCTTTACTCTATCCCTTGGACCTTCCGATTGAAGATGAAACACAGATATTTCGTCGAGATTTAAAACAAGAAGCACAATGCCGACATAAGTACAAGAAGGGTATATCTACTCATTGTTTGTGGTTTGCTTTGACGTTTCCTGGGAGATCAGTATTAGACTCCGATGCCCTACTGCAGGTTTACTCTATCCCTCGGACCTTCACATTGATGAAGAAACACAGAAATTGCGTCGGAATTTAATACAAAAGACACAATGCCGACTTAAGTACAAGAAGAGTAAATCTTCTTATAGTTTGTGCTTTGCTTTGAGCGTTTCCTGGGAGATCAGTATTAGATTCCGTTGCACTACTGCAGCTTTACTGTATCCCTTGGACCTTCAGATTCACGATGTAACACAGAAATTGCGTCGGGACTTAAAACAAAAGGCACAGTGCCGACTTATGTACATGAAGAGTAAATCTTTTTTTTTAAGTGGTTTGTATTGAGCGTTTCCTAGGAGATCAGTATTATATTCTGATGCACGACTGCAGCTTTACTCTATCCCTTGGACCTTCACATTGACGATGAAACACAGAAATTGCGTCGGTATTCAATACAAAAGACACAATTTCGACTTAAGTACAAGAAGAGTAATCTTCACATTGTTTGTGGTTTGCCTTGAGCGTTTCCAGGGAGATCGGTATTAGATTCCGATGCACTACTGCAGCTTTACTCTATCACTTGGACCTTCACATTGACGAAGAAACACAGTCATTGCGTCGGGATTTAATACAAAAGGCACAATGCCGACTTAAGTAAAAAAAGAGTAAATCTTCTCATTGTTTGTGGTTTGCTTTGTGCGTTTCCTGGGAGATCGGTATTAGTTTCCGATGCACTACTGCAGCTTTACTCTATCACTTGGACCTTCAGATTGACGATGAAACACAGTCATTGCGTCGGGATTTAATACAAAAGGCACTATGCCGGCTTAAGTACATGAAGAGCAAATATTTTCATTGTTTGTGGTTAGCTTTGAGCAATTCCTGGGAGATCAGTATTGGATTCCGATGCACTACTGCAGTTTTACTCTATCCCTTGAACCTTCAGATTGACGATGATACACAGAAGTAGCGACGGGATTTAAAACAAATGGCACAATGCCGACTAAAGTACAAAAAAAGTAAATCTTCTCATTGTTTGTGGTTTGCTTTGAGCGTTTCCTGGTATATCAGTATTAGATTACGATGCACTACTGCAGCTTTGCTCTATCGCTTGGACCTTCACATTGACGACGAAACACGGAAATTGCGTCGGGATATAATACAAAAGGCACAATGCCGACTTCAGTACAAGAAGAGTATATCTCTTCATTGGTTGTGTTTTGCTTTGAGCGATCCTTGGGAGATCAGTACTAGATTCCGATGCACTACTGCAGCTTACACTATCCCTTGGACATTCACATTGACGATGAAAGACAGAAATTGCGTCGGGATTTAATACAAAAGGCACAATGCCGACTTAAGTACAAAAGGAGTCAATCTTATATATTTTTGTGGTTTGCTTTGAGCGTCTCCTGGGGGATCAGTATTAGATTCCGATGCTCCACTGCAGCTTTACTCTATCCCTTGAACCTTCTCATTGAAGATGAAACTCAGAAATTGCTTTGGGATTTAATACAAAGGCTCAATGCCGACTTAAGAACAAGAAGAGTAAATTTTCTCATTGTTTGTGGTTTGCTCTGAGCGTCTCCTTGGAGATCAGTACTAGATTCCATTGCACTACTGCAGCTTTACTCTATCCCTTGGACCTTCACATTGACGATGAAACACAGAAATATGAGTCGGGATTTAATGAAAAAGGCATCAGGCCGACTGAAGTACAAATAGGGTCAATCTCCTCATTGTCTGGGGTTTGCTTTGAGCGTTTCCTGGGAGATCAGCATTAGATTCCGATGCACTACTCCAGCATTACTCTATCCCTTGGACCTTCACATTGAGCATGAAACACAGAAATTGCCTCGGGATGTAATACAAAATGCACAATACCGACTTAAGTAGAAGAAGAGTAAATGTTCTCTTTGTTTGTGGTTTGCTTTGAGCGTTTCCTGGGAGAACAGTATTCGATTCCGATGCGCTACTGCAGCTTTACTCTATCCCTTGGACCTTCACATTGACGATGAAACACAGAAATTGCGACGGGATTTAGCCAAAAAGGCACAAAGCCAACTTAAGTACTAGAAGAGTAAATTGTCTCATTGTTTGTGGTTTGGTTTGAGCGTTTCCAGGGATATCACCATTGATTCCGATGCACTACTGCAGCTTTACTCTATCCCGTGAACCTTCACATTGACGATGAAACACAGATATTGTGTCGGGATTTAATACAAAAGGCACAATGCCGACTTAAGTACAAGAAGAGTAAATCTACTCATTGTTTGTGGTTTGCTTTGTGCGTTACCTGGGAGATCAGTATTGGATTCCGATGCACTACTGCGGCTTTACATAATCCCTTGGACGTTCAGATTGACGATGAAACACAGAAATTGCGTCGGAATTTAGAACGAAAGGGTTAATGGAGACTTAGGTACAAGAATAGTAAATGTCCTCATTGTTCGTGGTTAGATTTGAGCGTTATCTGGGAGATCAGTATTAGATTCCGATGCACTACTGCAGCTTTACTCTATCCCTAGGATCTTTACATTGACGATTAAACACAGAGAATTCGTCGGGAATTAATACAAAAGTCACAATGCCAACAAAAGTTGAAGATGAGTTAATCTTCTCATTGTTTGTGGTTTGCTTCGAGCGTTTCCTGGGAGATCAGTATTAGATTCCGATGCACTACTGCAGCTTTACGCTATCCCTTGGACCTTCCGATTGAAGATGAAACACAGAAATTTCGTCGGGATTGAAAACAAGAAGCACAATGCCGACTTAAGTACAAGATGGATATATCTGCTCATTGTTTGTGGTTTGCTTTTACGTTTCCTGGGAGATCAGTATTAGATTCCGATGCACTACCGCAGGTTTACTCTATCCCTCGGACCTTCACATTGACGAAGAAAGACAGATATTCCGTCGGGATTTAATACAAAAGGCACAATGTCGACTTAAGGACAAGAAGAGTAAATATACTTTCGGTTTGTGGTTTGCTTTGAGCGTTTCCTGGGAGATCAGTATTAGATTCCGATGCACTACTGCAGCTTTACTCTATCCCTTGGACCTTCCGATTGAAGATGAAACACAGTAACTTCGTCGGGATTTAAGACAAGAAGCACAACGCCGACTTAAGTACAAGAAGGGTATATCTACTCAATGTTTGTGGTTTGCTTTGACGTTTCCTGGGAGATCAGTATTAATTCCCGATGCACTACTGCAGCTTTACTCCATCCCTTGGACCTTCAGATTCACGATGAAACACAGAAATTGCGTCGGGACTTAAAACAAAAGGCACAATGCCGACTTATGTACATGAAGAGTAATTTTTTTTTTTTTTTGTTGTTTGTATTGAGCGTTTCATGGGAGATCAGTATTATATTCCGATGCACGACTTCAGCTTTACTCTATCCCTTGGAACTTCGCATTGACGATGAAACATAGAAATTGCGTCGGGATCTAATACAAAAGGCACAAAGCTGACTTAAGTACAAAAGGAGTCAATCTTATATTTTTTTGTGGTTTGTTTTGAGTGTCTCCTGGGGGATCAGTATTAGATTCCGATGCTCTACTGCAGCTTTACTCTATCCCTTGAACCTTCACATTGAAGATGAAACTCAGAAATTGCGTTGGGATTTAATACAGAGGCACAATGCCGACTTAAGTACAAGAAGAGTAAATTTTCTCATTGTTTGTGGTTTGCTCTAAGCGTTTCCTTGGAGAGCAGTACTAGATTCCATTGCTCTACTGCAGCTTTACTCTATCCCTTGGACCTTCACATTGACGATGAAACACAGAAATATGCGTCGGGATTTAATGAAAAAAGCACAAGGCCGACTGAAGTACAAATAGTGTCAATCTCCTCATTTTTGTGGTTTGCTTTGAGCGTTTCCTGGGAGATCAGCATTAGATTCCGATGCACTACTGCAGTCATACTCTATCCCTTAACCTTCTCATTGACGATGAAACTCAGAAATTGCGCCGGGATTTAATACAAAAGGCACAATGACGACTTAAGTACAAGATGAGTAAATCTTCTCATTGTCTGTGGTTTGGTTTGAGCGTTATCTGGGACATCAGTACCTGATTACGATGCACTACTGCAGGTTGACTCTATTCCTTGGACCCTCACATTGACGATGAAACACAGAAATTGCATCGGGATTTAATACAAAATGCACAATGCCGACTTAAGTACAAGATGAGTAAATCTTCCCATTGTTTGTGGTTTCTTTTGAGCGTTTCCTGGGAGATCAGTATTAGATTCCGATGCACTTCTGTAGCTATTCTCTATCGCTTGGACCTTCACATTGACGATGAAACGCAGAAATTGCGTCGGATGTAACCCAAAAGGCAAAATGGCGACTAAAGAACAAGAAGAGTAACTCTTCTCATTGTTTGTGGTTTGCTTTGGGCGTTTCCTGAGAGATCAGTATTAGATTCCGATGCATACTGCAGCATTATTCTATCCCTTGGAGCTTCACATTGTCGATGAAACACAGATATTGCGCCGGGATTTAAAACAAAAAGCACAATATTGACTTAAGTACAAGAAGAGTAAATATTCTTTTTGTTTGTGGTTTGCTTTGAGCGTTTCCTGGTAGATCAGTATTAGATTCCTATGCACTACTGAATCTTCACTCTGTCCCTTGGACCTTCACATTGACGATGAAACACAGAAATTGCGTCGGGATTTAATGTAAAAGGCACAATGCCGACTTAAGTACAAGAAGAGTAAATCTTCTCTCTTTCGTGGTTTGCTTTGAGCGTTTCCTGGGAGATCAGTTTTAGATTCCGATGCACTACTGCAGCTTTACTCTATCCCTCGGACCTTCACATTGATAAAGAAACACAGAAATTGCGTCGGAATTTAATACAAAAGACACAATGCCGACTTAAGTACAAGAAGAGTAAATCTTCTCATTGTTTGTGCTTCGCTATGAGCGTGTCCTGGGATCAGTATTAGATTACGATGCACTACTGCAGCTTTACTCTGTCCTTGCGACCTTCACATCGACGATGAAACGCAGAAACTGCGTCGGGATTTAATGCAAAATGCACAATGCCGACTTAAGTACAAAATGAGTAAATCTTTTCATTGTTCGTGGTTTGTTTTGAGCGTTTCCTGGGAGATCACTATTAGTTTCCGATGCACTACTGCAGCTTTATTCTATCCCTTGGACCTCCACAGTGACGATGAATTACAGAAATTGCCTCGGGATTTATTACAAAAAGCACTATGCCGACTTAAGTATAAAAAGAGTCAATCTTCTCATTTTTTGTGGTTTGCTTTGTGCGTATCCTGGAAGATCAGCATTAGATTCCGATACACTACTGCAGCTTTATTGTATGCCTTGAACCTTCAAATTGACGATGAAACTCAGAAATTGCGTCGGGATTTAATACAAAAGGCACAATGCCGACAAGAAGAGTAATTCTTCTCATTGTTTGTGGTTTCTTTTAAGCGTATCCTGGGAGATCAGTATTGGTTTCCGATGCACTTCTTCAGCATTACTATATCCCTTGGGCCATCACATTAACGATGAAACACAGACATTGCGTCGGGATTTAATACAAAACTCTCAATTCCAACTTCATTACAAGAAGAGTAAATCTTTTCATTGTTTGTGGTTTGGTTTGATCGTTTCCTGGGAAATCAGTTCTGGATTCCGATGCACTACTGCAGCTTTACTCTATACGTTGGACCTTCACATTTACGATGAAACACAGAAATTGCGTTGGGATTTAAAACAAAAGGCACAATGCCGCCTTAAGTACAAGAAGAGTAAATCTTCTCATTGTTTGTGGTTTGGTTTGAGCGTTTCCTGGGAGATCAGTATTAGATTCCGATGCACTACTGCAGCTTTACTCTATCCCTTGGACCACCACATTGACGATGAAACACAGAAATTGCGTCGGGATATAATACAAAAGGCACAATGCCGACTTTAGTACAAGAAGAGTAAATTTTCTCATTGTTTGTGGTTTGCTCTAAGCGTTTCCTTGGAGATCAGTACTAGATTCCATTGCTCTACTGCAGCTTTACTCTATCCCTTGGACCTTCACATTGACGATGAAACACAGAAATATGCGTCGGGATTTAATGAAAAAAGCACAAGGCCGACTGAAGTACAAATAGTGTCAATCTCCTAATTTTTGTGGTTTGCTTTGAGCGTTTCCTGGGAGATCAGCATTAGATTCCGATGCACTACTGCAGTCATACTCTATCCCTTGACCTTCTCATTGACGATAAAACTCAGAAATTGCGTCGGGATTTAATACAAAAGGCACAATGACGACTTATGTACAAGATGAGTAAATCTTTTCATTGTCTGTGGTTTGGTTTGAGCGTTATCTGGGACATCAGTACTTGATTCCGATGCACTACTGCAGGTTGACTCTATTCCTTGGACCCTCACATTGACGATGAAACACAGAAATTGCATCGGGATTTAATACAAAATGCACAATGCCGACTTAAGTACAAGATGAGTAAATCTTCCCATTGTTTGTGGTTTCTTTTGAGCGTTTCCTGGGAGATCAGTATTAGATTCCGATGCACTTCTGTAGCTATTCTCTATCGCTTGGACCTTCACATTGACGATGAAACGCAGAAATTGCGTCGGGATGTAACCCAAAAGGCAAAATGCCGACTAAAGTACAAGAAGAGTAACTTTTCTCATTGTTTGTGGTTTGGTTTGGGCGTTTCCTGAGAGATCAGTATTAGATTCCGATGCATACTGCAGCATTATTCTATCCCTTGGAGCTTCACATTGTCGATGAAACACAGAAATTGTGTCGGGATTAAACCCAAAATGCCAAATGCCGACTTAAGTACAAGAAGAGTAACTCTTCTCATTGTTTGTGGTTTGCTTTCAGCGTTTCCAGGGAGATCAGTACTAGTTTCCGATGCACTACTGCAGCTTTACTCTATCCCTTGGACCTTCGCATTGACGTTGAACCACAGAAATTGCGTCGGGATTTAATACAAAATGCACAATGCCGACGTAAGTACAAGAAGAGTAAATCTTCTCATTGTTTGTTGTTTTCTTTGAGCGATTCCTGGGAGATCAGTGTTAGAATCTGATGCACTACTGCAGCTTTACTCTATCCCTTGGACCCCCACATTGATGATGAAACACAGAAATAGCGTCGGGATTTAATATAAAAGGCAAGATGCCGACTTAAGTACAAGAAGAGTAAATCTTCTTATAGTTTGTGCTTTGCTTTGAGCGTTTCCTGGGAGATCAGTATTTGATTCCGTTGCACTACTGCAGCTTTACTGTATCCCTTGGACCTTCAGATTCACGATGTAACACAGAAATTGCGTCGGGACTTAAAACAAAAGGCACAGTGCCGACTTATGTACATGAAGAGTAAATCTTTTTTTTTAAGTGGTTTGTATTGAGCGTTTCCTAGGAGATCAGTATTATATTCTGATGCACGACTGCAGCTTTACTCTATCCCTTGGACCTTCACATTGACGATGAAACACAGAAATTGCGTCGGTATTCAATACAAAAGACACAATTTCGACTTAAGTACAAGAAGAGAAATCTTCACATTGTTTGTGGTTTGCCTTGAGCGTTTCCTGGGAGATCGGTATTAGATTCCGATGCACTACTGCAGCTTTACTCTATCACTTGGACCTTCACATTGACGAAGAAACACAGTCATTGCGTCGGGATTTAATACAAAAGGCACAATGCCGACTTCAGTAAGAAAAGAGTAAATCTTCTCATTGTTTGTGGTTTGCTTTGTGCGTTTCCTGGGAGATCGGTATTAGTTTCCGATGCACTACTGCAGCTTTACTCTATCACTTGGACCTTCAGATTGACGATGAAACACAGTCATTGCGTCGGGATTCAATACAAAAGGCACTATGCCGGCTTAAGTACATGAAGAGCAAATATTTTCATTGTTTGTGGTTAGCTTTGAGCAATTCCTGGGAGATCAGTATTGGATTCCGATGCACTACTGCAGTTTTACTCTATCCCTTGAACCTTCAGATTGACGATGATACACAGAAGTAGCGACGGGATTTAAAACAAATGGCACAATGCCGACTAAAGTACAAAAAAAGTAAATCTTCTCATAGTTTGTGGTTTGCTTTGAGCGTTTCCTGGTATATCAGTATTAGATTACGATGCACTACTGCAGCTTTGCTCTATCGCTTGGACCTTCACATTGACGACGAAACACGGAAATTGCGTCGGGATATAATACAAAAGGCACAATGCCGACTTCAGTACAAGAAGAGTATATCTCTTCATTGGTTGTGTTTTGCTTTGAGCGATCCTTGGGAGATCAGTACTAGATTCCGATGCACTACTGCAGCTTACACTATCCCTTGGACATTCACATTGACGATGAAAGACAGAAATTGCGTCGGGATTTAATACAAAAGGCACAATGCCGACTTAAGTACAAAAGGAGTCAATCTTATATATTTTTGTGGTTTGCTTTGAGCGTCTCCTGGGGAATCAGTATTAGATTCAGATGCTCCACTGCAGCTTTACTCTATCCCTTGAACCTTCTCATTGAAGATGAAACTCAGAAATTGCTTTGGGATTTAATACAAAGGCTCAATGCCGACTTAAGAACAAGAAGAGTAAATTTTCTCATTGTTTGTGGTTTGCTCTGAGCGTCTCCTTGGAGATCAGTACTAGATTCCATTGCACTACTGCAGCTTTACTCTATCCCTTGGACCTTCACATTGACGATGAAACACAGAAATATGAGTCGGGATTTAATGAAAAAGGCATCAGGCCGACTGAAGTACAAATAGGGTCAATCTCCTCATTGTCTGGGGTTTGCTTTGAGCGTTTCCTGGGAGATCAGCATTAGATTCCGATGCACTACTCCAGCATTACTCTATCCCTTGGACCTTCACATTGAGCATGAAACACAGAAATTGCCTCGGGATGTAATACAAAATGCACAATACCGACTTAAGTAGAAGAAGAGTAAATGTTCTCTTTGTTTGTGGTTTGCTTTGAGCGTTTCCTGGGAGAACAGTATTCGATTCCGATGCGCTACTGCAGCTTTACTCTATCCCTTGGACCTTCACATTGACGATGAAACACAGAAATTGCGACGGGATTTAGCCAAAAAGGCACAAAGCCAACTTAAGTACTAGAAGAGTAAATTGTCTCATTGTTTGTGGTTTGGTTTGAGCGTTTCCAGGGATATCACCATTGATTCCGATGCACTACTGCAGCTTTACTCTATCCCGTGAACCTTCACATTGACGATGAAACACAGATATTGTGTCGGGATTTAATACAAAAGGCACAATGCCGACTTAAGTACAAGAAGAGTAAATCTACTCATTGTTTGTGGTTTGCTTTGTGCGTTACCTGGGAGATCAGTATTGGATTCCGATGCACTACTGCGGCTTTACATAATCCCTTGGACGTTCAGATTGACGATGAAACACAGAAATTGCGTCGGAATTTAGAACAAAAGGGTTAATGGAGACTTAGGTACAAGAATAGTAAATGTCCTCATTGTTCGTGGTTAGATTTGAGCGTTATCTGGGAGATCAGTATTAGATTCCGATGCACTACTGCAGCTTTACTCTATCCCTAGGATCTTTACATTGACGATTAAACACAGAGATTGCGTCGGGAATTAATACAAAAGTCACAATGCCAACAAAAGTTGAAGATGAGTTAATCTTCTCATTGTTTGTGGTTTGCTTCGAGCGTTTCCTGGGAGATCAGTATTAGATTCCGATGCACTACTGCAGCTTTACGCTATCCCTTGGACCTTCCGATTGAAGATGAAACACAGAAATTTCGTCGGGATTGAAAACAAGAAGCACAATGCCGACTTAAGTACAAGATGGATATATCTGCTCATTGTTTGTGGTTTGCTTTTACGTTTCCTGGGAGATCAGTATTAGATTCCGATGCACTACCGCAGGTTTACTCTATCCCTCGGACCTTCACATTGACGAAGAAAGACAGATATTCCGTCGGGATTTTATACAAAAGGCACAATGTCGACTTAAGGACAAGAAGAGTAAATATACTTTCGGTTTGTGGTTTGCTTTGAGCGTTTCCTGGGAGATCAGTATTAGATTCCGATGCACTACTGCAGCTTTACTCTATCCCTTGGACCTTCCGATTGAAGATGAAACACAGTAACTTCGTCGGAATTTAAGACAAGAAGCACAATGCCGACTTAAGTACAAGAAGGGTATATCTACTCAATGTTTGTGGTTTGCTTTGACGTTTCCTGGGAGATCAGTATTAATTCCCGATGCACTACTGCAGCTTTACTCCATCCCTTGGACCTTCAGATTCACGATGATACACAGAAATTGCGTCGGGACTTAAAACAAAAGGCACAATGCCGACTTATGTACATGAAGAGTAATTTTTTTTTTTTTGTTGTTTGTATTGAGCGTTTCATGGGAGATCAGTATTATATTCCGATGCACGACTTCAGCTTTACTCTATCCCTTGGAACTTCACATTGACGATGAAACATAGAAATTGCGTCGGGATCTAATACAAAAGGCACAAAGCTGACTTAAGTACAAAAGGAGTCAATCTTATATTTTTTTGTGGTTTGTTTTGAGTGTCTCCTGGGGGATCAGTATTAGATTCCGATGCTCTACTGCAGCTTTACTCTATCCCTTGAACCTTCACATTGAAGATGAAACTCGGAAATTGCGTTGGGATTTAATACAGAGGCACAATGCCGACTTAAGTACAAGAAGAGTAAATTTTCTCATTGTTTGTGGTTTGCTCTAAGCGTTTCCTTGGAGAGCAGTACTAGATTCCATTGCTCTACTGCAGCTTTACTCTATCCCTTGGACCTTCACATTGACGATGAAACACAGATATATGCGTCGGGATTTAATGAAAAAAGCACAAGGCCGACTGAAGTACAAATAGTGTCAATCTCCTCATTTTTGTGGTTTGCTTTGAGCGTTTCCTGGGAGATCAGCATTAGATTCCGATGCACTACTGCAGTCATACTCTATCCCTTGACCTTCTCATGGACGATGAAACTCAGAAATTGCGCCGGGATTTAATACAAAAGGCACAATGACGACTTAAGTACAAGATGAGTAAATCTTCTCATTGTCTGTGGTTTGGTTTGAGCGTTATCTGGGACATCAGTACTTGATTACGATGCACTACTGCAGGTTGACTCTATTCCTTGGACCCTCACATTGACGATGAAACACAGAAATTGCATCGGGATTTAATACAAAATGCACAATGCCGACTTAAGTACAAGATGAGTAAATCTTTCCATTGTTTGTGGTTTCTTTTGAGAGTTTCCTGGGAGATCAGTATTAGATTCCGATGCACTTCTGTAGCTATTCTCTATCGCTTGGACCTTCACATTGACGATGAAACGCAGAAATTGCGTCGGGATGTAACCCAAAAGGCAAAATGCCGACTTAAGTACAAGAAGAGTAACTCTTCTCATTGTTTGTGGTTTGCTTTCAGCGTTTCCAGGGAGATCAGTACTAGATTCCGATGCACTACTGCAGCTTTACTCTATCCCTTGGACCTTCGCATTGACGTTGAACCACAGAAATTGCGTCGGGATTTAATACAAAATGCACAATGCCGGCGTAAGTACAAGAAGAGTAAATCTTCTCATTGTTTGTTGTTTGCTTTGAGCGATTCCTGGGAGATCAGTGTTAGAATCCGATGCACTACTGCAGCTTTACTCTATCCCTTGGACCCCCACATTGATGATGAAACACAGAAATAGCGTCGGGATTTAATATAAAAGGCAAGATGCCGACTTAAGTACAAGAAGAGTAAATCTTCTTATTGTTTGTGGTTTGCTTCGAGCGTTTCCTGGGAGATCAGTATTAGATTCCGATGCACTACTGCAGCTTTACTCTATCCCTTGGACCTTCCGATTGAAGATGAAACACAGAAATTTCGTCGAGATTTAAAACAAGAAGCACAATGCCGACATAAGTACAAGAAGGATATATCTACTCATTGTTTGTGGTTTGCTTTGACGTTTCCTGGGAGATCAGTATTAGATTCCGATGCCCTACTGCAGGTTTACTCTATCCCTCGGACCTTCACATTGATGAAGAAACACAGAAATTGCGTCGGAATTTAATACAAAAGACACAATGCCGACTTAAGTACAAGAAGAGTAAATCTTCTTATAGTTTGTGCTTTGCTTTGAGCGTTTCCTGGGAGATCAGTATTAGATTCCGTTGCTCTACTGCAGCTTTACTGTATCCCTTGGACCTTCAGATTCACGATGTAACACAGAAATTGCGTCGGGACTTAAAACAAAAGGCACAGTGCCGACTTCTGTACATGAAGAGTAAATCTTTTTTTTTTGTGGTTTGTATTGAGCGTTTCCTACAAGATCAGTATTATATTCTGATGCACGACTCCAGCTTTACTCTATCCCTTGGAACTTCACATTGACGATGAAACACAGAAATTGCGTCGGTATTCAATACAAAAGACACAATGCTGACTTAAGTACAAGAAGAGTAATCTTCACATTGTTTGTGGTTTGCCTTGAGCGTTTCATGGGAGATCAGTATTAGATTGCGATGCACCACTGCAGCCTTACTCTATCCCTTGGAGTTTCGCATTGACGATGAAACGCAGAAATTACGTCGGGACTTTATATAACAGGTACAATGCCAACTTAAGTACAAGAATAGTAAATCTTCTCATTGTTCGTTGTTTGCTTTGAGCGTTTCCTGGGAGATCGGTATTAGTTTCCGATGCACTACTGCAGCTTTACTCTATCACTTGGACCTTCAGATTGACGATGAAACACAGTCATTGCGTCGGGATTTAATACAAAAGGCACTATGCCGGCTTAAGTACATGAAGAGTAAATATTTTCATTGTTTGTGGTTAGCTTTGAGCAATTCCTGGGAGATCAGTATTGGATTCCGATGCACTACTGCAGTTTTACTCTATCCCTTGAACCTTCAGATTGACGATGATACACAGAAGTAGCGACGGGATTTAAAACAAATGTCACAATGCCGACTAAAGTACAAAAAGAGTAAATCTTCTCATTGTTTGTGGTTTGCTTTGAGCGTTTCCTGGTAGTTCAGTATTAGATTACGATGCACTACTGCAGCTTTGCTCTATCGCTTGGACCTTCACATTGACGACGAAACACGGAAATTGCGTCGGGATATAATACAAAAGGCACAATGCCGACTTCAGTACAAGAAGAGTATATCTCTTCATTGGTTGTGGTTTGCTTTGAGCGATCCTTGGGAGATCAGTACTAGATTCCGATGCACTACTGCAGCTTACGCTATCTTTTGGACATTCACATTGACGATGAAAGACAGAAATTGCGTCGGGATTTAATACAAAAGGCACAATGCCGACTTAAGTACAAAAGGAGTCAATCTTATATATTTTTGTGGTTTGCTTTGAGCGTCTCCTGGGGGATCAGTATTAGATTCCGATGCTCCACTGCAGCTTTACTCTACCCCTTGAACCTTCTCATTGAAGATGAAACTCAGAAATTGCTTTGGGATTTAATACAAAGGCTCAATGCCGACTTAAGTACAAGAAGAGTAAATTTTCTCATTGTTTGTGGTTTGCTCTGAGCGTCTCCTTGGAGATCAGTACTAGATTCCATTGCACTACTGCAGCTTTACTCTATCCCTTGGACCTTCACATTGACGATGAAACACAGAAATATGAGTCGGGATTTAATGAAAAAGGCATAAGGCCGACTGAAGTACAAATAGGGTCAACCTCCTCATTGTCTGGGGTTTGCTTTGAGCGTTTCCTGGGAGATCAGCATTAGATTCCGATGCACTACTCCAGCATTACTCTATCCCTTGGACCTTCACATTGAGCATGAAACACAGAAATTGCCTCGGGATGTAATACAAAATGCACAATACCGACTTAAGTAGAAGAAGAGTAAATGTTCTCTTTGTTTGTGGTTTGCTTTGAGCGTTTCCTGGGAGAACAGTATTCGATTCCGATGCGCTACTGCAGCTTTACTCTATCCCTTGGACCTTCACATTGACGATGAAACACAGAAATTGCGACGGGATTTAGCCAAAAAGGCACAAAGCCAACTTAAGTACTAGAAGATTAAATTGTCTCATTGTTTGTGGTTTGGTTTGAGCGTTTCCAGGGATATCACCATTTGATTCCGATGCACTACTGCAGCTTTACTCTATCCCGTGAACCTTCACATTGACGATGAAACACAGATATTGTGTCGGGATTTAATACAAAAGGCACAATGCCGACTTAAGTACAAGAAGAGTGAATCTTCTCATTGTTTCTGGTTTGCTTTGAGCGTTTCCTGGGAGATCAGTATTACATTCCGATGCATACTGCAGCATTACTCTATCCCTTCGACCTTGACATTGTCGATGAAACACAGAAATTGTGTCGGGATTTAATACAAAAGGCACAATGCCGACATAAGTACAAGAAGACTAATTTTTCTCATTGTTTCTGGTTTGCTTTGAGCGTTTCCTGGGAGTTCAGTATTATATTCCGATGCACTACTGCAGCTTTACTCTATCCCTTGGACCTTCACATTGATGATAAAATACAGAAATTGGGTCGGGATTTAACCCAAAAGGCACAATGCCGAGTTAAGTACAAGAAGAGAAAATCTTCTCTTGTTTGTGGTTTGCTTTTAGCGTTTCCTGGGACATCAGTATTAGAATCCGATGCACTACTGCAGCTTTACTCTAACCCGTGGACCCTCACATTGATGATGAAACACAGAAATTTCGTTTGGATTTAATACAAAAGGCACAATGCCGACTTAAGTACAAGAAGCGTAAATCTTCTCATTGTTTGTGGTTTGCTCTGAGCGTTTCTTGGGAGATCAGTATTAGATTCCGATGCACGACTCCTGATTTACTCTATCACTTGGACAATCACATTGACGACGAAACACAGAAATTGTGTCGCGATTTAATATAAAATCCACAATGCCGACTTGAGTACAAGTATAGCAAATCTTCTCATTGTTCGTGGTATATTTGAGCGTTTCCTGGGAGATCAGTATTAGATTCCGATGCACTACTACAGCTTTACTCTATCAATTGGTCCTTCAGATTGACGATGCAACAGTGAAAAATTGTGGCGAGATTTAAGACAAAAGGCACAATGCCGACTTAACTCCAAGAAGAGTATATCTTCTCACTGTTTGTGGTTTATTTGTGCATTTACTGGGAAATCAGTATTAGATTCCGATGCACTACTGTAGCTTTACTCCTTCCCTTGGACCTTCACATTGACGATGAAACACAGAAATTGCGTCGGAATTTAATACAAAAGACACAATGCTGACTTAAGTACAAGAAGAATAATCCTCTCATTGTTTGTGGTTTGCTTTGAGCGTTTCATGGGTGATCAGTATTAGATTCCGGTGCACTACTGCAGCTTTACTCTATCCCTTGGACCTTCACACAGACGATGAAACACAGAAATTGGGTCGGGACTTAATACAAAATGCACAATGCCAACTTAAGTACAAGAAGAGTAAATCTACTCATTGTTTGTGGTTTGCTTTGTGCTTTACCTGGGTGATCAGTATTGGATTCCGATGCACTACTGCGGCTTTACATAATCCCTTGGACGTTCAGATTGACGATGAAACACAGAAATTGCGTCGGAATTTAGAACAAAAGGGTTAATGGAGACTTAGGTACAAGAATAGTAAATGTTCTCATTGTTCGTGGTTAGATTTGAGCGTTATCTGGGAAATCAGTATTAGATTCCGATGCACTACTGCAGCTTTACTCTATCCCTAGGACCTTTACATTGACGATTAAACACAGAGATTGCGTCGGGAATTAATACAAAAGTCACAATGCCAACAAAAGTTGAAGATGAGTTAATCTTCTCATTGTTTGTGGTTTGCTTCGAGCGTTTCCTGGGAGATCAGTATTAGATTCCGATGCACTACTGCAGCTTTACTCTATCCCTTGGACCTTCCGATTGAAGATGAAACACAGTAACTTCGTCGGGATTTAAGACAAGAAGCACAATGCCGACTTAAGTACAAGAAGGGTATATCTACTCAATGTTTGTGGTTTGCTTTGACGTTTCCTGGGAGATCAGTATTAGATTCCGATGCACTACTGCAGGTTTACTCTATCCCTCGGACCTTCACATTGACGAAGAAACACAGAAACTGCGTCGGAATTTAATACAAAACACACAGTGCCGACTTAGGTACAAGAAGGGTAAATCTTCTCATTGTTTCTGATTTGCTTTGAGCGTTTCCTAGAAGATCAGTATTAATTCTCGATGCACTACTGCAGCTTTACTCCATCCCTTGGACCTTCAGATTCACGATGAAACACAGAAATTGCGTCGGGACTTAAAACAAAAGGCACAATGCCGACTTATGTACATGAAGAGTAATTTTTTTTTTTTTTGTGGTTTGTATTGAGCGTTTCATGGGAGATCAGTATTATATTCCGATGCACGACTGCAGCTTTACTCTATCCCTTGGAACTTCACATTGACGATGAAACACAGAAATTGCGTCGGGATCTAATACAAAAGGCACAAAGCTGACTTAAGTACAAAAGGAGTCAATCTTATATTTTTTTGTGGTTTGCTTTGAGTGTCTCCTGGGGGATCAGTATTAGATACCGATGCTCTACTGCAGCTTTACTCTATCCCTTGAACCTTCACATTGAAGATGAAACTCAGAAATTGCGTTGGGATTTAATACAGAGGCACAATGCCGACTTAAGTACAAGAAGAGTAAATTTTCTCATTGTTTGTGATTTGCTCTAAGCGTTTCCTTGGAGATCAGTACTAGATTCCATTGCTCTACTGCAGCTTTACTCTATCCCTTGGACCTTCACATTGACGATGAAACACAGAAATATGCGTCGGGATTTAATGAAAAAAGCACAAGGCCGACTGAAGTACAAATAGTGTCAATCTCCTCATTTTTGTGGTTTGCTTTGAGCGATTCCTGGGAGATCAGCATTAGATTCCGATGCACTACTGCAGTCATACTCTATCCCTTGACCTTCTCATTGACGATGAAACTCAGAAATTGCGTCGGGATTTAATACAAAAGGCACAATGACGACTTAAGTACAAGATGAGTAAATCTTCTCATTGTCTGTGGTTTGGTTTGTACGTTATCTGGGACATCAGTACTTGATTCCGATGCACTACTGCAGGTTGACTCTATTCCTTGGACCCTCACATTGACGATGAAACACAGAAATTGCATCGGGATTTAATACAAAATGCACAATGCCGACTTAAGTACAAGATGAGTAAATCTTCCCATTGTTTGTGGTTTCTTTTGAGCGTTTCCTGGGAGATCAGTATTAGATTCCGATGCACTTCTGTAGCTATTCTCTATCGCTTGGACCTTCACATTGACGATGAAACACAGAAATTGTGTCGGGATTTAGCCCTAACGACACAATGCCGACATAAGTACTAGAAAAGTAAATCTTCTCATTGTCTGTGGTTTGGTCTGAGCGCTACCTGGGACATCAGTACTTGATTCCGATGAACTACTGCAGGTTTACTCTATTCCTTCGACCCTCACATTGACGATGAAACATAGAAATTGCATCGGGATTTAATATGAAAGGAACAATGCCTACTTCAGTATAATTAGGTTAAATCGTCTCATTGTTTGTGTTTTGCTTTGAGCGTTTCCTGGGAGATCAATATTACATTCCGTTGCACTTCTGTAGCTATTCTCTATCGCTTGGACCTTCACATTGACGATGAAACACAGATATTGCGTCGGGATTTAATACAAAATGCACAATGCCGACTTAAGTACAAGATGAGTAAATCTTCCCATTGTTTGTGGTTTGTTTTGTGCGTCTCCTGGGAGATCAGCATTAGATTCCGATGGACAACTGCAGCTTTTCACTATCTCTTGAACCTTCACATTGACGATGATGCTCTGAAATTGCATCGGGATTTAATACAAAAGGCACAATGTCGACTTAAGTACAAGAAGAGTAAATATACTTTTTGTTTGTGGTTTGCTTTGAGCGTTTCCTGGGAGATCAGTATTAGATTCCGGCGCACTACTGCAATTTTACGCTATCCCTTGGATCTTCACATTGACGATGAAACACAGAGATTGCGTCGGCATTTAATACAAAAGGCACAATGCCGACTTAGGTTAAATATGAGTAAATAATCTCATTGTTAGTGGTTAAATTTGAGCGTTTCCTGGGATATCAGTATTAGATTCCGATGCACTACTGCAGCTTCACTCTATCAATTGGACCTCCAGATTGACGATGAAACACAGAAATTGTGTCGGGATTGATAACAAAAGGCACAGTGCCGACTTAAGTACAAGATGAGTATATCTTCTCAATGTTTGTGGTTCACTTTGAGCGTTTCCTGAAAATCGGTATTAGATTCCGATGCACAACTGCAGCTTTACTCTATCCCTTCGACCTTCACGTTGACGATGAAATGCAGCAATTGCGTCGGAATTTAATACAAAAGGCACAATGACGACTTAAGTACAAGAAGAGTAATCTTCCCATTGCTTGTGGTTTGAATAGAGCGTCTCATGGGAGATCAGTATTAGATTCCGATGCACTATTGCAGCTTTACTCTATCTCTTGGAGTATCGCATTGACGATGAAACGTAGAAATTGCTTCGGGATTTAATACAAAAGGCACAATGCCGACTTAAGTACAAAAAGAGTAAATCTTCTCAATGTTTGTTGATTGTTTGAGCGTAGATCAGTAATAGATTCCGATGCACTACTGAAGGTTAACTCTATCCCTTGGACCTTCACATTGACGTAGAAACACAGAAATATCGTCAGAATTTAATACAAAAGACACAATGCCGACTTAAGTACAAGAAGAGTAAATCTTCTCATTGTTTGAGGTTTGCTTTGAGCGTTTTCTGGGATCAGTATTAGATTCCGATGCACTACTGCAGCTTTACTCTATCCCTTGGACCGTCACATTGACGATGAAACACAGAAATTGCATCGGGATTTAATACAAAAGGAACAATGCCCTCTTAAGTACAATTAGGTTATATCTTCTCATTGTTTGTGGTTTGCTTTGAGCGATTCCTGGGAGATCAGTATTAGATTCCGATGCACTTCTGCAGCTTTTCTCTATCGCTTGGACGTTCACATTGACGATGAAACACAGAAATTGCGTCGGGATTTAATACAATATGCACAATGGCGACTTAAGTACAAGGAGAGTAAATCTTCTCATTGTCTGTGGTTTCCTTTGAGCGTTTCCTAAAAGATTAGCATTAGATTCCGATGGACAACTGCAGCTTTTCTCTATACCTTGAAGCTTCACATTGACATTCATACTCAGAAATTGCGTCGGGATTTAATACAAAAGGCACAATGCCGTCTTAAGTACAAGAAAAGTAAATATACTTTTTGTTAGTGGTTTGCTTTGAGCGTTTCCTGGGAGATCAGTATTTGATTCCGATGCACTACTGCAGCTTTGCTCCATCCCTTGGAGTTTCGCATTGACGATAAATCGCAGATATTGCGTCGGGATTTACTACAATAGGCACAATGCCGACTTAAGTACAAGAAGAGTAAATATTCTTTTTGTTTGTGGTTTCTTTGAGCGTTTCCTGGGAGATCAGTATTAGATTCCGATGCACTACTGCAGCTTCACTCTATTCCTTGTAACTTCACATTGACGATGAAACACAGAAATTGCGTCCTGATTTAATGTAAAAGGCACAATGCCGACTTAAGTAGAAGATAAGTAAATCTTGTCTCTTTCGTGGTTTTCTTTGAGCGTTTCCTGGGAGATCAGTATTAGATTCCGATGCACTACTGCAGCTTTACTCTATCAATTGGACCTTCAGATTGACGATGAAACTCAGAAATTGCGTCGTGATTTAAAACAAAAGGCACAATGCCGACTTAAGTACAAGAAGGGTATATCTTCTCATTGTTTGTGGTTTGCTTTGAGCGTTTCCTGGGAGATCAGTATTAGATTAATCTTCTCATTGTTTGTGGCTTGCTTTGAGCGTTTCCTGGGAGATCAGTATTAGATTCCGATGAACTACTGCAGCTTTACCCTATCCCTTGGACCTTCACATTGACGATGAAACACAGACATTGCGTTGGGATTTAATACAAAAGGCAATATGCCGAGTTAAGTACAAGAAGAGTAAATCTTCTCATTGTCCGTGGTTTGCTTTGAGCATTTCCTGGGAGATTAGTACTAGATTCAGATACACTACTACAGCTTTACTCCATCCCTTGGACCTTCACATTGACGATGAAACACAGATATTGCGTCAAATTTAATACCAAAGGCACAATGTCGACTTAAGTACAAGAAGAGTAAATATTCTTTTTGATTTTGGTTTGCTTTGAGCGTTTCCTGGGAGATCAGTATTAGATTCCGATGCACTACTGCAGCTTCACTCTATCCGTTGGACATTTAGATTGATGATGAGACACAGAAACTGCGTCGTTATTTAAAACAAAAAGCACAATGCCGCGTTAAGGACAAGAATAAATCTTCTCATTGTTTGTGGTTTGGTTGGAGCGTCTCCTGGGAGTTCAGTATTAGATTCCGATGCACTATTGCAGCTTTACTCTATCCCTTGGACCTTCACATTGACGATGAAACACAGATATTGCGTCGGGATTTAATACAAAAGGCACAATGACAACTTATGTACAAGAAGAGTAAATCTTCTCATTGTTTGTGGTTTGCTTTGAGCGTTTTCTGGGAGATCAGTATTAGATTCCGATGCACTACTGCAGCTTTACTCTATACCTTGGTCCTTCACATTGACGCTGAAACACAGAAATTGGGTCGGGATTTAAAACGAAAGGCACAATGCCGACGTAAGTACAAGAAGAGTAAATCTTTTCATTGTTTGTGGTTTGCTTTGAGAGTTTCCTGGGAGTTCAGTGTTAGAATCCGATGCACTACTGCTGCTTTACTCTATCCCTTGGACCCTCACAATGACGACGAAACACAGAAATTGCGTCGGGATTTAATACAAAAGGCACAATGCCGACTGAAGTACAAGAAGAGTACATCTTCACATTGTTTGTGGTTTGCTCTTAGCGTTTCCTGGGAGATCAGTACTAAATTCCATTCCACTACTGCAGCTTTACTCTATCCCTTGGACCCTCACATTGACGATGAAACACAGAAATTGTGACGGGATTTAATACAAAAGGCACAATGCCGACTTAAGTACAAGAAGAGTAAATCTTCTCATTGATTCTGGTTTGGTTTGAGCGTTTCCTGGGTGATCAGTATTAGATTCCGATGCACTACTGCAGCTTTACTCTACCCCTTGGACCTTCACATTGACGATGAAACACAGAAATTGCGTCGGGATTTTATATAAAAGTGTCAAGGCCGACATAAGTACAAGAATAGTAAATCTTCTCATTCTTCGTGGTTTGCTTTGAACGTTTTCTGGGAGATCAGTATTATATTCCGATGCACTACTGCAGCATTACTCTATCCCTAGGACCTTCACATTGACGATGAAAAACAGAGAGTGTGTCGGGTATTAATACAAAAGGCACAATGCCAACGTAAGTTGAAGAAGAGTTAATCTTCTCATTGTTTGTGGTTTGGTTTGAGCGTTTACTAGGAGATCAGTATTAGATTCCGATGCATTACTGCAGCTTTACTCTATCCCTTGGACATTCAGATTGACCATGAAACACAGAAATAGCGTCTAATTAAATACAAAAGACACAATGCCGACAAGAAGAGTAATTCTTCTCATTGTTTGTGGTTCCTTTTAAGCGTTTCCTGGGAGATCAGTATTAGTTTCCGATGCACTTCTGCAGCTTTAATCTATCACTTGGACCTCCACATTTACGATGAAACACAGAAATTGCGTCGGGTGTTAATACAAAAGGCACAATGCCTACTTAAGGACAAGAAGAGTATATCTTCTCATTGTTTGTGGTTTGCTTTGAGCGATACCTGGGAGATCAGTATTGGATTCCGATGCACTACTGCAGGTTTACATAATCCCTTGGACCTTCAGATTGACGATGAAACACAGAAATTGCGTCGGAATTTAAAATAAAAGGCACATTGCCAACTTAAGTTGAAGAAGAGTTAATCTTCTCATTGCTTGTCGTTTGGTTTGAGCGTTTACTAGGAGATCAGTATTAGATTCCGATGCATTACTGCAGCTTTACTCTATCCCTTGGACCTTCACATTGACGATGAAACACAGAAATTGCGTCGGGATTTAATAGAAAAGGCACAATGCCGACTTAAGTACAAGAAGAGTAAATCTTCTCATTGTTTGTGGTTTGGTTTGAGCGATTCCTGGGAAATCACCATTAGATTCCGATGCACTACTGCAGCTTTACTCTATCCCTTGAACATTAAAATTGACGATGAAACACAGAAATTGTGTCGGGATTTAATACAAAAGGCACAATGCCGTCTTAAGTACAAGAAGAGTAAATCTTCCCATTGATTCTGGTTTGTTTTGAGTGTTTCCTGGGTGATCAGTATTAGATTCCGATGCACTACTGCAGCTTTACTCTATACGTTGGACTTTCACATTTACGATAAAACACAGAAATTGCGTTGGGATTTAATACAAAAGGCACCATGCCGAGTTATGTACAAGATGAGTAAATCACCTCATTCTCCGTGGTTTGCTTTGAGCGTTTCCTGGGAGATCAGAACTAGATTCATATGCACTACTGCAGCTTTACTCAATCCCTTGGACCTTCACATTGACGATGAAACACAGATACTGCGTCGGGATTTAAAACAAATGGCACAATATTGACTTAAGTACAAGAAGAGTAAATATTCTTTTTGTTTGTGGTTTGCTTTGAGCGTTCCCTGGGAGATCAGTATTAGATTCCTATGCACTATTGCATCTTCACTCTGTCCCTTGGACCTTCACATTGACGATGAAACACAGAAATTGCGTCGGGATTTAATACAAAAGGCACAATGCCGACATAAGTAGAAGAAGAGTAAATCTTCTTATTGTTTGTGGTTTGTTTTTAGCGTTTCCTGGGATATCACCATTAGATTCCGATGCACTACTGCAGCTTTACTCTATCCCTTGAACCTTAATATTTACGATGAAACACAGAAATTGTGTCGGGATTCAATACAAAAGGCACAATGCCGACTTAAGTACAAGAAGAGCAAATCTTCTCATTGATTCTGGTTTGCTTTGAGCGTTTTCTGGGAGATCAGTATTATATTCCGATGCACTACTGCAGCATTACTCTATCCCTAGGACCTTCACATTGACGATGAAACACAGAGAGTGTGTCGGGTATTAATACAAAAGGCACAATGCCAACTTAAGTTGAAAAAGAGTTAATCTTCTCATTGTTTGTGGTTTGGTTTGAGCGTTTACTAGGAGATCAGTATTAGATTCCGATGAATTACTGCAGCTTTACCCTATCCCTTGGACGTTCAGATTGACGATGAAACACAGAAATAGCGTCGGAATTAAATACAAAAGACACAATGCCGCCTTAAGTACAAGAAGAGTAAATCTTCTCATTGTTTGTGCTTCGCTATGAGCGTGTCCTGGGATCAGTGTTAGATTCCGATGCACTACTGCAGCTTTACTCTGTCCTTGCGACCTTCACATCGACGATGAAACGCAGAAACTGCGTCGGGATTTAATGCAAAATGCACAATGCCGACTTAAGTACAAAATGAGTAAATCTTTTCATTGTTCGTGGTTTGTTTTGAGCGTTTCCTGGGAGATCACTATTAGTTTCCGATGCACTACTGCAGCTTTATTCTATCCCTTGGACCTCCACAGTGCCGATGAATTACAGAAATTGCCTCGGGATTTATTACAAAAAGCACTATGCCGACTTAAGTATAAAAAGATTCAATCTTCTCATTTTTTGTGGTTTGCTTTGTGCGTATCCTGGAAGATCAGCATTAGATTCCGATTCACTACTGCAGCTTTATTGTATCCCTTGAACCTTCAAATTGACGATGAAACTCAGAAATTGCGTCGGGATTTAATACAAAAGGCACAATGCCGACAAGAAGAGTAATTCTTCTCATTGTTTGTGGTTTCTTTTAAGCGTATCCTGGGAGATCAGTATTGGTTTCCGATGCACTTCTTCAGCATTACTATATCCCTTGGACCACCACATTAACGATGAACCACAGACATTGCGTCGGGATTTAATACAAAACTCTCAATTCCAACTTCATTACAAGAAGAGTAAATCTTTTCATTGTTTGTGGTTTGGTTTGATCGTTTCCTGGGAAATCAGTTCTGGATTCCGATGCACTACTGCAGCTTTACTCTATACGTTGGACCTCCACATTGACGATGAAACACAGAAATTGCGTCGGGATATAATACAAAAGGCACAATGCCGACTTAAGTACAAGAAGAGTAAATCTTCTCATTGTTTGTGGTTTGATCTGAGCGTTTCCTGGGAGATCAGTATTAGATTCCGATGCACTACTGCAGCTTTACTCTATACCTTGGTCCTTCATATTGACGATGAAACACATAAATTGCGTCGGGATTTAAAACAAAAGGCACAATGCCGACGTAAGTACACGAAGAGTAAATCTTTTCATTGTTTGTTGTTTGCTTTGAGCGTTTCCTGGGAGATCAGTATTAGATTCCGATGAACTATTGCAGCTTTACTCTATCCCTTGGACCTTCACATTGACGATGAAACACAGAAATTGCGTCGGGATTTAATACAAAAGGCACAATGCCGACTTAAGTACATGAAGAGTAAATCTTCTCATTGTTTGTGGTTTGGTTTGAGCGTTTCCTGGGAGATCAGTTCTAGATTCCGATGCACTACTGCAGTTTTACTCTATACGTTGGACCTTCACATTTACGATGTAACTCAGAAATTGCGTTGGGATTTAATACAAAAGGCACCATGCCGTGTTAAGTACAAGATGAGTAAATCACCTCATTGTCCAAGGTTTGCTTTGAGCGTTTCCTGGGAGATCAGTACTAGATTTCTATGCACTACTGCAGCTTTACTCTATCCCTTGGACCTTCATATTGACGATGAAACACAGATATTGCGCCGGGATTTAAAACAAAAAGCACAATATTGACTTAAGTACAAGAAGAGTAAATATTCTTTTTGTTTGTGGTTTGCTTTGAGCGTTTCCTGGTAGATCAGTATTAGATTCCTATGCACTACTGAATCTTCACTCTGTCCCTTGGACCTTCACATTGACGATGAAACACAGAAATTGCGTCGGGATTTAATGTAAAAGGCACAATGCCGACTTAAGTACAAGAAGAGTAAATCTTCTCTCTTTCGTGGTTTGCTTTGAGCGTTTCCTGGGAGATCAGTTTTAGATTCCGATGCACTACTGCAGCTTTACTCTATCCCTAGGACTTCTAGATTGATGGCAAAACACAGAAATTGCGTTGGGATTTAAAACAAAAGGCATAATCCCGCCATATATACAAGAAGAGTAAATCTTCTCATTGTTTGTGGTTTGGTTTGAGCGTTTCCTGGGAGATCAGTATTAGATTCCGATGCACTATTGCAGCTTTACTCTATCCCTTGGACCTTCACATTGACGATGAAACACAGAAATTGCGTCGGGATTTAATACAAAAGGCACAATGCCGGCATAAGTAGAAGAATAGTAAATCTTCTCATTGTTTGTGGTTTGCTTTTAGCGTTTCCTGGGAAATCACCATTAGATTCCGATGCACTACTGCAGCTTTACTCTATTCCTTGAACCTTAAAACTGACGATGAAACACAGAAATTGTGTCGGGATTTAATATAAAAGGCACAATGCCGACTTAAGTACAAGAAGAGCAAATCTTCTCATTGATTCTGGTTTGCTTTGAGCGTTTTCTGGGAGATCAGTATTATATTCCGATGCACTACTGCAGCATTACTCTATCCCTAGGACCTTCACATTGACGATGAAACACAGAGAGTGTGTCGGGTATTAATACAAAAGGCAGAATGCCAACTTAATTTGAAGGAGAGTTAATCTTCTCATTTTGTGTGGTTTGCTTTGTGCGTTTTCTGGAAGATCAGCATTAGATTCCGATTCACTACTGCAGCTTTTTTGTATCCCTTGAACCTGCACATTGACGATGAAACTCAGAAATTGCGTCGGGATTTAAAACAAAACCACAATGCCGACGTAAGTACAAGAAGAGTAAATCTTGACATTGTTTGTGGTTTGCTCTGTGCGTTTCCTGGGAGATCATTACTAGGTTCCATTGTACTACTGCAGCTTTCCTCTATCCCTTGGACCTTCACATTGACGATGAAACACAGAAATTGCGTCGGGATGTAATACAAAAAGCACAATGCCGACTTAAGCACAATCAGGTTAAATCTTCTCATTGTTTGTGGTTTGCTTTGAGCATTTCATGGGAGATCAGTATTCGATTCCGATGCACTATTGCAGCTTTACTCTGTCCCTTGGTCCTTCACTTTGACGAAGAAACACAGAAATTGCGTCGGAATTAAATACAAAAGACACAGTGCCGAATTAAGTACAAGAAGAGTAAATCTTCACACTGTTTGTGCTTTCCTTTGAACGATTCCTGGGATCAGTATTAGATTCCGATGCACTACTGCAGCTTTACTCTATCCATAGGACCTTCACATCGACGATGAAACGCTGAAAGTGCGTCGGGATGTAATACAAAAGGCACAATGCCGACTTAAGTACAAAAAGTGTCAATCTTCTCTTTTTTTGAGGTTTGCTTTGTGTGTTTCCTGGAAGATCAGTATTAGATTCCGATGCACTACTGCAGCTTTATTGTATCCATTGAACCTTCACATTGACGATGAAACTCAGAAATTGCGTCGGGATTTAATACAAAAGCTCAATTCCGACTTAATCACAAGAAGAGTAAATCTTCTCATTCTTTGTGGTTTGGTTTGAGCGTTTCCTGGGAGATCAGTTCTAGATTTCGATGCACTACTGCAGCTTTACTCTATACGTTGGACCTTCACATTTACGATGAAACACAGAAATTGCGTTGGGATTTAATAGAAAAGGCGCCATGCCGAGTTAAGTACAAGATGAGTTAATCACCTCATTGTCCGTGGTTTGCTTTGAGCGTTTCCTGGGAGATCAGCATTAGATTCCGATGCACTACTGCAGCTATACTCTATCCCTTGAACCTTCACATTGGCGATGAATCTCTAAAATTGCGTCGGTATTTAATACAAAAGTCTCAATGCCGACTTAACTACAAGAAGAATAAATCTTCTCATCGTTTATGGTTTGCTCTGGGCGTTTCCTGGGAGATCAGTATTAGATTCCGATGCACTCCTGCAGCATTACTCTATACCTTGGACCTTCACATTGAGCATGAAACACAGAAATTGCGTCGTGATTTAATGTAAAAGGCACAATGCCGACTTAAGTACAAGAACAGTAAATCTTCTCTCTTTCGTGGTTTGCTTTGAGCGTTTCCTGGGAGATCAGTATTAGATTCCGATGCACTACTGCAGCTTTACTCTATACCTTGGTCCTTGACATTGACGATGAAACACAGAAATTGCGTCGGGAATTAAAAACAAAAGGCACAATGGCGACGTAAGTACAAGAAGAGTAAATCTTATCATTGTTTGTTGTTTGCTTTGAGCGTTTCCTGGGAGTTCAGTGTTAGAATCCGATGCACTACTGCTGCTTTACTCTATCCCATGGACCTTCACAATGACGACGAAACACAGAAATTGCGTCGGGATTTAATACAAAAGGCACAATGCCGACTCAAGTACAAGGTGAGTACACCTTCTCATTGATTGTGGTTTGGTTTGAGCGTTTTCTGGGAGATCAGTATTAGATTCCGATGCACTACTGCAGCTTTACTCTATCCCTTTGACCTTTACATTGACGATGAAACACAGAAATTGCTTCGGAATTTAAAACAAAACGCACAATGCCGACTTAAGTACAAGAAGAGTAAATCTTCACACTGTTTGTGGTTTGCTCTGAGCGTTTCCTGGGAGATCAGTACTAGATTCCATTGCACTACTGCAGCTTTACTCTATCCCTTGGACCTTCGCATTGACGATGAAACACAGAAATTGCGTCGGGATTTAATACAAAAAGTACAATGCCGACTTAAGCACAATCGGGTTAAATCTTCTCATTGTTTGTGGTTTGCTTTGAGCGTTTCATGGGAGATCTGTATTAGATTCCGAAGCACTATCGCGGCTTTACTCTATCCCTTGGACCTTCACAATGACGACGAAACACAGAAATTGTGTCGGGATTTAATACTAAAGGCTCGATGCCGACATAAGTACAAGAATAGTAAATCTTCTCATTGTTCGTGGTTTGCTTTCAGCGTTTTCTGGGAGATCAGTATTATATTCCGATGCACTACTGCAGCTTTATTCTATCCCTAGGACCTTCACATTGACGATGAAACACAGAGAGTGTGTCGGGTATTAATACAAAAGGCACAATGCCAACTTAAGTTGAAGAATAGTTAATCTTCTCATTGTTTGTGGTTTGGTTTGAGCGTCTCCTAGGAGATCAGTATTAGATTCCGATGCACTACTGCAGCTTTACTCTATCCCTTGGACCTTAACATTCACGATGAAACAGAGAAATTGCGTCGGGATTTAATTCAAAAGGCACAATGCCGACTTATGTACAAGAAGAGTAAATCTTCTCATTGTTTGTGATTTGCTTTGAGCGTTTCCTGGGAGATCAGTATTAGATTCCGATGCACTACTGTAGCTTTACTCTATCCCTTGGACCTTTACATTGACGATGAAACACGGAAATTGCGTCGCGATTTAACCCAAAAGGCACAGTGCCGACTTACGTACAAGATGAGTAAATCTTCTCATTGATTGTGGTTTGGTTTGAGCTTTTACTGGGATCTCAGTACTAGATTCCGATGCACTACTGCAGCTTTACTCTATCCCTTGGACCTTCTCATTGACGATGGAACACAGAAATTGCGTCGGGATTTAATACATAATGCACAATGCCGACTTAAGTGCAAGAAGAGTAAATATTCTCATTGTTTGTGGTTTACTCTGAGCGTTTCCTGGGAAATCAGCATTAGATTCCGATGCACCACTGCAGCATTACTCTATATCTTGGACCGTCGCATTGACGATAAAACACAAACATTGCGACAGGTTTTAATACAAAAGGCACAATGCAGACTTAAGTACAAGAAGAGCAAAGTGTCTCAATGTTTGTGGTTTGCTTGGAGCATTTCCTGGAAGACCAGTATTAGGTTTCGATGCACCACATCAGGTTTACTCTATCACTTGGACATTCACATTTACGATGAAACACATCAATTACGTCGGGATTTAATACAAAAGGCATATTGCCGACATACGTACCAGAAGAGTAAATCTATAATTGTTTCTGGTTTGATTTGAGCGTTTCCTGGGAGATAAGTATTAGATTCCGATGCACTACTGCAGCTTTACCCTACAGCTATCCCTACGACCTTCACATTGACGATGATACACATAAATAGCTTCGGGATTTAATACAAAAGGCACAATGCCGACTTATGTACAAGAAGAGTAAATCTTCTAATTGTTTGTGGTTTTCTCTGAGCCTTTCCTGGGGGATCAGTACAAGATTCAGAAGCACTACTGCAGCTTTACTCTATCCCTTGGACCTTCACATAGACGATGAAACACAGAAATTGCCTCGGGATTTAATACAAAACACACTATGTCGACTTCAGTACAAGAAGAGTAAATATTCTTTGTGTTTGTAGTTTGCTTGAGGGTGTCCTGGGAGATCAGTAATAGATTCCGATGCACTACTGCAGCTTTACTCTATCCCTTGGACCTTAACATTCACGATGAAACAGAGAAATTGCGTCGGGATTTAATTCAAAAGGCACAATGCCGACAAAAGTACAAGAAGAGCTAATTTTCTGCTTGTTTTTGGTTTGCTTTGAGCGTTTCCTGGGAGATAAGTATTAGATTCCAATGCACTACTGCAGCTTTGATCTACAGGTATCCATTGAACCTTCACATTGACGATAAAACACAGAAATTGCGACGGGATTTAATACAAATGGCACAACGCCGACTTAAGTACAAGAAGAGTAAAGCTTCTCATTGTTTGTCGCTTGCTTTGCGCGTTTCCTGGGAGACCAGTATTAGAATTCGATGCACCACATCAGGTTTACTCTATCACTTGGACCTTCACATTGACGATGAGACACAGAAATGCCGTCGTGACTTAATACAAATGGCACAATGACAACATAAGTACAAGGGAGGTTATCTTCTCATTGTCTGTGGATTGCGTTGAGCTTTTCCTGGGAGATCAGAATTACATTCCGATGTACTACTGCAGCTTTCCTCTGTCCTTGGACCTTCACATTGTCGATGAAACACTGAAATCGCGTCCGGATTAAATACAAAAGGTACATTGCCGACTTACGTACCAGAAGAGTAAATCTTGTCATTGTTTCTGCTTTGATTTGAGCGTTTCCTGGGAGATAAGTATTAGATTGCGATGCACTACTTCAGCTTTATTCTAGAGGTATCCCTTGGACCTTCTCATTGACGATGAAACACAGAAATTGCGTTGGGATTTAATACAAAAGGCACAATGCCGACATAAGTACAGGAAAAGCAAATCTTCTCATTGTTTGTGGTTTTTCCTTGAGCGTTTCCTGGATGATCAATATTAGATTCCGATGCACTACTGCATCTTTACTCTATCAGTTGGACCATCACATTGACGATGAAACACAGAAATTGCGTCGGGACTTAATACAAATGGCACAATGACAACTAAAGTACAAAAGGAGTAAATCTTCTCATTGTTTGTGGGTTGCTTTGTGCGTTTCCTGGGAGATGAATATTAGAATCCGATGCACCACTGCAGCCTTACTCTATCCCTTGGCCTTCACTTTGACGATGAAAGACAGATATTGCGTCGGGATTTAACACAAAAAGGCACAATGACGACTTAAGTAAACGAAGAGTAAATCTGGTTATTGTTTGTGGTTTGCTTTGAGCGTTTCCTGGGAGAGCAGCAATAGATTCCGATGCACTACAGCAGCGTTACTATATCCCTTGGACCTTCACAATGACGATGAAACACAGAAATTGCGTCGGGATTTAATACAAAAGTCACAATGCCGACTTAAGTACAAGAAGAGAATCTTCTCATTGTTTGTGATTTCATTTGAGCATTTCCTGGGAGATCAGTATTAGATTCCGATGCACTTCTGCAGCTTTACTCAATCCCTTGGACCTTCACATTGACGATGAAACACAGAAATTGCGTCGGGATTTAATAAAAAAGGCACAATCCCGACTTAAGTAAAAGAAGAGTAAATCTACTCATTGAATGTGGTTTGCATTGTGCGTTTCCGGGGAGCTCAGTATTAGATTCCGATGCACTACTGCAGCTATACTCTATACCTTGGACCTTCACAATGACGATTTCACACAGAAATTGCGTCGGGATTTAATACAAAAGGCACAATGCCGACTTCAGTACAAGAAGATAAAATCTTCTCATTGTTTGTGGTTTGCTTTGAGCGTTTCCTGGGAGATCAGTATTGGATTCAGATGCACTACTGCAGCTTCACTCTATCCCTTGGAGCTTCACTATGAAGATGAAACCCAGAAATTGAGTCGGGGTTTAATACAAAATGCACAATGCCGACATAAGTACAAGAAGAGTAAATTTTCTCAACGTTTCTGTTTTGCTTTGAGCGTTTCCTGGGAGATGAGTATTAGATTCCGATGCACTACTGCAGATTTACTCTATCCCATGGACCTTCACATTGACGATGAAACACAGAAATATCGCCGGGATATAATACAAAAGCACAATGCCGACTTAAGTACAAGAAGAGTAAATCTTCTCATTGTTTGTGGTTTGGTATGAGCGTTTCCTGGGAGATCAGTATTAGATTCCGATGCACTACTGCAGCCTTACTCCATCCCTCGGACCTTCAAATTGACGATGAAACACAGATATTGCGTTGGTATTTAACACAAAATGCACAAATCCGGCATAAGTACAAGAAGAGTAAATCTTCTCATTGTTTTTGGTTTGATTTGAACGTTTCCTGGGAGATCAGTATTAGATTCAGATGCACTACTGAAGCTTTACTCTATCCCTTGGACCTTCACATTGACGATGAAACACAGAAATTGCGTCGTGATTTTATACAAATGGCACAGTGCCGACTTAAGTACAAGAAGAGCAAATCTTCTCACTGCTTGTGGTTTGCTTTGAGCGTTTCCTGGAGATCAGTATTAGATTCAGATGCACTACTGCAGCTTTCCTCTGTCCGTTGGAACATCACCCTGATGATGAAACACAGAAATTGCGTCGGGATTTAATACAAAAGGCACAATGCCGACTAATGTACAAGAAGAGTAATTCTTTTCACTGATTGTGGTTTGCTTTGAGCGTTTCCTGGGAGATCAGTATTAGATTCCGGTGCTTTACTGCAGCTTTATTCTATCCCCTAGACCTTCACATTGACGATGAAACACAGAAATATCGCCGGGATATAATACAAAAGGCACAATGCCGACTTAAGTACAACAAGAGTAAATCTTCTCATTGTTTGTGGTTTGCTTTGAGCGTTTCCGGGGAGCTCAGTATTAGATTCCGAAGCACAACTGCAGCTTTACTCTATCCCTTAGAGCTTCACACTGACGATGAAAGACAGAAATGGCGTAGGAATTTAATACAAAAGGCACAACGCCGACTTAAGTACAAGAAGAGTAAATCTTCTCATTGTTTGTGGTTTGCTTTGAGCGTTTCCTTGGAGATAAGTATTTTATTCCGATGCACTACTGCAGCTTTACTCTATCCCTTGGAACTTCACATTTGCGATGAATCGCAGAAATTGCGTCGGGATTTAATACAAAAGGCACAATGCCAACATAAGTACAAATTAGTAAATCTTCTCATTGTTTGTGGTTTGCTTTGAGCGTTTCCGGGGAGCTCAGTATTAGATTCCGAAGCACAACTGCAGCTTTACTCTATCCCTTAGAGCTTCACTCTGACGATGAAACACAGAAATGTCGTAGGAATTTAATACAAAAGGCACAATACCGACTTAAGTACAAGAGGAGTAAGACTTCTCATTGTTTGTGGTTTGCTTTGAGCGTTTCCTGGGGGATCAGTATTTGATTCCGATGCACTACAGCAGCTTTACTCTATCCCTTGGACCTTCGCATTGACGATGAAACACAGAAATTGCGTCGGGATTTAATACAAAAGGCACAATGCCGACATAAGTACAGGAAAAGCAAATCTTCTCATTGTTTGTGGTTTTTCCTTGAGCGTTTCCTGGATGATCAATATTAGATTCCGATGCACTACTGCAGCTTTACTCGATCAGTTGGACCTTCACATTGACGATGAAACACAGAAATTGCGTCGGGATTTAATAAAAAAGGCACAATCCCGACTTAAGTCCAAGAAGAGTAAATCTACTCATTGAATGTGGTTTGCATTGTGCGTTTCCGGGGAGCTCAGTATTAGATTCCGATGCACTACTGCAGCTATACTCTATACCTTGGACCTTCACGCTGACGATTTAACACAGAAATTGCGTCGGGATTTAATACAAAAGGCACAATGCCGACTTAAGTACAAGAAGATAAAATCTTTTCATTGTTTGTGGTTTGCTTTGAGCGTTTCCTGGGAGATCAGTATTGGATTCAGATGCACTACTGCAGCTTTACTCTATCAATTGGAGCTTCACTATGAAGATGAAACCCAGAAATTGAGTCGGGGTTTAATACAAAATGCACAGTGCCGACATAAGTACAAGAAGAGTAAATTTTCTCAACGTTTCTGTTTTGCTTTGAGCGTTTCCTGGGAGATGAGTATTAGATTCCGATGCACTACTGCAGATTTACTCTATCCCTCGGACCCTCAAATTGACGATGAAACACAGATATTGCGTTGGTATTTAACACAAAATGCACAAATCCGGCATAAGTACAAGAAGAGTAAATCTTCTCATTGTTTTTGGTTTGATTTGAACGTTTCCTGGGAGATCAGTTTTAGATTCAGATGCACTACTGAAGCTCTACTCTATCTCTTGGAACCTCGCATTGACGATGAAACACAGAAATGGCGTCGGGATTTAAAGCAAAAGGCATAATGCCGTCTTAAGTACAAGAAGAGTAAATCTTCTCAATTATTGTCGTTTGCTTCTAGTGTTTCCTGGGAGATCAGTATTAGATTCCGATGGACTACTGCAGCTTTGCTCTATCCCTAGGACCTTCACATTGCCGATGAAACACAGAAATTGCGTCGGGATTTAATAGAAAAAGCACAATGCCGACTTAAGTCCAAGAAGACTGAATCTTCTCATTGTATGTGGTTTGCTTTGTGCGTTTCCGGGGAGCTCAGTATTAGATTCCGATGCACTACTGCAGCTATACTCTATCCCATGGACCTTCACACTGACGATGAAACACAGAAATTGCGTCGGGATTTAATACAAAAGGCACAATGCCGACTTATGTACAAGAAGAGAAAATCTTCTCATGGTTTGTGGTTTGCTTTGAGCGTTTCCTGGGAGATCAGTATTAGATTCAGATGCACTACTGCAGCTTTACTCTATCCCTTGGACCTTCACATTGACGATGAAACACAGAAATTGCGTCGTGATTTTCTACAAATGGCACAGTGCCGACTTAAGTACAAGAAGAGCAAATCTTCTCACTGCTTGTGGTTTGCTGTGAGCGTTTCCTGGAGATCAGTATTAGATTCAGATGCACTACTGCAGCTTTCCTCTGTCCGTTGGAACATCACCCTGATGATGAAACACAGAAATTGCGTCGGGATTTAATACAAAAGGCACAATGCCGACTAATGTACAAGAAGAGTAATTCTTTTCACTGATTGTGGTTTGCTTTGAGCGTTTCCTGGGAGATCAGTATTAGATTCCGGTGCTTTACTGCAGCTTTATTCAATCCCCTAGACCTTCACATTGACGATGAATCGCAGAAATTGCGTCGGGATTTAATACAAAAGGCACAATGCCGACATAAGTACAAATTGAGTAAATCTTCTCAATGTTTGTGGTTTGCTTTGAGCGTTTCCGGGGAGCTCAGTATTAGATTCCGAAGCACAACTGCAGCTTTACTCTATCCCTTAGAGCTTCACACTGACGATGAAACACAGAAATGGCGTAGGAATTTAATACAAAAGGCACAATACCGACTTAAGTACAAGAGGAGTAAGACTTCTCATTGTTTGTGGTTTGCTTTGAGCGTTTCCTGGGGGATCAGTATTAGATTCCGATGCACTACAGCAGCTTTACTCTATCCCTTGGACCTTCGCATTGACGATGAAACACAGAAATTGTGTCGGGATTTAATACAAAAGGCACAACACCAACTTATGTAGAGGAAGTGTAAATCTTATCATTGTTCGTGGTTTGTTTGAGCGTTTCCTGGGAGATCAGTATAACATTCCGATGCACTAATGCAGCTTTACTATATCCGCTGGTACTTCGCATTGACGATGAAACACATAAATATCGGCAGGATTTAATACAAATGGCAAATGTTGACTTAAGTACAAGAAGTGTAAACCTTCTCATTGTGTCTAGTTTCATTACAGCGTTTCATGGGAGATAAGTATTAGATTCCGTTGCACTACTGCATCTTTGCTCTACAGGTATCCCTTGAACCTTCACATTGACGATAAAACACAGAAATTGCGACCAGATTTAATTCAAAAGGCACAATGCCGACTTAAGTACAAGAAGAGTAAAGCTTCTCATTGTTTGTGGTTTGCTTTGCGCGTTTCCTGGGAGACCAGTATTAGAATTCGATGCACCACATCAGGTTTACCCTATCACTTGGACCTTCACATTGACGATGAAACACAGAAATTGCGTCGCGACATAATACAAATGGCACAATGACAACTTAAGTACAAGAAGAGTGAATCTTCTATGAGTGTGTGCTTTGAGCGGCTGCTGGGAGACCAGTATTAGATTCGATGCACCAGTGCAGGTTTAGTGAATCCCTTTGACATTCACATTGACCATGAAACACAGAAATTGTATCGGGATTGAATATTAAAGGGACAATGCCGACATAAGTATAAGAGGAGTGAATTTTCTAAGAGTTTGTGCTTTGAGTGTCTCCTTGGGAGACAAGTATTAGATTCCGACCCACCTGTGCTGATTTACTGTATACCTTGGACCTTCACATTGGCCATGATGAAAAAAAATTGCATCGGGATTGAATACAAAAGGCACAATGCCGACTTAAGTACAACAAGAGTGAATCTACTAAGAGTTTGTACTTTAAGCGGCTCCGTGGATACCATTATTAGATTCCGATGCACCAGTGCAGGTTTACTGTATCCCTTGGACCTTCACATTGACCATGAAACACAGAAATTGCATCGGGATTGAATACAAATGGCACAATGCCGACTTAAGTACAAGAAGAGTGAATCTTCTATGAGTGTGTGCTTTGATCGGCTGCTGGGAGACCAGTATTAGATTCCGATGCTTCAGTGCAAGTTTACTGTATCCCACGGACCTTCACATTGACCATGAAACACAGAAATTGCATCGGGATTGAATACAAAAGAGATAAGGCCTACTTCAGTACAAGAAGAGTGAATCCTCTAAGAGTTTGTGCTTTGAGTGGTTCATGGGAGACCAGTATTAGATTCCGATGCACCAGTGCAGGTTTAGTGTATCCCTTGGAACTTCACAATGACCATGTAACACAGAAATTGCATCGGGATTGAATACGAAATGAACAATGCCGACTTAAGTACAAGAAGAGTGAATTTTCAAAGAGTTTGTGTTTGAGCGGCTCCTGGGAGACCAGTTTAGATTCCGATGTACCAGTGCACGTTTACTGTATCCCTTAGACCTTCACATTGACCATGAAACGAAGAAACTGCATCGGGATTGAATACAAAAGGCACAATGCCGACTGAAGTACAAGAAGTATGAATCTTCTAAGAAATGATGCTTTGAGCGGCTCCTGAGAGACCAGTATTTGTTTCCGATGCACCAGTGCATGTTTTCTGTAGCCCTTGGACTCCACATTGACCATGAAACACAGAAATTGCATCGGGAATGAATACAAAAGGCACAATGCCGACTTAAGTACAAGAAGAATGAATCCTCTACGAGTTTGTGCTTTGTGCCGCTCCTGGGAGACAAGTATGAGATTCCGATGCACCAGTGCAGGTTTACAGAATTCCTTGGACCTTCAAATTGAACATGACACATAGAAATTGCATCGGGATTGAATACTAATGGCACAAAGCCGAGTTACGTACAACAAGAGTGAATCTTCTAAGAGTTTGTACTTTAAGCTGCTCCTTGGAGACCAGTATTAGATTCCAATGCACCAGTGCAGGTTTACTGCATCCCTTGGACATTCACCTTGACCATGAAACACAGAAATTGCATCGGCATTGAATACTAAAGGGACAATGCTAACTGAAGTTTAAGAAGAGTGACTCCCCTACGAGTTTGTGCTTTGAGCGGCCCCTGGGAGACCAGTATGAGATTGCGATGCACCAGTGCAGGTTCACTGTTATCCTTGGACCTTCACATTGACGATAAAACATAGAAATTGGTTCGGGATTAATAACAAAAGGCACAATGCCGTCCTAAGTACAAGAAGAATGAATCTTCTCAGTGTGTGTGCTTTGAGCGGCTGCTTGGAGACCAGTATTACATTCCGATGCATTAGTGCAGGTTTACTGTATCCCTTGGACCTTCACATTGACCTTAAAACACAGAATTTGCATCGGGATCGAATACAAGAGGGACAATGTCTACTTAAGTACAAGAAAAGTAAATCTTCTAAGAGTTTGTGCTTTGAGCGGCTCCTGGGAGACCAGTATTAGAATTCGATGTATCAGTGCAGGTTTAGTGTATCCCTTGGACCTTCACATTGACCATGAAACGCAGAAATTGCATTGGGATTGAATGCAAAATGCACAATGACGACTAATGTACAAGAAGAGTGAATCTTCTACGAGTTTGTGCTTTGAGCGGCTCATGGAAGACCAGTGTAGATTCCGATGCACCAGTGCAGGTTTACCGTATCCCTTGGACTTTCACATTGACCATTAAACACAGAAATTGCATCGGGATTGAATACAAAATGCACAGTGCCAACTTAAGTACAAGAAGAGTGAACCTCTATAGTGTTTGTGCTTTGAGCGGCTCCTAGGCGACCAGTAGTAGGTTCCGATGTACCAGTGCGGGTTTACTGTATCACTTGGACCTCCACACTGGCAATGGAACACAGAAATTGCATCGGGATTGAACACAAATGGGTAACGCCGACGTAAGTACAAGCAGAGTGAATCATCTATGAGTTTGTCATTTGAGCGGCTCCTGGGAGACTAGTATTAGATTCCGATGCACCAGCGCAGCTTTACTGTATCCCTTTTACCCTCACATTGACCATGAAACACAGAAGTTGCATCGGGATCGAATGCAAAAGGCACAATGCCGACTTAAGTACAAGAAGAGTGAATCTCCTAAGAGTTTGTACTTTGAGCGGCTGCAGGGAGACCAGTATTAGATTCCGATGCACCAGTGCAGGTTTACTGTATCACTTGGACCTTCACGTTGACCATGAAACACAGAAATTGCATCGGCATTGAATACAAAAGGCACAATGCCGACTGAAGTACAAAAAGAGTGAATCCTCTACGAGTTTGTGTTTTGAGCGGCTTCTCGGAGACCAGTATTAGATTCCGATGCACCAGTGCTGGCTTACTGTATCCCTTGGACCGTCACATTGACAATTAAACACAGAAATTGCATCGGGATTGAATACTAAGGGGACAATGCCGACATAAGTACAAGAAGAGTGAATTTTCTAAGGGTTTTTGCTTTGAGCGGCTCCTGGGAGACCAGTCTTAGATTCCGATGTACCAGTGCACGTTTACTGTATCCCTTGGACCTTCACATTGACCATGAAACGCAGAAACTGCATCGGGATTGAATACAAAAGGCACAATGCCGACTGAAATACGAGAAGAGTGAATCTTATAAGAGTTGGTGCTTTGAGCGTCTCCTGGGAGACCAGTATTAGATTCCGATGCACCAGTGCAGGTTTACTGTATCCCTTGGACCTTCACATTGACCATGAAACACAGAAGTTGCATTGGGATCGAATGCAAAAGGCACAATGCCGACTTAAGTACAAGAAGAGTGAATCTCCTAAGAGTTTGTACTTTGAGCGGCTGCTGGGAGACCAGTATTAGATTCCGATGCACCAGTGCAGGTTTACTGTATCACTTGGACCTTCACGTTGACCATGAAACACAGAAGTTGCATCGGGATCGAATGCAAAAGGCACAATGCCGACTTAAGTACAAGAAGAGTGAATCTCCTAAGAGTTTGTACTTTGAGCGGCTGCTGGGAGACCAGTATTAGATTCCGATGCACCAGTGCAGGATTACTGTATCACTTGGACCTTCACGTTGACCATGAAACACAGAAATTGCATCGGCATTGAATACAAAAGGGACAAGGCCGACTTAAATAACATGAAGAGTGAACCTTCTAAGAGTTTGTGCGTTAAGCGGCTGCTGGGAGACCAGTATTAGATTCCGATGTACTAGTGCACGTTTACTGTATTCCTTGGACCTTCACATTGACCATGAAACACAGAGATTGCATCGGGATTGAATACAGAAGGCACAATGCCGACTTAAGTACAAGGTGAGTGAATCTTCTACGAGTTTGTCGTTTGATCGGCTCCTGGGAGACCTGTATTAGATTCCGATGTACCAGTGATCGTTTATTGTATCCCTTTGACGTTCACATTGACCATGAAACACAGAAACTGCATCGGGATTGAATACAAAAGGGACAACGCCGACTTAAGTACAAGAAGAATGAAACTTCTAAGAGTATGTGTTTTGAGCGGCTCATGGGAGACCTGTATTAGATTCCGATGCACCAGTGCAGGTTTACTGTATCACTTGGATCTTCACGTTGACCATGAAGCACAGTAATTGCATCGGCATTAAATACAAAAGAGACAAGGCCGACTTAAATACCAAGAAGAGTGAACCTTCTAAGAGTTTGAGCTTTAAGCGGCTCCTGGGAGACCAGTATTAGATTCCGATGTACCAGTGCACGTTTGCTGTATTCCTTGGACCCTCACATTGACCATGATACACAGAGATTGCATCGGGATTGAATACAAAAGGGACAAGGCCGACTTAAATAACATGAAGAGTGAACCTTCTAAGAGTTTGTGCGTTAAGCGGCTGCTGGGAGACCAGTATTAGATTCCGATGTACTAGTGCACGTTTACTGTATTCCTTGGACCTTCACATTGACCATGAAACACAGAGATTGCATCGGGATTGAATACAGAAGGCACAATGCCGGCTTAAGTAGAAGGTGAGCGAATCTTCTAAGACTTTGTGCTTTAGCGGCTCATGGGAGACCAGTACTAGATTCCGATCCACCAGTGCAGGTTTACTGTATCCCTTGGACCTTCACATTGACCATGAAACACAGAAATTGCATCGGGATTGAATACAGAAACCACAATGCCGACTTAAGTACAAGATGAGTGAATCTTCTAAGAGTATGTGTTTTCAGCGGCTCATGGGAGCCCAGTATCAGATTCCGATGCACCAGTGCAGGTGTACTGTATACGTTGGACCTTCACATTGACCATGAAAAACAGAAATTGCATCGGGATTGAATACAAAGGGCACAATGGCGAATTAAGTACAAGAAGAGTGAACCTTCTGGGAGTTTGTGCTTTGAGTGGCTTTTGGGAGACCAGTACTAGATTCCATTGCACCAGTGCAGGTTTACTGTTCCCCTTGGACTTTCACATTGACCATGAAATACAGAAATTGCATCGGCATTGAATACAGAGGAGACAATGCATACTTAAATAACAAGAAGAGTGAATCTTCTAAGAGTTTGTGATTTGAGCGTCTCCAGGGAGACCAGTATTAGATTCCGATGCACCAGTGCAGGTTTACTGTATCGCTTGGAACATCTCATTGATCAGGAAACACAGAAATTGCATCGGGATTGAATACAAAAGCACAATGCCAACTTAAGTACAAGAAGAGTACATTTTCTAAGAGTTTGTGCTTTGAGCGGTTCCTGGGAGACCAGTATTAGATTCCGATATACCTGTGCACGTTTACTGTATCCCTTGGACCTTCACATTGACCATGAAACACAGAAACTGCATTGGGATTGAATGCAAAAGGCACAATGACGACTAAAGTACAAGAAGAGTGAATCTTTTATGAGTTTGTGCCTTGAGCGGCACATGGAAGACCAGTGTTAGATTCCGATGGACCAGTGCAGGTTTACTGTATCCCTTGGACTTTCACATTGACCATTAAACACAGAAATTGCATCGGGATTGAATACAAAATGCACAATGCCAACTTAAGTACAAGAAGAGTGAACCTTCTGAGAGTTTTTGCTTTGAGCGGCTCCTAGGAGACCAGTAGTAGATTCCGATGTACCAGTGCGGGTTTACTGTATCCCTTGGACCTTCACATTGACCATGAAAAACAGAAATTGCATCGGGATTGAATACAAAAGGCACAATGCCGACTTAAGTACAAGAAGAGTGAACCTTCTCGGAGTTTGTGATTTGAGCGGCTCCTGGGAGACTAGTATTAGATTGCGATGCACCAGCGCAGCTTTACTGTATCCCTTAGACCTTCACATTGACCATGAAACACAGAAAATGCATCGGGAATGTATACAAAAGGCACAATGCCGACTTAAGTACAAGAAGAGTGAATCCTCTACGAGTTTGTGTTTTGAGCGGCTTCTGGGAGACCAGTATTAGATTCCGATGCACCAGTGCAGGTCTACTGTATCCCTTGGACCTTCACATTGACCATGAAACACAGAAGTTGCATCGGGATCGAATGCAAAAGGCACAGTGCCGACTTAAGTACAAGAAGAGTGAATCTTCTAACAGTTTGTACTTTGAGCGGCTCCTGGGAGGCCAGTATTAGATTCCGATGCACCAGTGCAGGTTTACTGTATCCCTTGGACCTTCACGTTGACCATGAAACACAGAAATTATATCGGCATTGAATACAAAAGGTACAAGGCTGACTTAAATAACAAGAAGAGTGAACTTTCTATGAGTTTGTGCTTTAAGCGGCTACTGGGAGACCAGTATTAGATTCAGATGCACCTGTGCAAGTTTAGTGTATCCCTTGGACTTTCACATTGTGAATGTGACACTGAAACTGCAGCAGGATTGAATACAAAAGGCACAATGCCAACTTCAGTACAAGAAGAGTAAATCTTCTACGAGTTTGTCGTTTGAGCGGCTCATGGGAGACCAGTGTCAGATTCCGATGCACCAGTGCAGGTTTACTGTATCCCTTGGACCTTCACATTGACCATGAAAAACAGAAATTGCATCGGGATTGAATACAAAAAGCACAATGCCGACTTAAGTACAAGAAGAGTGAACCTTCTCGGAGTTTGTGCTTTGAGCGGCTCCTGGGAGACCAGTAGTAGTTTCCATTGCACCAGTGCAGGTTTACTGTTTCCCTTGGACTTTCACAATGAACATGAAATTCAGAAATTGCATCGTTATAGAATACAAAAGAAACAATGCAGACTTAAATAACAAGAAGAGTGAATCTTCTAAGAGTTTGTGCTTTGAGCGTCTCCTGGGAGACCAGTAGTAGATTCCATTGCACCAATGCAGGTTTACTGTTTCCCTTGTACTTTCACATTGACCATGACATACAGAAAATGCCTCAGCATTGAATACAAAAGAGACAATGCAGACTTAAATAACAAGAAGAGTGAATCTTCTAAGAGTTTGTGATATGAGCGTCTCCTGAGAAACCAGTATTAGATTAAAATGCACGAGTGCAGGTTTACTGTATCGCTTGGAACTTCTCATTGATCATGAAACACAGAATTTGCATCGGGATTGAATACAAAACACAATGCCAACTCAAGTACAAGAAGAGTGCATTTTCTAAGCGTTTGTGATTTGAGCGGCTTCTGGGAGACCAGTATTAGATTCCGATGCACCAGTGCACGTTTACTGTATCCCTTGGACCTTCACATTGACCATGAAACACAGAAATTGTATTTGGGATTGAATACAAAAGTCACAATGCCGACTAAAGTACAAGAAGAGTGAATCCTCTACGAGTTTGTGATTTGAGCGGCTTCTGGGAGACCAGTATGAGATTTCGATGCACCAGTGCAGGTTTACTTTATTCCTTGGACCTTCACATTGAACATGAAACATAGGAATTACATCGGGATTGAATACAATATGCAAAATGCCGTCTTAAGCACAAGAAGAATGAGTCCTCTAAGTGTTTGTGCTTTCAGCGGCTCCTGGGAGACCAGTATTAGATTCCGATGTACCAGTGCAGATTTATTGTATCCCTTGGACCTTCACATTGACTATGAAACACAGAAATTGCATCGGGATAGAATACAAAATGCACAATGCCGATATAAGTGCAAGATGAGTGAGTCTTCTAAGAGTTTGTGCTTTGAGCGGCTTCTGGGAGACCAGTATTACATTCCGATGCACCAGTGCAGGCTTATTGTATCCCTTGGACCGTCACATTGACAATTAAACACAGAAATTGCATCGTGATTGAATACAAAATGGACAATACCAACTTAAGTACAAGATGAGTGTATCTTCCAAGAGTTTGTGCATTGAGCGGCTGCTGGGACACCAGTATTAGATTCCGATGCACCAGTGCGGGTTTACTGTAACCCTTGGACTTTCACATTGACCATGTGACACAGAAACTGCAGCGGGATTGAATACAAAAGGCACAATGCCAATATAAGTACAAGAAGAGTGTATCTTCTACGAGGTTATCGTTTGAGCGGCTCCTGGGAGACCTGTATTGGATTCCGTCGCACCAGTGAACGTTTACTGTATCCCTTTGACCTTTACATTGACCATGAACCACTGAAACTGCATTGAGATTGAATACAAAGGGGACAACGCAAACTTAAGTACAAGAAGAATGAAACTTCTAAGAGTTTGTGCTTTGAGCGGCTCCTGGGAGACCGAAGCGCCAGTGCAGGTTTACCGTATCCCTTGGATCTTCACATTGACCATGAAACGCAGAAACTGCGTCGGGATTGAATACAAAAGGCACAATGCCAACTGAAGTAGAAGAAGTGTGAATCTTCTAAGAGTTTGTGCTTTGAGTGGCTCCTGGAAGACCAGTATGAGATTCCGATGCACCAGTGCAGGTTTACTGTATTCCTTTGACCTTCACATTGAACATGAAACATAGGAATTGCATCGGGATTGAATACAAAAAGCAAAATGCCGTCTTAAGTACAAGATGAATGAATCTTCTAAGAGTTTGTGCTTTCAGCGGCTCCTGGGATACCAGTATTAGAATCCGATGTACCAGTGCGGGTTTACTGTATCCCTTGGACCTTCACATTGACCATGAAACACAGAAATTGCATCGGGATTGGATACAATATGCAGAATGCTGACTTAAATACAAGAAGAGTGTATCTTCTAAGAGTTTGAGCTTTGAGAGGCTCCTGGGAGACCAGAATTGGATTCCGATGCACCAGTGCAGGTTTACTGTATCCCTTGGGCGTTCACATTGACCATGATACACAGAAATTGCATCGGGATTGAATACAAAATGCACAATACCGACTTAAGTGCAAGTAGAGTGAATATTCTAAGAGTTTGTGCTATGAGCGTCTCCTGGGATATCAGTATTAGTTTCCGATGCACCAGTGCAGGTTTAGTGTATCCCTTGTTCCTTCACATTGAATATGAAACACAGAAATTGCATCGGGATGGAGTACTAAAGTGACAATGCCGACTTATGTACAAGAGGAGTAAATCTTCAGAGAGGTTGTGCTTTGAGCGGCTCCTGGGAGACCAGTATTAGATGCCGATGCAGCAGTGCGGGTTTTACTGTAACCCTTGGACTTTCACATTGACCATGTGACACTGAAATTGCAGCGGGATTGAATACAAAAGGCACAATGCCAATTTAAGTACAAGATGAGGGAATCTTCAGCGAGTTTGTCGTTTGAGCGGCTCCTGGGAGACCTGTATTAGATTCCGATGCACCAATGAACGTTTACTGTATTCTTTTCACCTTCACAATGACCATGAAACACAGAAACTGCATCGGGATTGAATACAAAAGGGACATCGCAGAGTTAAGTACAAGAAGAATGGAACTTCTAAGAGTTTGTGCTTTGAGCGGCTCCTGGGAGACCACTATTAGATTCCGAAGCACCAGTGCAGGTTTACCGTATCCCTTGGACTTTCACATTGACCATGAAACGCAGAAACCGCGTCGGGATTGAATACAAATGGCACAATGCCGAGTGAAGTACAATAAGTGTGAATCTTCTAAGAGTTTGTGCTTTGAGCGGCTCCTGGGAGACCAGTATTAGATTCCGATGCACCAGTGGAGGTTTACTTTATCCCTTGTACCTTCACAATGACCATGAAACACAGAAATTGCATCGTTATTCAATACAAAAGGCATAATGCCGACTTAAGTACAAGAAGAGTGAATCTTCTAAGGGTTTGTGTTTCGAACGGCTCCTGGGAGACTAGTATTAGATTCCGATGCACCAGTGCATCTTTACTGTATCCTCTGCACCTTCACATTGACCATGAAACACAGAAATTGCATCGGGATTGGATACAAAATGCACAATGCTGACTTAAGTACAAGAAGAGTGTATCGTCTAAGAGTTTGAGCTTTGAGAGGCTCCTGGGAGACCAGTATTGGATTCCGATGCACCAGTGCAGGTTTACTGTATCCCTTGGACGTTCACATTGACCATGATACACAGAAATTGCATCGGGATTGAATACCAAATGCACAATGCCGACTTAAGTACAAGAAAAGCGAATCTTCTACGAGTTCGTGTTTTGAGCGGCTCCTGGGAGACCAGATAAACAATCCGATGCACCAGTGCAGGTTTACTGTATTCCTTGGACCTTCTCATTGAACATGAAACAGAAATTGCATCGCGACTGAATACAATAAGCACAATGCCGTCTTAAGTACAAGAAGAATGAATCTTGTAAGAGTTTGTGTTTTCAGTGGCTCCTGGGAGACCAGTGTTAGATTGCGATGCACCAGTGCAGGTTTAGTGTATCCCTTGTTCCTTCACATTGACCTTGAAGCACAGATATTGCATCGGGAATGAGTACTAAAGTGACAATGCTGACTTAAGTACATGAAGAGTGAATCTTCTTAGAGTTTGTGCTTTGAGCGGCTCCTGGGAGACCAGTATTAGATTCCGATGCACCAGTGCAGGTTTACTGTATCCCTTGGTCCATCGACTTGATCATGAAACACAGAAATTGCAGCGGGATAGAATACAAAATGCATAATGCCGAGTTAACTACAAGATGAGTGAATCTTCTAAGAATTTGTGATTTGAGCGGCTCCTGGGTTACCTGTATTAGATTCTGATGCACCAGTGCAGGTTAACTGTTTCGCTTGGACCTTCACATTGACCGTGAAACATAGAAATTGCATCGGGAATGTATACAAAAGGCACAATGCCGACTTAAGTACAAGAAAAGCGAATCTTCTACGAGTTCGTGTTTTGAGCGGCTCCTGGGAGACCAGATAAACAATCCGATGCACCAGTGCAGGTTTACTGTATTCCTTGGACCTTCTCATTGAACATGAAACATAGAAATTGCATCGCGACTGAATACAATAAGCACAATGCCGTCTTAAGTACAAGAAGAATGAATCTTGTAAGAGTTTGTGTTTTCAGTGGCTCCTGGGAGACCAGTGTTAGATTGCGATGCACCAGTGCAGGTTTACTGTATCCCTTGGACCTTCACATTGTCCAAGAAACACAGAATTTGCATCGGGATTGAATACAATAGGCACAATGCCTACTTAAGTGCAAGAGGAGTGAATCTTCTAAGAGATTGTGCTTTGAGCGGCTCATGGGAGACCAGTATTAGATTCCCATGCACCAGTGCAGGTTTACTGTAACCCTTGCACCTTCACATTGACCATGAGTCACAGTAATTACATCGTGATTGAATACAAAAGGACAATGCCCACTTAAGTACAAGAATAGTGAATTTTCTAAGAGTTTGTGCTTTGAGCGGCCCCTGGGAGACCTGTATTAGATTCCGATGCACCAGTGAACGTTTACTGTATCCCTTTGACTTTCACATTGACCATGAAACAATGAAACTGCATCGGGATTGAATACAAAAGGGACAACGCCGACTTAAGTACAAGAAGAATGAAACTGCTAACAGTTTGTGCTTTGAGCGGCTCCTGAGAGACCAGTATTAAATTCCAATGCACCAGTGCAGGTTTACTGTATCCCTTGGACCATCACTTTGACCATGAAACACAGAAATTGCATCGTGATTGAATACAAAAAAGACAATGCCGACTTAAGCACAAGATGAGTGTATCTTCTAAGAGTTTGTGCTTTGAGCGGCTCCTGGGAGACCAGTATTATATACGGAACCACCAGTGCAGGTATACTGTATCCCTTGGTTCTTCACATTGACAATGAAACACAGAAATTTCATCGGGATTGAATCCAAAAGGACAATGCTGACTTAAGTACAAGAAGAGTGAATTTTCTAAGAGTTTGTGCTTTGAGCGGCTCCTGGGAGACCAGTATTAGATTCCGATGTACCAGTGCACGTTTACTGTATCCCTTGGACCTTCACATTGATCATGAAACGCAGAAACTGCATCGGGATTGCATAGAAAATGCACAATGCCGACTGAAGTACAAGAAGAGTGAATCTGCTAAGAGTTTGTGCTTTGAGCGGCTCCTGGGAGACCAGTGTTAGATTCCGATGCACCAGTGGAGGTTTACTTTATCCCTTGTACCTTCACAATGACCATGAAACACAGAAATTGCATCGTTATTGAATACAAAAGGCATAATGCCGACTTAAGTGCAAGAAGAGTGAACCTTCTGAGAGTTTGTGTTTTGAGCGGCTCGTGCGAGACCAGTAGTAGATTCCGATGTACCAGTGGAGGTTTACTGTATCACTTGGACCTTCACATTGGCAATGAATCACAGAAATTGCATCAGGATTGAATACAAAAGGGTAATGCCGACTTAAGTACAAGATGAGTGAATCTTCTAAGGGTTTGTGATTCGAACGGCTCCTGGGAGACTAGTATTAGATTCCGATGCACCAGTGCATCTTTACTGTATCCTCTGCACCTTCACATTGACCATGAAACACAGAAAATGCATCGGGAATGTATACAAAAGGTACAATACCGACTTTTGTACAAGAAGAGTGAACCCTCTACGAGTTTGTGCTTTGAGCGGCTCCTGGGAGACCAGTATTAGAATCCGATATATCAGTGCAAATTTACTGTATCACTTGGACCTTCACATTGACCATGAAACACAGAAATTGCATCGGGATTGAATACCAAATGCACAATGCCGACTTAATTGCAAGAAGAGTGAATCGTCTAAAGGTTTGTGCTACGAGCGTCTCCTGGGAGATCAGTATTAGTTTCCGATGCACCAGTGCAGGTTTAGTGTATCCCTTGTTCCTTCACATTGACCTTGAAGCACAGATATTGCATCGGGATTGAGTACTAAAGTGACAATGCTGACTTAAGTACATGAAGAGTGAATCTTCTAAGAGTTTGTGCTTTGAGCGGCTCCTGGGAGACCAGTATTAGATTCCGATGCACCAGTGCAGGTTTACTGTATCCCTTGGTCCATCGACTTGATCATGAAACACAGAAATTGCAGCGGGATAGAATACAAAATGCATAATGCCGAGTTAACTACAAGATGAGTGAATCTTCTAAGAATTTGTGATTTGAGCGGCTCCTGGGTTACCTGTATTAGATTCTGATGCACCAGTGCAGGTTAACTGTTTCGCTTGGACCTTCACATTGACCGTGAAACATAGAAATTGCATCGGGAATGTATACAAAAGGCACAATGCCGACTTAAGTACAAGAAGAGCGAATCTTCTACGAGTTCGTGTTTTGAGCGGCTCCTGGGAGACCAGATAAACAATCCGATGCACCAGTGCAGGTTTACTGTATTCCTTGGACCTTCACATTGAACATGAAACATAGAAATTGCATCGCGACTGAATACAATAAGCACAATGCCGTCTTAAGTACAAGAAGAATGAATCTTGTAAGAGTTTGTGTTTTCAGTGGCTCCTGGGAGACCAGTATTAGATTCCAATGCACCAATGCAGGTTTACTGTAACACTTGGACCTTCACATTGCCCGTGAAACACAGAATTTGCATCGGGATTGAATACAAGAGGGACAATGCCGACTTAAGTACCAAAAGAGTGAATCTTTTAAGAGTATGTGCATTGAGCGGCTCCTGGGATACCAGTATTAGATTCCGATGCACCAGTGCAGGTTTACTGTATCCCTTGGATCTTCACATTGTCCAAGAAACACAGAATTTGCATCGGGATTGAATACAATAGGCACAATGCCTACTTAAGTGCAAGAGGAGTGAATCTTCTAAGAGATTGTGCTTTGAGCGGCTCATGGGAGACCAGTATTAGATTCCCATGCACCAGTGCAGGTTTACTGTAACCCTTGCACCTTCACATTGACCATGAATCACAGTAATTACATCGTGATTGAATACAAAAGGACAATGCCCACTTAAGTACAAGAATAGTGAATTTTCTAAGAGTTTGTGCTTTGAGCGGCCCCTGGGAGATCTGTATTAGATTCCGATGCACCAGTGCAGGTTTACTGTATCCCTTGGACCATCGACTTGATCATGAAACACAGAAATTGCATCGGGAATGTATACAAAAGGCACAATGCCGACTTAAGTACAAGAAGAGTGAATCCTCTACGAGGTCGTGTTTTGAGCGGCTCCTGGGAGACCAGATAAGGAATCCGATGCACCAGTGCAGGTTTACTGTATTCCTCGGACCTTCACATTGAACATGAAACACAGAAATTGCATCGTGACTGAATACAATAAGCACAATGCCGTCTTAAGTACAAGAAAAATGAATCTTGTAAGAGTTCGTGTTTTCAGTGGCTCCTGGGAGACCACTATTAGAGTCCAATGCACCAGTGCAGGTTTACTGTAACCCTTGGACCTTCACATTGACCGTGAAACACAGAATTTGCATCGGGATGGAATACAACAGGGACAATGCCGACTTAAGTACCAAAAGAGTGAATCATTTAAGAGTTTGTGGATTGAGCGGCTCCTGGGATACCAGTATTAGATTCCGATGCACCTGTGCATGTTTACTGTATCCCTTGGACCTTCACGTTGACCATGGAACACAGAAATTGCATCGGCATTGAACTCAATGTGACAATGCAGACTTCAATGACCAGAAGAGTGAAGCTACTAAGAGTATGTGCTTAGAGCGGCTCCTGGGAGACCAGTATTAGATTCCGATGCACCAGTGCAGGTTTAGTGTATCCCTTGGACCTTCACATTGACCATGTTACACAGAAATTGCAGCGGGACTGAATACAAAAGGCACAATGCCTACTTAAGTACAAGAAGAGTGAATTTTCTAAGAGTTTGTACTTTAAGCGGCTCCTGGGAGACCAGTATTAGATTCCGATGTACCAGTGTACGGTTACTGTATCCCTTGGACCTTCACATTGACCATGAAACGCAGAAACTGCATCGGGATTGAATACAGAAGGCACAATGCCGACTGAAGTACAAGAGGCGTGAATCTTCTAAGAGATTGTGCTTTGAGCGGCTCCTGGGAGACCAGTATTAGATTCCGATGCACCAGTGCATGTTTAGTGTATCCCTTGTACCTTCACATTGACCATGTGACACAGAAATTGCAGCAAGATAGAATACAAAATGCACAATGCCAACTTAAGTACAAGAAGAGCGAATCTTCTACGAGTTTGTGGTTTGAGCGGCTCCTGGGAGTCGAGTATTAGCTTACGATGCACCAGTGCAGGTTTAGTGTATCCCTTGGACCGTCACATTGACAATGAAACACAGAAACTGCATCGGGATTGAATACAAAATTCACAATGCCGACTTAAGTACAAGAAGATTGAATCTTCTAAGAGTTTGCGATTTGAGCGGTTCCTGAGAGACCAGTATTAGATTCCGATGCACCAGTGCAGGTTTACTGTATCCCTTGGACCGTCACATTGACAATTAGACACAGATATTGCATCCTGATTGAACACTAAGGGGACAATGTCGATTTAAGTACAAGAAGATTGAATCTTCAAATACTTTGTGTTTGAGCGGCTCCTGGGAGACCAGTATTTGATTCCAATGCACTAGTGCACGTTTACTGTATCCCCTGGACCTTCACATTGTCCATGAAACACAGAAATTGCATCGGGATTAAATACAATTGGCACAATGCCTACTTACGTACAAGAAGAATGAATCTTCCAAGAGTTTGTGCTTTTAGCGGCTCATGCGAGACCAGTATTAGATTCCAATCCACTAGTGCAGGTTTACTGTATCCCTTGGACCTTCACATTGACCATGAAACACAGAAATTGAATCGTGATTGAATACAAAAGCGACAATGCCGACTTAAGTACAAGATAAGTGAATCTTCTAAGATTTTGTGTTGTGAACGGCTCCTGGGAGACCAGTATTAGATTCCGATGCACCAGTGCAGGTATACTGTATCCCTTGGTTCTTCACATTGACCATGAAACGCAGAAACTGCATCGGGATTGAATACAAAAGGCACAATGCCGACATAAGTACAGGAAGAGTGAATCTTCTAAATGTTTGTGTTTTGAGCGGCTCCTGGGAGAGCAGCATTAGATTCCGATGCACCAGTGCAGGTGTACTGTATCCCTGGAACCTTCACATTGACCATGAAACACAGAGATTGCATCGGGAATGACTACTAAAGGCACAATGCCGACTTAGTTACTAGAAGAGTGAATCCTCTACAAGTTTTTGCTTTGAGGGCTCCTGGGAGACCAGTATGAGATTCTGATGCACTAGTGCCGGTTTACTGTATTCCTTGGATCTTCTCATTAAACATGACACATAGAAATTGCATCGGAATTGTATACAAAAGGCACAATGACGTGTTAACTACAAGAAGAGCAAATCTTCTAAGAATTTGAGCTTTGAGCGGCTCCTGGGAGGCCAGTACTAGATTCCGATGCACCAGTGCGGGTTAACTGTAACCATTGGACCTTCACATTGACCATGAAACAAAGAAATTGCATCGGGATTGAATACAAAAGGGACACTACCGACATAAGTAAAAGAAGAGTGAGTCCTCTACGAGTTTGTGCTTTGAGCGGCTCCTGGGAGACCAGTAGGAGATTCCGATGCACCAGTGCAGGTTTACTGTATTTTTTGTACCTTCACATAGACGATGAAACATAGAATTTGCTTCGGGATTGAATACAAAAGGCACAATGCTGTCTAAAGTACAAGAAGAGTGAATCTTCTAAGTGTGTGTGCTTTGAGCGGCTCCTCGGACACCAGTATTAGATTCCAATGCACCAGTGCAGGTTTACTGTATCCCTTCGATTTACACATTGACCATGAAACACAGAAATTGCACCGGATTGAATACAAAAGGGACAATGAAGACATAAGTACAAGAAGAGTGAATCTTCTAAGAATTTGTGGTTTGAGCGGCTCCTGGGAGACCAGTATTAGATTCCGATGCACCAGTGCAGGTTTAGTGTATCCCTTGGACCTTTACATTGACCATGATCCACGGAAATTACAACGGGATTGAATATAAAATGGACATAGCCGACTTCAGTACAAGAAGAGTGAAACTTCTAAGAGTTTGTGCTTTTGAGCGGCTCCTGGGAGACCAGAATTAGATTCTGATGCACCAGTTAAGGTTAACTGTGTCCCTTGGACCTTCACATTGACCATGAAACACATTAATTGAATCTGGATTGAATACAAAAGGCACAATGCCTACTTAAGTAAAAGAAGAGTGATCCTTCTAAGAGTTTGTGCTTTGAGTGGCTCATGGGAGACCAGTATTAGATTCCGATGCACCAGTGCAGGTTTACTTTATGCCTAGGACCTTCACATTGACCATGAAACACAGAAATTGCATCGTGATTGAATAAAAATGGGGCAATGCCGACGTAAGTACAAGATGAGTGAATCTTCTAAGAGTTTGTGCTTTAAGCGGCTCCTGGGAGACCAGTATTAGATTCCGATGCACCAGTGGAGGTTTAGTGTATCCTTTGGACCTTCACATTGACCATGAAACACAGTAATTGCATCTGGATTGAATGCAAAAGGCACAATGCCAACTTAAGTACAAGAAGAGTGAATTTTTTAAGTGGTTGCGGTTTGAGCTGCTCCTGGGAGACCACTATTAAATTCCGATGTACCAGTGCAGGTTTACTGTATCCCGTGGACCTTCACATTGACCATGAAGCACAGAAATATCATTGGGATAGAATACAAAAGGCACAATGCTGACTTAAGTACAACAAGAGTGAATCATGTAAAAGTTTGTACTTTGAGCGGCTCCTTGGAGACCATTATTAGATTGCGATGCACCAGTGCAGGTTTACTGTATCCCTTGGACATTCCCATTGACCATGAAACACAGAAATTGCATCGGCATTGAATACAAAGGATACAATGCCGACTTCAATAACAAGAAGAGTGAATTTTATAAGAGTTTGTAATTTGAGCGGATCCTGGAAGACCAGTATTAGATTCCAATGCACCAGTGCAGGTTTACTGTATCCCTTGGACCTTCTAATTGGCCATGAAACACAGAAATTGCATCGGGATAGAATGCAAAAGGCACAATGCCAACTTAAGTACAAGAAGAGTGTAACGTCTACGAGTTTGTGGATTGAGCGGCCCTGGGAGACCTGTATTATATTCCGATGCACCAGTGCACGTTTACGGTATCTCTTTGACCTTCACATTGATCATGAAACACAGAAGTTGCATCGGCATTAAAATCAAAATGGACAATACCGACTTAAGTACAAGAACAGTGATTCTTCTAAGACTTTGTGCTTTGAGCGGCTCCTGGGAGACCAGTATTAGATTCCGACGCACCAGTGCAGGTTTACCGTATCCCTTGGGCCCTCACATTGACCACGAACACAGATATTGCATCGGGATTGAATACAATGGACACAATGCCGACTTAAGTACAAGAAGAGTGAAACTTCTAAAGGTTCGTGTTTTGAGCGGCTCCTCGGAGACCAGTATTAGATTGCGATGCACCAGTGCAGGTTTACTGTATCACTTGGGCCATCAAATTGACCATTAAACACAGAAAGTGCATCGGGATTGAATATAAAACGGACATACCCGACTTTAGGACAAGAAGAGTGAATCTTCTAAGAGTTTGTGCTTTGAGCGGCTCCTGGGAGACCAGAATTAGATTCCGATGCACCAGTGCAGGTTTACTGTATCCCATGGACCTTTCATTGACCATGAAACACATGAATTGCATCTGGATTGAATACAAAAGGCACAATGCCTACTTAAGTAAAAGAAGAGTGATTCTTCTAAGAGATTGTGCTTTGAGCCGCTCATGGGAAACCAGTATTACTTTCCGATGCACCAGTGCAGGTTTACTTTATCTCTAGGACCTTCACAGTGAGCATGAAACACAGAAATTGCATCGTGATTGAATACAAATGGGACAATGCCGACTTAAGTACAAGATGAGTGAATCTTCTAAGAGCTTGTGTTTCAAGCGGCTCCTGGGTGACCAGTATTAGATTCCGATGCACCTGTGCAGGTTTACTGTATCCCTTGGACCTTCAACTTGACCATGAAACACATAAATTGTATCGGGAAAGAATAGAAACGGCACAATGCCGACTTAGGTACAAGAGGAGTGAATCTTCTAAGATTTTGTGCTTTGAGCGGCTCCTTGGGAGACCAGTATTAGATTCCGATGCACCAGTGCAGGTTTACTGTATCCCGTGGACCTTGGCATTGACCATGAAACACAGAAATTGCATCGGGATTGAATACAAAAGGGACAATGCAGACTTAAGTACAAGAAGAGTGAACCTTCTAAGAGTTTGTACTTTGAGCGGCTCCGAGGAGACCAGTATTAGATTTCGATGCACCAGTGCAGGTATTCGGTATCCCTTGGACCTGCAAATTCACAATGAAACAGAGAAATTGCATCGGGATTGGATACAAAGGGGAGAATGCCCACTTAGGTACAAGAAGAGTGAATCTTCCAAGTGTTTGTGTTTGAGCGGCTCCTGGGAGACCAGTATTAGATTCCAATGCACCAGTGCAGGTTTACCGTATATCTTCGACCTTCACATTGACCATGAAACACAGAAATTGCATCGGGATTGAGTACAGGAGGGACAATGCATACTTAAGTACAAGAAGAGTGAATCTTCTAAGAGTTTGTGCTTTGAGCGGCTCATGGGAAACCAGTATTAGATTACGATGCACCAGTGCAGGTTTACTGTATCCCTGGGACCTTCACACGACCATGAAACACAGAAATCTCATCGTGATTGAATACAAATGGGACAATGCCGACTTAAGTACAAGATGAGTGAATCTTCTAAGAGTTTGAGCATTGAGCGGCCCCTGGGAGACCAGTATTAGATTCCGATTTACCAGTGCAGGTTTACTGTATCCCTTGGACCTTCACATTGACCATGAACCGCAGAAACTGCTTCGGCATTGAATTAAAGAGGACAATGCTGACTTAAGTACAAGAAGAGTGAATCTTCTAAGATTTTGTGATTTGAGCGGCTTCTGGCAGACCAGTAATAGATTCCGATTCACCGGCGCAGGTTTACTGCATCCCTTGTACCTACAACTTAACCATGAAACACAGAAATTGCATCGGGATCGAATACAAAATGCACAGTGCCGACTTAAGTACAAGAAGAGTGAATCTTCTAAGAGTTTGTAATTTGAGCGGCTCCTGGGAGAGAAGTATTAGATTCCGATGCACCAGTGCAGATTTAGTGTATGACTGGGTCCTTCAAATGGACCATGAAACACAGTAGTTCCATCTAGATTGAATACAAAAGGGACAATGCCGACTTAGGTACAAGAGGAGTGAATATTCTAAGAGTTTGTGCTTTTAGAGCTCTTTGGAGACCAGTATTAGATTCCGATGCACCAGTGCAGGATTACTGTATCACTCGGACCTTTAAATGGACCATGAAAAACAGTAGTTCCATCTGGCTTGAATACAAAAGGGACAATGCCTACTTAAGTACAAGAGGAGTGAATATTCTCAGAGTTTGTGCTTTTAGAGCTCTTTGGAGATCAGTATTAGATTCCGATGCACCAGTGCAGGTTTACTGTATCACTTTGTACCTTCATATTGACAATGAGACACAGACATTGTATCGGGAATGAATACAAACGGGACAATGCCGACGTAAGTACAAGAATAGTGAATCCTCTACGCGCTTGTGCTTTGAGCGGCTCCTGGGCGACCAGTATGAGATTCCGATGCACCAGTGCAGGTTTACTGTATTCCTTGGATCTTCACATTGACCATGAAACATAGAAATTGCATCGGGATTGAATACAAATGGGACAATGCCGACTAAAGTACAAGAAGAGTGAATCTTCTAAGAGTTTGTCCTTTGAGCGGCTCCTGGGAGACCAGTATTTGATTCCGATCCATCAGTGCAGGTTTACTGTATCCCTTGGGCCTTCACATTGACCATGAAACACAGAAGTTGCATCGGGATTGAATACAAAATGCACAATGCCGACTTAAGTACAAGAAGGGTGAATCTTCTAAAAGTTTGTGCTTTGAGCGGCTCCTGGGAGACAAGTATTAGATTCCGATGGACCAGTGCGGGTTTAGTGTATCCCTTGGACCGTCACATTGACCATGAAACACAGACATTCCATCGGGATTGAATACAAAAGGGACAATGCCGTCTTAAGTACAAGAACAGTGAATCGTCTAAGAATTTGAGATTTGAGAGACTCCTGGCAGACCAGTATTTGATTCCGATGAACCAGTGCTGGTTTACTGTATCGCTTGGACCTTCACATTGATCATGAAACACAGAAATTGCATCGGGAATGAATACAAAAGGCACAATGCCGACGTAAGTACGAGAAAAGTGATTCCTCTACGAGTTTGTGCTTTGAGCGGCTCCTGGGAGCCCAGTATTGGATTCCGATGCACCAGTGCTGGGTTAATGTATCCCTTGGACTATCACATTGACCATGAAACACAGAAATTGCATCGGGAGTGAAAGGAAAAGGCACAATGTCAACTTAAGTACAAGAAGAGTAAGTCTTCTACGCGCTTGTGGTTTGAGGGGCTCCTGGAAGACCAGTATTAGAATCCGATGTACCAGTGCTCGTTTACTGTATCCCTTGGACCTTCACATTGACCATGAACCATAGAAACTGCAACGGGATTGAATTAAAAGAGACAATGCCGAGTTAAGAACAAGAAGAGAGAATTTTCTAAGAATTTGCGATTTGAGCGGCTCCTGGGAGACCAGTAATAGATTCCGATGCACGGGTGCAGGTTTACTGTATCCCTTGCACCTTCAACGTGATTATGAAACACAGAAATTGCATCGGCATTGAATATTAAAGGGTCAAAAACGTCTTAAGTAAAAGAAGAGTGAGTCTTCCACGAGTTTGTGGTTTGAGCGGCTCCTGGGAGACCAGTATTAGATTCCGATGTACCAGTGCCCGTTTACTGTATCCATTGGACCTTCACATTGACCATGTACCACTGAAACTGCATCGGGATTGAATTGAAAGGGACAAGGCCGACTTAACTACAAGAAGAGTGAATCTTCTAAGAATTTGTGCTTTGAGCGGTTCCTGGGAGGCCAGTCATAGGTTCCGATGCAGCAGTGAAGGTTTACTGTACCCCTTGGACATTCAACTTGACCATGAAACACAGAAATTGCATCGGGATTGAATAGAAAATGTAAAATGCCAACTTAAGAACAAGAACAGTGAATCTTCTAATGGTTTGTGCTTTGAGCGGCTGCTGGGAGACCAGTATTGGATTCCGATGCACCAGTGCAGGTTTACTGTATCCCATGGACATTCACATTGACCATGAAACTCAGAAATAGTATCGGGATTGGATACAAAATGCACAATGCCGACTTAAGTTCAAGGACAGTGAATCTTCCAAGAATTTGAGTCGAGAGTAGCACCTGGCAGACCAATATTAGATTCCGATGCACCAGTGCAGGTTTACTGTACCCCTTGGACATTCAGATTGACCATGAAACATAGAAATTGTATCGGGATTGAATACAAAAGGGCCAATGCTAACCTAAGTACAAAAAGAGTGAATCTTTTAAGAGTTTGTGCTTTGAGCGGCCCCTGAGAGACCAGTATTAAATTCCGATGCACCAGTGCAGGTTTACTGTATCCCTTGGACATTCACATTGACCATGAAACACGAAAATTGTATCGGGATTAGATAAAAAAGGCACAATGCCGACTTAAGTACAAGAAGAGTGATTTTTTTAAGAGTTTATGCTTTGAGCGGCTCCTTGGGACACCATTATTAGATTCCGATGCACCAGTGCACGTTTACTGTATCCCTTGGACCTTCACATTGACCATGAAACACAAAAATTGCATCGGGAATGAATACAAAAGGCACAATGCCGACTTAAGTACAAGAAGAGTGAATCCTCTACGAGTTTATGTTTTGAGCGGCTCCTGGGAGACCAGTATGAGATTCCGATGCACCAGTGAAGTTCACTGTATTCCTTGGACCTTCACATTGACCTTGAAAGATAGAAATTGCATTTGGATTGAATACAAAATGCACAATGCCGTCTTAAGTACAAGAAGAGTGAATCGTCTAAGAGTTTGCGGTTTTAGCGACACCTGGATGACTAGTATTAGATTCCGATGCACCAGTGCAGATTTACTGTATCACTTGGACCTTTACATTGTCCATGAAACACAGAAATTGCTTCCGGATTGAATACAAAAGGGACAATGCCGACTTAAGTACAAGAGGAGTGAATCTTCAAAGAGTTTGTGCTTTGAGCGGCTCCTTGGGACACCAGTATTAGATTTCGATGCACCAGTGCAGATTTACTGTCGCCCTTGGACATCCACATTGACCATGAAGCATAGAAATTGCATCGGGATTGTATACAAAAGGCACAATGCCGACTTAAGCACTAGAAGCGTGAATCTTCTAAGAGTTTCTTGCCTTGAGTGGCTCCTGGACGATAAGTATTAGATTCCGACGCACCAGAGCAAGTTTACGGTATCCCTTGGACCTTCACATTGACCATGAAACAAAGAAATTTCATCGGGATTGAATGCAAAATGCACAATGCCAACTTAAGTACAAGATGAGTGAGTCTTCTACGAGTTTGTGGTTTGAGCGGCTACTGGGAGACCTGTATTAGATTACGAGGCACCAGTGCAAGTCTACTGTATCTCTTGGACCTTCACGTTGACCATGAAACAAAGTAATTGCATCGGGATTGAATACAAAATGCACAATGCTGCCTTACGTACAAGAAGAGTGAATCTTCTAAGAGTTTGTGCTTTGAGCGGTTCCTGGGAGACCAGTCATAGATTCCGATGCAGCAGTGAAGGTTTACTGTATCCCTTGGATATTCAACTTGACCATGAAACACAGATATTGCATCGGGATTGAATACAAAAGGGAAAATGCCAACTTAAGAACAAGAACAGTGAATCTTCTAATAGGTTGTCCTTTGAGCGGCTCCTGGGAGACCAGTATTGGATTCCGATGCACCAGTGCAGGTTTACTGTATCCCTTGGACATTCACATTGACCATGAAGCTCAGAAATTGTATCGGGATTGGATACAAAATGCACAATGCCGACTTAAGTTCAAGGACAGTGAATCTTCCAAGAATTTGAGTCGAGAGTAGCTCCTGGCAGACCAAAATTAGATTCCGATGCACCAGTGCACGTTTACTGTACACCTTGGACCTTCAGATTGACCATGAAACATAGAAATTGTATCGGGATTGAATACAAAAGGCACATGGCGTCTTAAGTACAAGACGAGTGAATCATCAAAGATTTTGTGCTTTGAGCGGCTCCTGGGACACCAGTATTAGATTCTGATGAACCAATGCAGGTTTACTGTAACCCTTGGACCTTCACATTGACCATGAATCACAGAAATTGCATCGGGATTGAATACAAAAGGGCCAATGCCAACCTAAGTACAAGAAGAGTGAATCTTCTAAGAGTTTGTGCTTAGAGCGGCCCCTGAGAGACCAGTATTAAATTCCGATGCACCAGTGCAGGTTTAATGTACCCTTGGACATTCACATTGACCATGAAACACGGAAATTGTATCGGGATTGGATAAAAAAAGGCACAATGCCGACTTAAGTACAAGAAGAGTGATTTTTTTAAGAGTTTGTGCTTTGAGCGGCTCCTTGGGACACCATTATTAGATTCCGATGCACCAGTGCACATTTACTGTATCCCTTGGACCTTCACAAAGACCATGAAACACAAAAATTGCATCGGGAATGAATACAAAAGGCACAATGCCGACTTAAGTTCAAGAATAGTGAATCCTCTACGAGTTTATGCTTTGAGCGGCTCCTGGGAGACCAGTATGAGATTCCGATGCACCAGTGCAAGTTCACTGTATTCCTTGGACCTTCACATTGACCATGAAACATAGAAATTGCATTTGGATTGAATACAAAATGCACAATGCCGTCTTATGTACAAGAAGAGTGAATCTTCTAAGAGTTTGTCGTTTTAGCGACACCTGGGGGACCAGTATTAGATTCCGATGCACCAGTGCAGGTTTACTGTATCACTTGGACCTTTACATTGGACATGAAACACAGAAATTGCTTCCGGATTGAATACAAAAGGGACAATGCCGACTTAAGTACCGAGCGGGGTGGCGCAGTAGTTAGACACTGGACTCGCATTCGGGAGGACGACGGTTCAATCCCGCGTCCGGCCATCCTGATTTAGGTTTTCCGTGATTTCCCTAAATCACTCCAGGCAAATGCCGGGATGGTTCCTCTGAAAGGGCACGGCCGACTTCCTTCCCCATCCTTCCCTAATCCGATGAGACCGATGACCACGCTGTCTGGTCTCCTTCCCCAAACACCAACCAACCAACTTAAGTACAAGAGGAGTGAATCTTCTAAGAGTTTGTGCTTTGAGCGGCTCCTTGGGACACCAGTATTAGATTCCGATGCACCAGTGCAGGTTTAATGTCTCCCTTGGACATTCACATTGATCATGAAGCATAGAAATTGCATCGGGATTGTATACAAAAGGCACAATGCCGACTTAAGCACAAGAAGCGTGAATCTTCTAAGAGTTTGTGCTTTGAGTGGCTCCTGGATGATAAGTATTAGATTCCGACGCACCAGAGCAAGTTTACGGTATCCCTTGGACCTTCACATTGACCATGAAACAAAGAAATTTCATCGGGATTGAATACAAAATGCACAATGCCATCTTATGTACAAGATGAGTGAGTCTTCTACGAGTATGTGGTTTGAGCGGCTACTGGGAGACCTGTATTAGATTACGAGGCACCAGTGCAAGTTTACTGTAATTTTTGGACCTTCACGTTGACCATGAAACAAAGCAATTGCATCGGGATTGAATACAAAATGCACAATGCTGCCTTACGTACAAGAAGAGTGAATCTTCTAAGAGTTTGTGCTTTAAGCGGCTCCTGGGAGACCAGTACTAGATTCCGATCCACCAGTGCTGGTTTAGTGTATCTTTTGGGCCTTCACATTGACCATGCAACACAGAAATTGCATCGGGATTGAATTGAAAAGGGACAATGCAGACATAAGTACAAGAAGAGTGAATTTTCTAAGAGTTTGTGGCTTGAGCGGCTCCTGGGAGACGAGTCATAGATTCCGATGCAGCAGTGAAGGTTTACTGTATCCCTTGGACATTCAACTTGACCATGAATCACAGAAATTGCATCGGGATCGGATACAAAAGGCACAATGCCGACTTAAGTACAAGAAGAGTGAATCTTCTAAGAGTTTGTGCTTTGAGCGGCTCCTTGGGACTCCAGTATTAGATTCCGATGCACCAGTGCAGGTTTACTGTATCCCTTGGACATCCACATTGACCATGAAGAACAGAAATTGCATCGGGATTGAATAAAAAATGCACAATGCTGACTTAAGTACAAGAAGAGAGAGTCTTCTAAGAGTTTGTGCTTTGAGCGGCTCCTGGGAGACCAGCATTAGATTCCGATGCACCAGTGCTGTTTTGGTGTATCCCTTGGGCCTTCACATTGCCCATGCAACACAGAAATTGCATCGGGATTGAATAGAAAAGAGACAATGCCTACATAAGTACAAGAAGAGTGAATTTTCTAAGAATTTGTGGTTTGAGCGGCTCCTGGGAGACCAGTATTAGATTCCGATGTACCAGTGCCCGTTTTCTGTATCCATTGGACCTTCACATTGACCATGTACCACTGAAACTGCTTCGGGATTGAACTGAATGGGACAATGCCGACATAAGTACAAGAAGAGTGAATCTTCTAAGAATTTGTGCTTAGAGCGGTTCCTGGGAGACCGGGTCATAGGTTCAGATGCAGCAGTGAAGGTTTACTGTATCCCTTGGACATTCAACTTGACCATGAAACACAGAAATTGCATCGGGATTGTATACAAAAGGCACAATGCCGACTTAAGCACTAGAAGCGTGAATCTTCTAAGAGTTTCTTGCCTTGAGTGGCTCCTGGACGATAAGTATTAGATTCCGACGCACCAGAGCAAGTTTACGGTATCCCTTGGACCTTCACATTGACCATGAAACAAAGAAATTTCATCGGGATTGAATGCAAAATGCACAATGCCAACTTAAGTACAAGATGAGTGAGTCTTCTACGAGTTTGTGGTTTGAGCGGCTACTGGGAGACCTGTATTAGATTACGAGGCACCAGTGCAAGTCTACTGTATCTCTTGGACCTTCACGTTGACCATGAAACAAAGTAATTGCATCGGGATTGAATACAAAATGCACAATGCTGCCTTACGTACAAGAAGAGTGAATCTTCTAAGAGTTTGTGCTTTGAGCGGTTCCTGGGAGACCAGTCATAGATTCCGATGCAGCAGTGAAGGTTTACTGTATCCCTTGGATATTCAACTTGACCATGAAACACAGATATTGCATCGGGATTGAATACAAAAGGGAAAATGCCAACTTAAGAACAAGAACAGTGAATCTTCTAATAGGTTGTCCTTTGAGCGGCTCCTGGGAGACCAGTATTGGATTCCGATGCACCAGTGCAGGTTTACTGTATCCCTTGGACATTCACATTGACCATGAAATTCAGAAATTGTATCGGGATTGGATACAAAATGCACAATGCCGACTTAAGTTCAAGGACAGTGAATCTTCCAAGAATTTTAGTCGAGAGTAGCTCCTGGCAGACCAAAATTAGATTCCGATGCACCAGTGCACGTTTACTGTACACCTTGGACCTTCAGATTGACCATGAAACATAGAAATTGTATCGGGATTGAATACAAAAGGCACATGGCATCTTAAGTACAAGACGAGTGAATCATCAAAGATTTTGTGCTTTGAGCGGCTCCTGGGACACCAGTATTAGATTCTGATGAACCAATGCAGGTTTACTGTAACCCTTGGACCTTCACATTGACCATGAATCACAGAAATTGCATCGGGATTGAATACAAAAGGGCCAATGCCAACCTAAGTACAAGAAGAGTGAATCTTCTAAGAGTTTGTGCTTAGAGCGGCCCCTGAGAGACCAGTATTAAATTCCGATGCACCAGTGCAGGTTTAATGTACCCTTGGACATTCACATTGACCATGAAACACGGAAATTGTATCGGGATTGGATAAAAAAAGGCACAATGCCGACTTAAGTACAAGAAGAGTGATTTTTTTAAGAGTTTGTGCTTTGAGCGGCTCCTTGGGACACCATTATTAGATTCCGATGCACCAGTGCACATTTACTGTATCCCTTGGACCTTCACAAAGACCATGAAACACAAAAATTGCATCGGGAATGAATACAAAAGGCACAATGCCGACTTAAGTTCAAGAAGAGTGAATCCTCTACGAGTTTATGCTTTGAGCGGCTCCTGGGAGACCAGTATGAGATTCCGATGCACCAGTGCAAGTTCACTGTATTCCTTGGACCTTCACATTGACCATGAAACATAGAAATTGCATTTGGATTGAATACAAAATGCACAATGCCGTCTTATGTACAAGAAGAGTGAATCTTCTAAGAGTTTGTGGTTTTAGCGACACCTGGGGGACCAGTATTAGATTCCGATGCACCAGTGCAGGTTTACTGTAATTTTTGGACCTTCACGTTGACCATGAAACAAAGCAATTGCATCGGGATTGAATACAAAATGCACAATGCTGCCTTACGTACAAGAAGAGTGAATCTTCTAAGAGTTTGTGCTTTAAGCGGCTCCTGGGAGACCAGTACTAGATTCCGATCCACCAGTGCTGGTTTAGTGTATCTTTTGGGCCTTCACATTGACCATGCAACACAGAAATTGCATCGGGATTGAATTGAAAAGGGACAATGCAGACATAAGTACAAGAAGAGTGAATTTTCTAAGAGTTTGTGGTTTGAGCGGCTCCTGGGAGACGAGTCATAGATTCCGATGCAGCAGTGAAGGTTTACTGTATCCCTTGGACATTCAACTTGACCATGAATCACAGAAATTGCATCGGGATCGGATACAAAAGGCACAATGCCGACTTAAGTACAAGAAGAGTGAATCTTCTAAGAGTTTGTGCTTTGAGCGGCTCCTTGGGACTCCAGTATTAGATTCCGATGCACCAGTGCAGGTTTACTGTATCCCTTGGACATCCACATTGACCATGAAGAACAGAAATTGCATCGGGATTGAATACAAAATGCACAATGCCGACTTAAGTACAAGAAGCTTGAATCTTCTAAGAGTTTGTGCTTTGAGCGGCTCCTGGACGACCAGTATTAGATTCCGATGCACCGGAGCAGGTTTACTGTATCCCTTGGACCTTCAGATTGACCATGAAAGAAAGAAATTCCATCGGGATTGAATGCAAAAGGCACAATGCCAACTTAAGTACAAGAAGAGTGCGTCTTCCACGAGTTTGTGGTTCGAGCGGCTCCTGGAAGACCTGTATTAGATTACGAGGCACCAGTGCAGGTTTACTGTATCCCTTGGACCTTCACGTTGACCATGAAACAAAGAAATTGCATCGGGATTGAATACAAAATGCACAATGCTGACTTAAGTACAAGAAGAGAGAGTCTTCTAAGAGTTTGTGCTTTGAGCGGCTCCTGGGAGACCAGCATTAGATTCCGATGCACCAGTGCTGTTTTGGTGTATCCCTTGGGCCTTCACATTGCCCATGCAACACAGAAATTGCATCGGGATTGAATAGAAAAGAGACAATGCCTACATAAGTACAAGAAGAGTGAATTTTCTAAGAATTTGTGGTTTGAGCGGCTCCTGGGAGACCAGTATTAGATTCCGATGTACCAGTGCCCGTTTTCTGTATCCATTGGACCTTCACATTGACCATGTACCACTGAAACTGCTTCGGGATTGAACTGAATGGGACAATGCCGACATAAGTACAAGAAGAGTGAATCTTCTAAGAATTTGTGCTTAGAGCGGTTCCTGGGAGACCGGGTCATAGGTTCAGATGCAGCAGTGAAGGTTTACTGTATCCCTTGGACATTCAACTTGACCATGAAACACAGAAATTGCATCGGGATTGAATACAAAAGCGAAAATGCCAACTTAAGAACAAGAACAGTGAATCTTCTAATAGTTTGTGCTTTGAGCGGCTCCTGGGAGACCAGTATTGGATTCCGATGCACCAGTGCAGGTTTACTGTATCCCTTGGACTTTCACATTGACCATGAAACTCAGAAATTGTATCGAGATTGGATCCAAAGTGCACAATGACGACTTAAGTTCAAGGACAGTGAATCTTCCAAGAATTTGAGTCGCGAGTAGCTCCTGGCAGACCAGTATTAGATTCTGATGCACCAGTGCAGGTTTATTGTACCCCTTGGACCTTCAGATTGACCATAAAACATAGAAATTGTATTGGGATTGAATACAAAAGGCACAATGCTGTCTTAAATACAAGACGAGTGAATCTTCAAAGATTTTGTGCTTTGAGCGGCTCCTGGGACACCAGTATTAGATTCTGATGCACCAATGCAGGTTTACTGTAACCCTTGGACCTTCACATTGACCATGAATCACAGAAATTGCATCGGGATTGAATACAAAAGGGCCAATGCCAACCTAAGTACAAGAAGAGTGAAGCTTCTAAGAGTTAGCGCTTTGAGCGGCCCCTGAGAGACCAGTATTAAATTCCGGTGCACCAGTGCAGGTTTACTGTATCCCTTGGACATTCACATTGACCATGAAACACGGAAATTGTATCGGGATTGGATAAAAAAAGGCACAATGCCGACTTAAGTACAAGAAGAGTGATTTTTTTAAGAGTTTGTGCTTTGAGCGGCTCCTTGGGACACCAGTATTAGATTCCGATGCACCAGTGCAGGTTTACTGTATTCCTTGGAGCTTCACATTGACCATGAAACATAGAAATTGCATCGGGATTGAATACAAAAGGCACAATGCCGTCTTAAGTACAAGAAGAGTGAATCGTCTAAGAGTATGTGCTTTGAGCGGCTCCTGGGGACCAGGATTAGATTCTGATGCACCAGTGCAGGTTTACTGTAACCCTTGGACCTTCACATTGACCATGAAGCACAGAAATTGCATCGGGATTGAATACAAAAGGGACAATGGCAACTTAAGTACAAGAAGAGTGAATCTTCTAAGAGTTTGTGCTTTGAGCGGCTCCTGGGAGACCAGTATTAAATTCCGATGCACCAGTGCAGGTTTACTGCATCCCTTGGGCATTCACATTGTCCATGAACACGGAAATCGTATCGGGATTTGATACAAAATGCACAATGCCGACTTAAGTACAAGAACAGCGAATCTTCAAAGAGTTTGAGCTTTGAGAGGCTCCTGGGAGACCAGTATTGGATTCCGATGCACCAGTGCAGGTTTACTGTATCCCTTGGACTTTCACATTGACCATGAAACTCAGAAATTGTATCGAGATTGGATCCAAAGTGCACAATGACGACTTAAGTTCAAGGACAGTGAATCTTCCAAGAATTTGAGTCGCGAGTAGCTCCTGGCAGACCAGTATTAGATTCTGATGCACCAGTGCAGGTTTACTGTACCCCTTGGACCTTCAGATTGACCATAAAACATAGAAATTGTATTGGGATTGAATACAAAAGGCACAATGCTGTCTTAAATACAAGACGAGTGAATCTTCAAAGATTTTGTGCTTTGAGCGGCTCCTGGGACACCAGTATTAGATTCTGATGCACCAATGCAGGTTTACTGTAACCCTTGGACCTTCACATTGACCATGAATCACAGAAATTGCATCGGGATTGAATACAAAAGGGCCAATGCCAACCTAAGTACAAGAAGAGTGAAGCTTCTAAGAGTTAGCGCTTTGAGCGGCCCCTGAGAGACCAGTATTAAATTCCGGTGCACCAGTGCAGGTTTACTGTATTCCTTGGAGCTTCACATTGACCATGAAACATAGAAATTGCATCGGGATTGAATACAAAAGGCACAATGCCGTCTTAAGTACAAGAGGAGTGAATCGTCTAAGAGTATGTGCTTTGAGCGGCTCCTGGGAGCCCAGTTTTAGATTCCGATGCAGCAGTGCAGGATTACTGTATCCCTTGGACCTTCATATTGACCATGAAACATAGAAATTTCGTCGGGATTGAATTCAAAAGGCACAATGCCGTCTTAAGTACAAGACGAGTGAATCTTCTAAGAGTTTTAACTTTGAGCGGGTCCGGAGAGACCAGTATTGGATTCCAATGCACCAGTGCAGGTTTACTGTATCCCTTGTCATTCACATTGACCATGAAACACAGAAATTGTATCGTAATTGGATACAAAATGCACAATGCCGACTTAAGTATAACAAGAGTGAATCTTCTAAGAGTTTGTGCTTTGAGCGGTTCCTGGTAGACCAGTATTTGATTCCGATGCACCAGTGCTGGTTTAGTGTATACCTTGGACCTTCTCATTGACCATGAAACACAGAAATTGCATCGGGATTCGGTACTAAAGGGACAGTGCCGACTTAAGTACAAGAAGAGTGAATTTTCTAAGAGTTTGTGGTTCGAGCGGCTCCTGGGAGACCAGTATTATATTCCGATGTACCTGTGCTCGTTTACTGTATCCCTTGGACGATCACATTGGTCATGAACCTCAGAAACTGCATCGGGATTGAATTAAAAGGGACAATGCCGACTTAAGTGCAAGAAGAGTGAATCTTCTACGAATTTGTGCTTTGAGCGGCTCCTGGGAGACAATCATAGATTCCGATGCACCAGTGCAGGTTTACTGTATCCCTTGGACCTTCAGCTTGACCATGAAACACAGATATTGCATCGGGATCGATTACAAAAGGCACAATGCCGACTTAAGTGCAAGAAGAGTGGATCTTCTAAGAGTTTGTGCTTTGAGCGTCTCCTTAGGACACCAGTATTAGTTTCCGATGCACCAGTGCAGGTTTACTGTATCCCTTGGACCTTCCCATTGACCATGAAGCACAGATATTTTATCGGGATTGAGCACAAAAGGCACAATGGCGACTTAAGTGAAAGAAGAGTGAATCTTCTAAGAGTTTGTACTTTGAGCGGCTCCTGGGAGACCAGTAGTAGATTCCGATGCACCATAGCAGGTTTATTGTATCACTTGGACCTTTACATTGACCATGAAACACAGAAATTGCATCGGGATTGATTACAAAAGGGTTAACGCCGACTTAAGTACAAGAAGTGTGAATCTTCTAAGTGTTTGTGCTCTGAGCGATTCCTGGGGGACCAGTATTAGATTCTGATGCACCAGTGAAGGTTTACTGTAACCCTTTGGCCTTCACATTGACCATGAATCACTGAAATTCCATCGGGATTGAACACAAAGGGGACAATGCCAAATTAAGGACAAGAAGAGTGAATCTTCTAAGAGTTTGTGCTTTGAGCGGCTCCTGGGAGACCAGTATTGGATTCCGATGCACCAGTGCAGGTTTACTGTATCCCTTGGACATTCACATTGACCGTGAATCACAGAAATTGTATCCGGATTGGATACAAATTGCACAATGCCGACTTAAGTACAAGAAGCTTGAATCTTCTAAGAGTTTGTGCTTTGAGCGGCTCCTGGACGACCAGTATTAGATTCCGATGCACCAGAGTAGGTTTACTGTATCCCTTGGACCTTCAGCTTGACCATGAAACAAAGAAATTGCATCGGGATGGAATAGAAAAGGGACAATGCCGACATAAGTACAAGAAGAGTGAATTGTCTAAGCGTTTGTGGTTTGAGCGGCTCCTGGGAGACCAGTATTAGATTCCGAAGTAGCAGTGCTCGATTACTGTATCCATTGGACCTTCACATCGACCATGTACCACAGAAACTGCATCGGGATTGAATTGAAAGGGACAATGCCGACTTAAGTGCAAGAAGAGTAAATCTTCTAAGAATTTGTGCTTTGAGCGGTTCCTGGGAGAAAAGTCATAGATTCCGAGGCAGCAGTGAAGGTTTACTGTATCCCTTGGACATTCAACTTGACCATGAAACACAGAAATTACATCGGGATTGAATACAAAATTCACAATGCCGACTTAAGTACAAGAAGAGAGAATCTTCTAAGAGTTTGAGACTTGAGAAGTTCCTGGCAGACCAGTATTAGATGCCGATGCACCAGTGCAGGTTTACTGTATCCCTTGGACCTTCATATTGACCATGAAACATAGAAATTGCATCGGGATTGAATACAAAAGGCACAATGCCATCTTAAGTACAAGACAAGTGAATCTTCTAAGAGTTTGAACTTTGAGCGGCTCCTGGGAGACCAGTATCAGATTCTGATGCACCAGTGCACGTTTACTGTAACCCTTGAACCTTCACATTGACCATGAGTCACAGAAATTGCATCGGGATTGAATACAAAAGGGACAATGCCAACTTAAGTACAAGAAGAGTGAGTCCTCTAAGAGTTTGTGCTTTGAGCGGCCCCTGGGAGACCAGTATTAGATTAAGAGGCACCAGTGCAGGTTTACTGTATCCCTTGGACCTTCACGTTGACAATGAAATAAAGAAATTGCGTCAAGATTGAATACAAAATGCACAATGCCGACTTAAGTACAAGAAGAGTGAATCTTCCAAGGGTTTGTGCTTTGAGCGGCTCCTGGGAGACCAGTATTAGATTCCGATGCACCAGTGCTGGTTTAGTGCATCCCTTGGGCCTTCACATTGACCATGCAACACAGAAACTGCATCGGGATGGAATAGAAAAGGGACAATGCCGACATAAGTACAAGAAGAGTGAATTTTTTAAGCGTTAGTGGTTTGAGCGGCTCATCGGAGGCCAGTATTAGATTCCGAAGTACCAGTGCTCGTTTACTGTATCCATTGGACCTTCACATCGACCATGTACCACAGAAACTGCATCGGGATTGAATTGAAAGGGACAATGCCGACTTAAGTGCAAGAAGAGTAAATCTTCTAAGAATTTGTGCTCTGAGCGGTTCCTGGGAGACCAGTCACAGATTCCGATGCAGCAGTGAAGGTTTACTGTATCCCTTGGACATTCAACTTGACCATGAAACACAGAAATTACATCGGGATCGAATACAAAATGCACAATGCCGACTTATTACAGGAAGAGTGAATCTTCTAAGAGTTTGAGACTTGAGAAGTTCCTGGCAGACCAGTATTAGATTCCGATGCACCAGTGCAGGTTAACTGTATCCCTTGGACCTTCACATTGACCATGAAACATAGAAATTGCATCGGGATTGAATGCAAAAGGCACAATGCCAACTTAGGTACAAGAAGAGTGAATCTTCAACGAGTTTGTGGTTTAAGCTGCTCTTGGGAGACCAGTATTAGTTTACGAGGCACCGGTGCACGTTAACTGTATCCGTTTGACCTTCACATTGACCATGAAGCACAGAAATTGCCTCGGGATTGAATACAAAATTGTTAATGCCGACTTAAGCACAAGAACAGTTAATCTTCTAAGAGTTTGTGGTTTGTGCGGCTCCTGGAAGACCAGTTTTTGATTCCGAGGCACCAGTGCAGGTTTACAGTACCCATTTGTCCTTCACATTGACCATGAAACACAGAAATTGCATCGGGATTTAATACAAAATGCACAATGGCGACTTAAGTACAAGAAGAGTGAATCTTCTTAGAGTTTGTGCATTGAGCGGCTCCTGGTTGACTAATATTAAATTCCGACGCACCAGTGCAGGATACCTGTACCCCTTGGACCTTCACATTGACCATGAAACACAGATATTGCGTCGGGATTGAATACAAAACACAAAATGCCGACTTAAGTACAAGAAGAGGGAAACTTCTAAGAGCTTGTGCTTTGAGCGGCTCCTGGGAGACCAGTATTAGATTCCGATGCATCAGTGCAGGTTTACTGTATCACTTGGACCTTCAAATTGACCATGAAACACAGAAATTGCATCTGGATTGAATACAAATGGGACAATGCCGACTTAAGTACAAGAAGAGTAAATATTCAAAGAATTTGTGTCTCAGTGGCTCCTCGGAGAAAATTATTAGATTCTGATGCATCAGTGCAGGTCTACTGTATCCCTTTGTACCTTCACATTGACAATGAAACACAGAAATTGCATCGGGAATGAATACAAACGGGACTATCCCGACGTAAGTACAAGAAGAGTGAATCCTCTACGAGTTTGTGTTTCGAGCGGCTCCTGGGAGGCCAGTATGAGATTCCGATGCAACAGTGCAGGTTAGCTGTATCCCTTGGATCTTCACATTGACCATGAAACATAGAAATTGCATCGGGATTAGATACAAAAGAGACAATGCCGACATAAGTACAAGAAGAGTGAATTCTCTAAGGGTTTGTTCTTTGAGCGGCTCCTGGGAGACCTGTATTAGATTCCGATGTACCAGTGCAGGTTTACTGTATCCTTTGGACCTTCACGTTGACAATGAAACACAGAATTTGCATCGGGATTGAATACTAGGGGGACAATGCCGACTTAACTATAAGAAGAGTGAATCTTCTAAGAGTTTGTGCTTTGAACGGCTCCTTGGAAGACCAGTATTAGATTTCGATGAACCAGTGCAGGTTTACCTTATCCCTTGGACCTTCTCATTGACAATGAAACATAAAAAATTGCATCGGGATTGAATACAAAGGGGACAATGCCGACTTAGGTACAAGAAGAAGGAGTCTTACAAGTGTTTGTGTTTGAGCGGCTCCAGGTAGACCAGTATTAGATTCCGATGCACCAGTGCAGCTTTACTGTATCTCTAGGACATTCACATTGACCATGAAACACAGAAATTGCATCGGGATTGAATAGAAAATGTAAAATGCCAACTTAAGTACAAGAAGAGTGATTCATCTATGAGTTTGTGTTTTGAGCGGCTCCTGCGACACCAGTATTGGATTCCGATGCACCACTGCAGGTTTACTGTATCCCTTGGACACTCACATTGACCATGAATCACAATAATTGTATCGGGATTGGATACAAAATGCACAATGCCGACTTAAGTACAAGAACAGTGAATCTTCTACAAGTTAGAGCTTTGAGAGGCTCCTGGGGGCCCAGTATTAGATTCCGATGCACCAGTGCAGGTTTACTGTATCCCTTCAACCTTCACATTGAAAATGAAACACAGAAATTGTATCGGGATAGGATACAAAATGCCCAATGCCGACGTAAGTACGAGAACAGTGAATCTTCTACAAGTTAGAGCTTTGAGAGGCTCCCGGGAGCCCAGTATTAGATTCCGATGCACCAGTGCATGCTTACTGTATCCCTTGGACCTTCACATTGACCATGAAACATAGAAATTGCACCGGGAAGGAATACAAAATGCACAATGCCGTCTTAAGTACAAGACGAGTGAATCTTCAAAGAGTTGGAACTTTGAGCGGCTCCTGGGGGACCAGTATTAGATTCTGATGCACCTGTGCAGGTTTACTGTAACCCTTGGACCTTCACATAGACCATGGATCACAGAAATTGCATGGAGATTGAATACAAAAGGGACAATGCCAGCTTACGTACAAAAAGAGTGAATCTTCCAAGAGTTTGTGTTTGAGCGGCTCCTGGGAGACCAGTATTGGATTCCGACGCACCAGTGCTCGTTTACTGTACCCCTTGGACCATCACATTGACCATGAACCTCAGAAACTGCATCGGGATTGAATTAAAAGGGACAATGCCGACTTAAGTACAAGAAGAGTGAATCTTCTAAAAGTTTGTGCTTTGAGCGGCTCCTGGAAGACCAGTCATAGATTCCGATGCACCAGTGCAGGTTTACTGTATCCCTCGGACATTCACATTGACCATGAAACATAGAAATTGCATCGGGTTTGAATACAAAATGCACAATGCCGTCTTAAGTACAAGACGAGTGAATCTTCAAAGAGTTTGACCTTTGAGCGGCTCATGGGGGACCAGTATTGGATTCCGAAGCAACAGTGCAGGTTTACTGTATCCCTTGAACATTCACATTCACCATGAAACACAGCAATTGTATCGGGATTGGATACAAAATGCACAATGCAGACTTAAGTACAAGAACAGTGAATCTTCTAAGAGTTAGAGATTTGTGATGCTCCTGGCAGACCAGTATTAGATTCCGATGCACCAGTGCAGGTTTACTGTATCCCTTGGAGCTTTACATTGACCATGAAACAAAGAAATTTCATCGGGATTGAATACAAAATGCACAATGCCGACTTAAATAGAAGAAGGATGAATCTTCTAAGAGTTTGTGCTTTGAGCGGCTCCTGGGAGACCAGTATTAGATTCCGATGCACCAGTGCTGGTTTAGTGTATCCCTTGGACCTTCACATTGACCATGAAACTCAGAAATTGCATCGGGATTGAATACAAAAGGACAATGCCGACTTAAGCACAAAAAGAGTGAATTTTCTAAGGGTTTGTGGTTTGAGCGGCTCCTGGGAGACCAGTATTAGATTCCGATGTACCAGTACTCGTTTACTGTATCCCTTCGATCATCACTATGACCACGAACCTCAGAAACTGCATCGGGATTGAATTAAAAGGACAATGCCGACTTAAGTACAAGAAGAGGGAATCTTCTAAGAGTTTGTGCTTTGAGCGGCTCCTGAGAGACCAGTCATAGATTCCGAAGCACCAGTGCAGGTTTACTGTATCCCTTGGACCTTCAGCTTGACCATGAAACACAGAAATTGCATAGGGATCGGTTACAAAATGCACAATGCCGACTTAAGTACAAGAAGAGTGAATCTTCTAAGAGTTTATTCTATGGGCGGCTCCTGGGAGACCAGTAGTAGAATTCGATGCACCAGTGCAGGTTTACTGTATCACTTGGACCTTTACATTGTCCATAAAAGACATAAATTGCATCGGGATTGATTACGAAAGGGACAACGCCGACATAAGTACAAGAAGAGTGAATCATCTAAGTGTTTGTGCTCTGAACGATTCCTGGGGGACCAGTATTAGATTCTGATGCACCAGTGCAGGTTTACTGTAACATTTGGGCCTTCACATTGACCATGATCACAGAAATTGCATCGGGATTGAACAAAAAAGGGACAATGCCAACTTAAGTACAAGAACAGTTTATCTTCTAAGAGTTTGAGCTTTGAGAGGCTCCTGGCAGACCAGTATTAGATTCCGATGCACCAGTGCAGATTTACTATATCCCTTGGACCCTCACATTGAACATGAAACAAAGAAATTGCATCGCGATTGAATACAAAACGCACAGTGGCGACTTAAGTACAAGAAGAGTGAATCTTCTAAGAGTTTGTGCATTGAGCGGCTCCTTGGAGACCAGTAATAGATTCCGATGCACCAGTGCAGGTTTACTGTATCCCTTTGACCTTCATATTGACCATGAAGCACAGTAATTGCATCGGGATTGAATACATAGGCACAATGCCGACTTAAATGCAAGAAGAGTGAATCTTCTAAGAGTTTGTGCTTTCAGCGGCTCCTAGAAGACCAGTATTAGATTCCGATGCACCAGTGCAGGTTTACTGTTCCCCTTCGACCTTCACATTGACCATGAAACACAGAAATTGTATCGGGATTGGATACGAAATGCACAATGCAGACTTAAGTACAAGAACAATGAATCTTCTCAGAGTTAGAGATTTGAGAGGCTCCTGGCACACCAGTATTAGATTCCGATGCACCAGTGCAGGTTTACTGTATCCCTTGGACCTTTACATTGACCATGAAACAAAGAAATTGCATCGGGATTGAATACAAAATGCACAATGCCGACTTAAGTACAAGAAGAGTGAATCTTCTAAGAGTTTGTGCTTTGAGCGGCACCTGGGAGACCAGTATTTGATTCCTATGCACCAGTGCTGGTTTAGTGCATCCCTTGCACCTACACATTGACCGTGAAACACAGAAATTGCATCGGGATTGAATACAAAAGGGACAGTGCCGACTTAAGTACAAGAAGAGTGAATTTTCTAATTGTTTGGGCTTTGGGCGGCTCCTGGGAGACCAGTATTAGATTCCGATGTACCAGTGCTCGACTACTGTAGCCCTTGGACCATCACATTGACAATGAACCTCAGAAACTGCATCGGGATTGAATTAAACTTAACAATGCCGGCTTGAGTACAAGTAGAGTGAATCTTCAAGGGAATTTGTGCTTCGAGCGGCTCCTGGGAGACCAGTAATAGATTCCGATGGACCAGCAAAGGTTTACTGTATCCCTTGGAGCTTCAACGTGACCATGAAACACTGAAATTGTATCGGGATAGGATACAAAATGCACAATGCCGACTTAAGTACAACAATAGTGAATCTTCTAAGAGTTTGAGATTTGAGAGGCTCCAGCGAGCCCTGTATTAGATTCCGATGCTCCAGTGCAGGTTTACTGTATCCCATGGACCTTCACATTGACCATGAAACATAGATATTGCATCGGGATTGAATACAAAATGCACAATGCCGTCTTAAGTACAAGACGAGTGAATCTTTAAAGAGTTTGAACTTTGAGCGGCTCCTGGGGGACCAGTATTGGATTCCGAAGCAACAGTGCAGGTTTACTGTATCCCTTGGACATTCACATTGACCATGAAACACAGCAATTGCATCGGGATTGGAATCAAAATGCACAATGCCGACTTAAGTACAAGAACAGTGAATCTGCTAAGAGTTAGAGATTTGAGAGGCTCCTGGCAGACCAGTATTAGATTCCGATGCACCAGAGCAGGTTTACTGTATCCCTTGGACCTTTACATTGACCATGAAACAAAGAAATTTCATCGGGATTGAATACAAAAGGTACAATGCCGACTTAAGTACAAGAATAGTGAATCTTCTAAGGGTTTGTGTTTTGAGCGGCTAATGGGAGACCAGTATATGATTCCGATGCATCAGTGCAGGTTTACTGTATCCCTTGGACCTTCACATTGCCCATGAAACACAGAAATTGCATCGGGAATGAATACAATCGGGACAATGCCGACTTAAGTACAAGAGGAGTGAATCTTCTCCAAGTTTGTACTTTGAGCGGCTCCTGGGAGATCAGTATTAGATTCCGAGGCGCCATTGCAAGTTTACCGAATCCCTTTGACATTCACATTGACCATGAAACACAGATATTGTATCGGGATTGGATACAAAATGCACAATGGCGTCTTAAGTACAAGAAGAGTGAATCTCCTAAGACTTTGTGCTTTGAGCGGCTGCTGGGAGACCAGTATTAGATTCCGATGCACCAGTGCAGGTTTACTGTAACCCTTGGACCATCACATTGACCATGAAACACAGAAACTGCATTAGGATTGAATGCAAAAGGCACAATGCCAACTTAAGTACAAGAAGAGTGAATCTTCTACGAGTTTGTGGTTTGAGCGGCTCCTGGGAGACCTGTATTAGATTACGAGGTACCAGTGCACGTTTGCTGTATCCCTTTGACCTTCACATTGACCATGAAACACAGACATTGGACCGGGATTAATTACAAAAGTGACAATGCCGACTGAAGTACAAGAAGAGTGAATCTACTAAGAGTTTGTGGTTTCAGCAGCTCCTGGGAGACCAGTATTAGATTCCGAGGCACCAGTGCAGGTTTACCGTATCCCTTGCACCTTCGCATTCACCATGAAACTCGGATATTGCATCGGGATTGAATACAAAAGATACAATGCCGACTTAAGTACAAGAATAGTGAATCTTCTAAGGGTTTGTGTTTTGAGCGGCTCCTGGGAGACCAGTATATGATTCCGATGCATCAGTGCAGGTTTACTGTATCCCTTGGACCTTCACTTTGACCTTGAAACACAGAAATTGCATCGGGAATGAATACAAACGGGACAATGCCGACTTAAGTACAAGAGGAGTGAATCCTCTACGAGTTTGTGCTTTGAGCGGCTACTGGGAGATCAGTATTAGATTCCCAGGCACCATTGCAAGTTTATTGAATCCGTTTGACATTCACATTGATCATGAAACACAGAAATTGTATCGGGATTGGATACAAAATGCACAATGGCGACTTAAGTACAAGAAGAGTGAATCTTCTAAGAGTTTGTGCTATGAGCGGCTCCTGGGAGACCAGTATTAGATTCCGATGCACCAGTGAAGGTTAAATGTATCCCTTGAATCTTCAGATTGACCATGAAACACAGAAATTGCATCGGTAATGAATATAAACGGGACATTGCCGACTTAAGTACAAGAAGAGTGAATCCTCTACGAGTTTGTGCTTTGAGCGGTTCCTGGGAGATCAGTAATAGATTCCGATGCACCACTGCAAGTTTACTGAATCCCTTTGACGTTCACATTGACCATGAAACACAGAAATTGTATCGGGATTGGATACAAAATGCACAATGGCGACTTAAGTACAAGAAGAGTGAATCCTCTAAGAGTTTATGTTTTTGAGCGGCTCCTTGGAGACCAGTATTAGATTCCGATACACCAGTGCAGTATTAGTGTATCCCTTGAATCTTCAGATTGAGCATGAAACACAGAAATTGAATCGGGAATGAATTCAAAAGGCACAAAACCGACCAAACTACAAGAAGAGTGAATCCTCTACGAGTATGTGCTTTGAGCGGCTTCTGGCAGACCTGTATGAGATTTCGATGCACCAGTGCAGGTTCACTGTATTCCTTGGACCTTCACATTGAACATGAAACATATAGATTGCATCGGGATTGAATACAAAAGGCACAATGCCAACTTAAGTACAAGAATAGTGAATCTTCTAAGAGTTTGTGTTTTGAGCGCGTCCTGGGAGACCAGTATTAGATTCCGTGGCACCATTGCAGGTTTACGGCATGCCTCGGACCTTCACACTGACCATAAAGCACAGATATTGCACCGGCATTGAATACAAAAGGGATAAAGCTGACTTAAGTCCAAGAAGAGTGATTCTTCTAAGAATTTGTGCTTTGAGCGGCTCCTGGATGACCAGTTTTAGATTCCGATGCACCAGAGCAGGTTTACTGTATCCCCTGGACCATCACATTGACCATGAAACACAGAAATTATATCGGGATAGAATTCAAAAGGGACAGTGCCAACTTAAGTACAAGAAGAGTGAATCTACTAAGTGTTTGTGTTTGAGCGGCTCCTGGGAGACCACTATGCGATTATGATGCACCAGTGCAGGTTTTCTGTATCCCTTGGACCCTCACAATGACCATGAAACACAGAATTTGCATCGGGATTGAATACAAAAGGGACAATGCCGACTTAAATACAAGAAGAGTGAATCTACTTATAGTTTGTGGTTTGAGCAGCTCCTGGGAGACCAGTAAGAGTTTCCGATGCACCAGTGCAGGTTTACTGTATCGCCTGGACCATCGCATTGACCATGAAACACAGATATTGCATCGGGATTGAATACAAAAAGTACAATGCCGACTTAAGTACAAGAAGAGTGAATCTTCTAAGAGTTTGTGCTTTCAGCGGCTCCTGGGAGACTAGTGTTACATTCCGATCCTCCAGTGGAGGTTTACTGTATCCCTTGGACCCTCACATTGGCCATGAAACACAGAAATTGCATCGGGATTGAGTACAAAACACACAATGCCGACTTAAGTACAAGAAGAGTGAAGCTTCTAAGAGTTTGTGCTTAGAGCGGCTCCTCGGAGCCAAGTATTAGATTCTGATGCAGAAGCGCAGGTTTCCTGTATCACTTGGACGTTTAAATTGACCATGAGACACAGAAATTGCATCAGGATTGAATACAAGTAGAAGGAATTGTCCAAGTGTTTGTGCTTCAGCGGCTCCTGGGAGACCAGTATTAGATTCCAATGAACCAGTGCACGTTTACTGTATCCTTTGGACCTTCACATTGACCATGAAACACAGAAATTATATCGGGATGGAATTCAAAAGGAACAGTGCCAACTTAAGTACAAGAAGAGTGAATCTACTAAGTGTTTGTGGTTTGAGCGGCTCCTGGGGGACCAGTATTAGGTTCCGATGCACCCGTGCGGGCTTACTGTCGCCCTTTGGACATTCATATTGACCATGCAACACAGAAATTGCATCGAAAATGAATACAAACGGGACAATGCCGACTTAAGTACAAGAGGAGTGAATCCTCTACGAGTTTGTGCTTTGAGCGGCTCCAGGGAGACCAGTATGGGATTCCGATGCACCAGTGCAGGTTCACTGTAATCCCTTGACCTTCACATTGACCATGAAACATTTATATTGCATCGGGATTGAATATAAAATGCACAATGCAGACTTAAGTACAAAATGTGTGAATCTTCAAAGAGTTTGTGTTTTGGCGGCTCCTGGGAGACCAGTATTAGATTCCGTGGCACCAGTGCAGGTTTACTGTATCCCTTGGACCTTCACATTGGCCATGAAACACAGAAATTGCATCGGGATTGAGTACAAAACACACAATGCCGACTTAAGTACAAGGAGAGTGAAACTTCTAAGAGTTTGTACTTTGAGCGGCTCCTGGGAGACCATTATTAGATTCCGATGCACCTGTGCAGGTTTACTGTAACTCTTTGGACCTTCACAATGACCATGAAACACAGAAATTCCATCGCGATTGAATACAAGCTTCATAATGCCGTCTTCAGTACAAGAAGAGTGAATCTTCTAAGTCTTTATGCTTTGAGCGGCTCCTGGGAGAGCAGTATTAGATTCCGATGCACCAGTGCAAGTTCACTGTATCCCTTGGACCTTCACATTGACCATGAAACACAGAGATTGCCACAGGATTGAAATCAAAAGAGGCAATGCCGAGTTAAGTTCAAGTAGAGTGTACCTTCTAAGAGTTTGTGCTTTGAGCGGCTCCTGGGAGACCGGTTTTAGATTCCGACGCACCAGTGCAGGTTTTATTGTATCACTTGGAACATCACATTGACCATGAAACACAGAGATTGCATCGGGAATGAATACAAAAGGCACAATGCCCACTTAAGTACAGGAAGAGTGAATCTTCTAAGAGTTTGTGCTTTTAGCGGCTCCTCGGAGACCACTGTTAGATTCCGATGCACCAGTGCAGGTCTACTGTATCTCCTTGGACCATCAAATTGACCATGAAACACAGAAATTGCATCGGGATTGAATACAAGAGGGACAATGAAGACTTAAGTTTAAGAAGTGTGAATCTTCTAAGATTTTGTGCTTTAGCGGCTCCTGGGAGACCAGTATTAGATTCCGAATCACCAGTGCAAGTTTACTGTATCCCTTGGACCTTCACATTGACAATGAAACACAGAAATTGCATCGGTATTGAATACAAAGGGGACAATACCGACTTAGGTACAAGAAGAGGGAATCTTCCAAGTGTTTGTGTTTGAGCGGCTCCTGGGAAACCAGTATTAGATTCCAGTGCACCAGTGCACGTTTACTGTATCCCTTGGACCTTCACATTGACCATGAAACACAGATATAGCATCGGGATTGAATGTAAAAGGCACAATCCCCACTTAAGTATAAGAAGAGAGAATCTTCTAAGAGTTTGTGCTTTGAACGGCTCCTGGGAGACCAGTATTAGATTCTGATGCATCTGTGCAGGTTTACTGTATCCCTTGGACCGTCACATTAACCATGACACACAGAAACTGCATCGGGATTGAATACAAAGAGGACAATGCCGACTTAGGTACAAGAAGAGTAAATCTTCCAAGAGTTTGTGTTTGAGCGGCTCCTGGGAGACCAGTATTAGATTCCAATGCACCGGTGCAGGTTGACTGCATCCGTTGGACGTTCGCATTGACCATGAAACACAGAAATTGCATCGGGATTGAATACAAGAGGTACAATGCCGACTTAAGTACAAGAAGAGTGAATTATCTTAGAGTTTGTGTTTTGAGCGGCTCCTGGGGGACCAGTATTTGACTCCGATGCACCAGTGCAGGTTTACTGTATCCCTTGGACCTTCACATTGACTATGCAACACAGAAATTGCATCGTGATTGAATACAAAAGGCACAATGACGACTTAAGTACAATAATAGTGAATCTTCTAAGAGTTTGTAATTTGAGCGCTTCCTTGGAGACCAGTATGGGATTACGATGCGCCAGTGCAAGTTTACTGTATCCCTTGGATCTTCACGTTCACCATGAAACATAGAAATTGCATCGGGATTGATTACAAACATCACAATGCCGACTTAAGTACAAGAAGAGTGAATCTTCTAAGAGTTTGTGCTTTGAGCGTCTCCTGGGAGACCAGTATTAGATTCCTATGCACCTGTGCATGTTTACTGTATCCCTTGGGCCTCCAACTTGACAATGAGACACAGAAATTAAATCGGGATCGAATGCAAACGGCACAATGCCGACTTAAGTACAAGAATAGTGAATCTTCTAAGAATTTGTGCTTTGAGGGGCTCCTGGGAGCCTAGTATAAGATTCCGATGCACCAGTGAAGGTTTACTGTATCCGTTGGACCTTCACATTGACTATGCAACACAGAAATTGCATCGGGATTGAGTACAAAAGGCACAATGGCGGCTTAAGTACAAGATGAGTGAATCTTCTCAGAGTTAGTGCTTCGACCGGCTCCTGGGAGACCAGTATTAGATTGCGATGCACCAGTGCGGGTTTACTGTGTCCCATGGACCTTCACATTGACTATGCAACACAGAAATTGCATCGGGATTGAATACAAAAGGCACAATGCCGACTTAAGTACAAGAATTGTGAATCTTCTAAGAGTTTGTGCTTTGAGCGGCTCCTGGGTGACCAGTATTAGATTCCCATGCACCAGTGCACGTTTACTGTATCTCTTGGACATTCACATTGACCATGAAACACAGAAATTGCATCGGGAATGAATACAAAAGGGACAATGCTGACTTAAGTACAAGATGAAAGAATTTTCTAAGAGTTTGTGCTTTGAGCGGCTCCTGGAAGACCAGTATTAGATTCCGATGCACCAGTGCAGGTTTACTGTATCCCTTCGACCTTCTCATTGACCATGAAACACAGAAATTGCATCGGGATTGAATACAAAAGGCACAATGGCGACTTAAGTACAAGTTGAGTGAATCTTCTCAGAGTTAGTGCTTTGACCGGCTCCTGGGAGACCAGTATTAGATTTCGATGTACCAGTTTACTGTGTCCCTTGGACTTTTACATTGACCATGAAACACAGAAACTACATCGGGATTGAATACAAAAGGCACAATGCCGACTTAAGTACAAGCTCAGTGAATCTTCTAAGAGTTTGTGCTTTGAGCGGCTTCTGGGAGACCAGTATTAGATTGCGATGCACCAGTGCGGGTTTACTGTGTCCAATGGACCTTTAACGTGACCATGAGACACAGAAATTGCATCGGAATTGAATACAAAATGCACAATGCCGACTCAAGTACAACAAGAGTGAATCTTCTAAGAGTTTGTGTTGTGAGCGGATCTTTGGGAGACCAGTATTAGATTCCGATGCACCAGTGCAGGTTTACTGTATCCCTTGGTCCTTTACATTGACCATGAAAGATAGAAATTGCATCGGGATTGAATAGAAAATGGACAATGCCGATTTAAGTACAAGAAGAGTGAATTTTCTAAAAATTTGTGCTTTGAGCGGCTCCTGGGAGACCACTATCAGATTACGATGTACCAGTGCACGTTTCGTGAATCCCTTGGACGTTCACATTGACCATGAAACGCAGAAACTGCATCGGGATTGAATACAAAGGACACAATGCCGGCATAAGTACAAGTAGGGTGAATCTTCTAAGAATTTGTGCTATGAGCGGCTCGTGGGAGACCTGTGTTAGATTCCGAAACACCAGTGCGAGTTTACTGTATCCCTTGGACCTTCAATGTGACCATGAAACACAGAAATTGCATCGGGATCGAATACAAAAGGCACATTGCCGACGTATGTACAAGAAGAGTGAACCTTCGAGGATTTTGTGCTTTGAGCGGCTCCTTGGGAGACCAGTATTAGATTCCGATGCTCCAGTGCAGGTTTACTGTATCCCTTGGACCTTCACATTGACCATGAAACACAGAAATTGCATCGGGATTGAAACCAAAAAGGACAATGCCCACTTAAGTACAAGAAGTGTGAATCTACTAAGAGTTTATGCTTTGAGCGGCTCCTGGGAAGCCAGTATTAGATTCCGAATCACCCGTGCAGGTTTACTGTATCTCTTGGACATTCACATTGACCATGAAACACAGAAATTGCATCGGGATTGAATACAAATGGACAATGCTGACTTAAGTACAAGAAGACTGAATTTTCTAAGAGTTTGTGATTTGAGCGACTCCTGGGAGACCAGTATTAGATTCCGATGTACCAGTGCACGTTTACTGTATCCCTTGGACTTTCATATTGACCATGAAGCATAGAAACTGCATCTGGATTGAATACAAAAGGCACAATGCCGACATAAGTAAAAGAAGAGTGATTCGTCTGTGCAAGTTTCTGTGTCCCATGGACCCTCAACTTGACCATGAAACACAGAAATTGCATCGGGATTGAATACAAAAGGGACAATGCCGACTTAAGTACAAGATGAGTGAATTTTCTAAGAATTTGTGCTTTGAACGGCTCCTGGGAAACCAGTATTAGATTACGATGTACCAGTGCATGTTTACTGTATCCCTTGGACGTTCACATTGACCATCAACCGCAGAATCTGCATCGGGATTGAATACAAAAGGCACAATCCCGACATAGGCACAAGATGAGTGAATCTTCTTAGAGTTTGTGCTTTGAGCGGCTCCTGTGAGATCAGTATTAGATTCCGATGCACCAGTGCAGGTTTACTGTATTCCTTGGACTTTCACATTGACCATGAAACACAGAAATTGCATCGGGATTGAATACTAAATGCACAGTGCCAACTAAAGGAAAAGAAGAGTGAATCTTCTTCGAGTTTGTGGTTTGAGCGGCTCCTGGGAGACCTGTATTTAATTCCGATGCACCAGTGCACGTTTACTGTATCCCTTTGACCTTCAAGTTGACCACGAAACACAGAAATTGCATTGGGATTGAATACGAAAGGCACAATGACAACTTAATTACAAGAAGAGTGAATCTTCTACGAGTTTTTGATTTGAGCGGCTCCTGATGGACCGGAATTAGATTCTGATGCACCAGTGCACTTTTTCTGTATTCCTTTCACCTTCACAATGACCATGAAACACAGAACTTGCATCGGGATTGAATACAAAAGGGACAATGCCGACTTAAGTACAAGAAGAGTGACTCTTCTAAGAGTTTGCGATTTCAGGGGCTCCTGGCAGACCAGGATTAGATTCCGATGCACCAGTGCAGGTTTAATGTATCCCATGGACCTGAAAATTGACCATGAAACACAGAAATCGCATCGTGATTAAATTGAAAAGGCACAATGCCAAATCAAGTACAGGAAGTGTGACTCTTCTAAGAGTTTCTGGTTTGAGAGCCTCACGGGAGACCAGTATTAGATTCCGGTACAACAGTGCAGCTTTACTGTATCACTTCGACCTTCGCATTGAGCATGAAACACATGTATTGCATCGTGATTGAATACAAAGAGAACAATGACGACTTAAGTACAAGAATAGTGAATCTACTAAGAGTTTGTGCCTTGAGGGGCTCCTGGGAGTCCAGTATTAGATTCCGAAGCACCAGTGCAGGTTGACTGTATCGTTTAGTAGATCGCATTGATCATGAAACACAGAAATTGCGTCGGGATTGAATACAAAGTGACAATGCCGACTTAAGTACAAGAAGAGTGACTCTTCTAAGAGTTTGCGATTTCAGCGGCTCCTGGCAGACCAGGATTAGATTCCGATGCACCAGTACAGGCTTACTGTATCCCTTGGACCATCAAATTGACCATGAAACACAGATATTGCATCGGGATTGAATACAAAAGGCACAATGGCGTATTAAGTACAAGAAGAGTGAATCCTCTACGAGTTTGTGCTTTGAGCATCTCATGGTAGACCAGTATTAGATTCCGATGCACCAGTGCAGGTTTACTGAATCCCTTGGACCTTCACATTGACCATGAAACACAGAAATTGCATCGGGATTGAATACAAATGGGACAATGCCGACATAAGTACAAGATGAGTGAACATTCTAAGAGTTTGTGCTTTGAGCGGCTCCTCAGAGACCAGTATTGCATTCCGATGCATCAGTGCAGGTTTACTGTATCCCTTGAATCTTAACATTGACCATGAAAGACAGAAATTGCGTCGTGATAGAAATCAAAAGGACAATGCCGACTTAAGTTCAAGAAGAGTGAATTTTCTATGAGTTTGTGCTTTGAGCGGCTCCTGGGAGACCAGTATTAGATTCCGATGTACCAGTGCACGTTTACTGTGTCCCTTGGACTTTTACATTGACCATGAAACACAGAAACTACATCGGGATTGAATACAAAAGGCACAATGCCGACTTAAGTACAAGCTCAGTGAATCTTCTAAGAGTTTGTGCTCTGAGCGGCTTCTGGGAGACCAGTATTAGATTGCGATGCACCAGTGCGGGTTTACTTTGTCCAATGGACCTTCAACGTGACCATGAGACACAGAAATTGCATCGGAATTGAATACAAAATGCGCAATGCCGACTCAAGTACAACAAGAGTGAATCTTCTAAGAGTTTGTGTTGTGAGCGGATCTTTGGGAGACCAGTATTAGATTCCGATGCACCAGTGCAGGTTTACTGTATCCCTTGGTCCTTCACATTGACCATGAAAAATAGAAATTGCATCGGGATTGAATAGAAAATGGACAATGCCGATTTAAGTACAAGAAGAGTGAATTTTCTAAAAATTTGTGCTTTGAGCGGCTCCTGGGAGACCACTATCAGATTACGATGTACCAGTGCACGTTTCGTGAATCCCTTGGACGTTCACATTGACCATAAAACGCAGAAACTGCATCGGGATTGAATACAAAGGGCACAATGCCGGCATAAGTACAAGTAGGGTGAATCTTCTAAGAATTTGTGCTATGAGCGGCTCGTGGGAGACCTGTGTTAGATTCCGAAACACCAGTGCGAGTTTACTGTATCCCTTGGACCTTCAATGTGACCATGAAACACAGAAATTGCATCGGGATCGAATACAAAAGGCACATTGCCGACGTAAGTACAAGAAGAGTGAACCTTCGAGGATTTTGTGCGTTGAGCGGCTCCTTGGGAGACCAGTATTAGAATCCGATGCTCCAGTGCAGGTTTACTGTATCCCTTGGACCTTCACATTGACCATGAAACACAGAAATTGCATCGGGATTGAAACCAAAAAGGACAATGCCCACTTAAGTACAAGAAGTGTGAGTCTTCTAAGACTTTATGCTTTGAGCGGCTCCTGGGAAGCCAGTATTAGATTCCGATTCACCCGGGCAGGTTTACTGTATCTCTTGGACATTCACATTGACCATGAAACACAGAAATTGCATCGGGATTGAATACAAATGGACAATGCTGACTTAAGTACAAGAAGACTGAATTTTCTAAGAGTTTGTGATTTGAGCGACTCCTGGGAGACCAGTATTAGATTCCGATGTACCAGTGCACGTTTACTGTATCCCTTGGACTTTCATATTGACCATGAAGCATAGAAACTGCATCTGGATTGAATACAAAAGGCACAATGCCGACATAAGTAAAAGAAGAGTGAATCGTCTGTGCAAGTTTCTGTGTCCCATGGACCCTCAACTTGACCATGAAACACAGAAATTGCATCGGGATTGAATACAAAAGGGACAATGCCGACTTAAGTACAAGATGAGTGAATTTTCTAAGAATTTGTGCTTTGAACGGCTCCTGGGAGACCAGTATTAGATTACGATGTACCAGTGCATGTTTACTGTATCCCTTGGACGTTCACATTGACCATCAACGGCAGAATCTGCATCGGGATTGAATACAAAAGGCACAATCCCGACATAGGTACATAATGAGTGAATCTTCTTAGAGTTTGTGCTTTGAGCGGCTCCTGTGAGATCAGTATTAGATTCCGATGCACCAGTGCAGGTTTACTGTATTCCTTGGACTTTCACATTGACCATGAAACACAGAAATTGCATCGGGATTGAATACTAAATGCACAGTGCCAACTAAAGGAAAAGAAGAGTGAATCTTCTTCGAGTTTGTGGTTTGAGCGGCTCCTGGGAGACCTGTATTTAATTCCGATGCACCAGTGCACGTTTACTGTATCCCTTTGTCCTTCAAGTTGACCACGAAACACAGAAATTGCATTGGGATTGAATAGGAAAGGCACAATGACAACTTAATTACAAGAAGAGTGAATCTTCTACGAGTTTTTATTTGAGCGGCTCCTGATGGACCGGAATTAGATTCTGATGCACCAGTGCACTTTTTCTGTATTCCTTTCACCTTCACAATGACCATGAAACACAGAACTTGCATCGGGATTGAATACAAAAGGGACAATGCCGACTTAAGTACAAGAAGAGTGACTCTTCTAAGAGTTTGCGATTTCAGGGGCTCCTGGCAGACCAGGATTAGATTCCGATGCACCAGTGCAGGTTTAATGTATCCCATGGACCTGCAAATTGACCATGAAACACAGAAATCGCATCGTGATTAAATTGAAAAGGCACAATGCCAAATCAAGTACAGGAAGTGTGACTCTTCTAAGAGTTTCTGGTTTGAGAGCCTCACGGGAGACCAGTATTATATTCCGGTACAACAGTGCAGCTTTACTGTATCACTTCGACCTTCGCATTGAGCATGAAACACATGTATTGCATCGTGATAGAATACAAAGAGAACAATGACGACTTAAGTACAAGAATAGTGAATCTACTAAGAGTTTGTGCCTTGAGGGGCTCCTGGGAGTCCAGTATTAGATTCCGAAGCACCAGTGCAGGTTGACTGTATCGTTTGGTAGATCGCATTGATCATGAAACACAGAAATTGCGTCGGGATTGAATACAAAGTGACAATGCCGACTTAAGTACAAGAAGAGTGACTCTTCTAAGAGTTTGCGATTTCAGCGGCTCCTGGCAGACCAGGATTAGATTCCGATGCACCAGTACAGGCTTACTGTATCCCTTGGACCATCAAATTGACCATGAAACACAGATATTGCATCGGGATTGAATACAAAAGGCACAATGGCGTATTAAGTACAAGAAGAGTGAATCCTCTACGAGTTTGTGCTTTGAGCATCTCATGGTAGACCAGTATTAGATTCTGATGCACCAGTGCAGGTTTACTCAATCCCTTAGACCTTCACATTGACCATGAAACACAGAAATTGCATCGGGATTGAATACAAATGGGACAATGCCGACATAAGTACAAGATGAGTGAACCTTCTGAGAGTTTGTGCTTTGAGCGGCTCCTCAGAGACCAGTATTGCATTCCGATGCATCAGTGCAGGTTTACTGTATCCCTTGAATCTTAACATTGACCATGAAAGACAGAAATTGCGTCGTGATAGAAATCAAAAGGACAATGTCGACTTAAGTTCAAGAAGAGTGAATTTTCTAAGAGTTTGTGCTTTGAGCGGCTCGTGGGAGGCCAGTATTAGATTCCGATGCACCTGTGCAGGTTTACCGTATCCCTTGGGCCTCCAACTTGACTATGAGGCTCAGAAATTAAATCGGAATTGAATACAAAATGCACAATGAAGACTTAAGTACAAGAAGAGTGAATATTCTAAGAGTTTGTGCTTTGAGCAGCTCCTTGGGAGACCAGTATTAGATTCCGATGCACCAGTGAAGGTTTACTGTATCCCTTGGACCTTCACATTGACCATGAAGCACAGAAATTGCATTGGGAATGAATACAAAATGCACAATGCCGACTTAAGTACAAGAAGAGTGAATCTTCTAAGAGTTTGAATTTTGAGCGGCTCCCTGGAGACCAGTATTAGATTCCGATATACCAGTGCAGGTTAACTGTATCCCTCGGACCTTCACATTGACCATGAAACACAGAAATTGCATTGGGAATGAATACAAAATGCACAATGCCGACTTAAGTACAACAAGAGTGAATCTTTTAAGAGTTTGTGCTTTGAGCGGCTCCTGGGAGACCAGTATTACATTCCGATGTACCAGTACATGTTTACTGTGTCCCTTGGACTTTCACATTGACCATAAAACACAGAAAATGCATCGGGATTGAATACAAAAAGCACAATGCCATCTAAAGGAGAAAAAGAGTGATTCTTCTACGAGTTTGTGGTTTGTGCGGCTCCTGGGAGACGTGTATTAGATTCTGATGCACCAGCGCACGTTTTCTGTTTCCCTTGGACCTTCACATTGACCATGAAACACAGAAATTGTATCGGGATTGAACACAAAAGGGACAATGACGAATTAAGTACAAGAAGAGTGAATTTTCTAAGTGTTTGTGCTTTGAGCGGCTCCTGGGAGACCAGTATTAGATTCCGATGTACAAGTTAGCTGTTACTGAATCCCTTGGACTTTCACATTGACCATGAAACACAGAAACTGCCTCGGGACTGAATACAAAAGCCTCATTGCCGACTTACGTACAAGAAGAGTGAATCTTCTCAGAGTTTGTGTTTTAGCGGCTCCTGGGTGTCCAGTATTAGATTCCGATGCACCAGTGCAGGTTTAGTGTATCCCGTGGACCTTCAACTAGACCATGAAACACATAAATTGCATCGGGATTGAATACAAAATGCACAATGACGACTTAAGTACAAGAAGAATGAAACCTCTAAGAGTTTGTGCTTTGAGCGGTTCTCTGGGAGGCCAGTATTAGATTCTGCTTCACCAGTGCAAGTTTACTGTATCCCTTGGACCTTCACATTGACCATGAAGCACAGAAATTGCATCAGGATTGAAATCAAAAGGGACAATGCCAACTTAAGCACAAGAAGAGTGAATTTTCTGAGAGTTTGTGCTTTGAGCGGCTCCTGGGAGACCAGTATTAGATTCCGATGTACAAGTGCACTTTTACTGAATCCCTTGGACTTTCACATTGACCATGAAACACAGAAACTGCATCGGCATTGAATACAAAAGGCTCATTGCCGATTAAGTACAAGAAGAGTGAATCTTCTCAGAGTTTGTGTTTTAGCGGCTCCTGGGAGTCCAGTCAGTAAACCTGTACTGGTGAATCGGAATGTAATACTGGTCTCCCAGGAGCCGCTATAATCACATCTTCTTAGAAGATTCACTCTTCTTGTACTTAAGTCGGCCCTGTCCCTTTTTTATTCAATCCCAATGCTATTTCTGTGTTTCATGGTCAATGTGAAGGTCCAAGGGTTACAGTATGCCTGCACTGGTGCATCGAAATCTAATACTGGTTTCCCAAAAGAAACTCAGACCACAAACTCTTAGAAGTTTCACTCTTCTTGTACTAAAGTCGGCATAGTCCGTTTGTATTCAATCACGCTACAATTTCTGTGTTTTACGGTCAATGTGAAGGTCCAAGGGATACAGTAAACCTGAACTCGTGCACCGGAATCTATTACTGGTCACCCAGGAGCCGCTTAAACCACAAACTCTTAGAAGATTCACTCCTCTCGTACTTAATTCGGCTTTGTCCCTTTTGTATTCAATCCCAATGCGATTTCTGTGTTTCATGGTCAATGTGAAGGTCCAAGGGATACAGTAAACCTGAACTCGTGCACCGGAATCTAATACTGGTCTCACAGGGGCCGCTCAAATCACAAACTCTTAAAAGATTCACTCTTCTTGTACTTAAGTCGGCATTGTCCCTTTTGTATTCAATCCCATTGCATCTTCTGTGTTTCCTGGTCAATGTGAAGGTCCAAGGGATACAGTAAAATTGCACTGGTGCTTCGGAATCTAATACTGGTCTCCCAAGAGCCGCTCAAACCACAAATTCTTTGAAGATTCAGTCTTCTTGTACTTAAGTAGGCATAGCAACTTTTGTAATCAATCCCGATGCAATATCTGTGTTTCTTGGTCAATGTGAAGGTCCAAGGGATACTGTAAACCTGCACTGGTGCATCGGAATCTAATACTGGTCTCCCAGGAGCCGCTCATACCACAGTCTCTTAGAAGATTCACTCTTCTTGTACTTAAGTAGGCAGAGTAACTTTTGTAATCAATCCCGATGCAATATCTGTGTTTCTTGGTCAATGTGAAGGTCCAAGAGATACAGTAAACCTGCACTGGTACATCGGAATCTAATACTGGTCTCCCAGGAGCCGCTCATACCCCAGTCTCTTAGAAGATTCACTCTTCGTCTACTTGAGTCGTCTTTGTCCCTTTTATATTCAATCCTGATGCAATTTCTGTGTTTCGTCTTCAATGTGAAGGTCCAAGGGAAACAGTAAACCTACAATGCACTGGTCTATCGGAATCTAATACGGGTCTCCCAGGAGCTGCTCAAACCACAAACTCTTTGAAGATGCACTCTTCTTGTCCTTAAGTCGGTATTTTTTTCTTCAATCCCAATGCTATTTCTGTGTTTCATGGTCAATGTGAAGGTCCTAGGGATACAGAAATACTGCACTGGTGCATCGGAATCTAATACTGGTCTAACAGGAGCGGCTCAAACTACATACTCTTAGAGGATTTATCCTTCTTGTGCTTCAGACGTCATTGTCCATTTTGTATTCACTCCCGACGTAATTCCGGTGTTTCATGGTCAATGTGAAGGTCCAAGGGATACAGTAAACCTGCACTGAAGCATCGGAATCTAATACTGCTCTCCCAGGAGCCGCTCAAAGCACAAACTCATAGAAGATTCACTCTTCTTGAACTTAAGTCGGCATTGTGAATTTGTATTCAAGCCCGATGCGATATGTGTCTTTCATGGTCAATGTCAAGGTCCAAGTGATACAGTAAACCTGTGTTGGTGAATCGGAATCTAATACAAGTCTCCCAGGAGCCGCTCAAATCACATACTCTTAGAAGATTCACTCTTCTTGTACTTAAGTCGGCATTGCCCTTTTTTATTCAATCCCGATGCGATATCTGTCTTTCATGGTCAATGTGAAGGTCCAAGTGATACAGTAAACCTGTGTTGGTGAATCGGAATCTAATACAAGTCTCCCAGGAGCCGCTCAAATCACATACTCTTAGAAGATTCACTCTTCTTGTACTTAAGTCGGCATTATCCCTTTTGTATTCAATCCCGATGCAATTTCTGTGTTTCATGGTCAATGTAAAGGTCCAAGGGATACAGTAAACCTGCACTGGTGCATCGGAATCTAATACTGGTCTCCCAGGACGCACTCAAACCACAAGGCCTTAAAAGTTTCACTTTTCTTGAACTTAAGTCGGCATAGTCCGTTTGTATTCTATCACGGTGCAATTTTTGTGGTTTACGGTCAACGAGAAGATCCATGGGATACAGTAAACCTGAACTCGTGCACCGGAATCTAATACTGGTCTCCCAGGAGCCGCTCAAACCCCAGACGTTTAGAAGATTCACTCTTCTCGTACTTAAGTCATCATTGTCCATTTTGCATTCAATTCCAATGCAATTTCTGTGTTTTATGGACAATGTGAAGGTCCAAGGGATACGGTGAAACTGCACTGGTGCAAAGGAATCTAATACTGGTCTCCCAGGAGCCGTTCAAACCACTAACTCTTAGAAGTTTCTCTCTTCTTGTACTAAAGTCGGCTTTGTCCCTTTTGAATTCAAACCCGATGCCATTTCTGTGTTTCATGGTCAATGTGTAGGTCCAAGGGATACAGTAGACCTGCACAGGTGCATCGGAATCTGATACTGGTCTCCCAGGAGCTGTTCAAACGACAAACTGTAAGAGGATTCACTCTTCTTGTACTTAAGTTGGCATTGTGCCCTTTGTATTCAATCCCGATGCAGTTTCTGTGTTTCATGGTCAATTTGAGGTTGCAAGGGATACAGTAAACCTGCACTAATGCTTCGGAATCTATCTCTGGTCTCCCAGGAGCCGCTCGAACCCGAAATTCTTAGAAGATTCACTCTTGTTGTCCTTAATTCGGTATGGTCCCTTTTTATTCTATCCCATTGCGATTTCTGTGTTTCATGGTTAATGTGAAGGTCCAAGGGGTACAGTAAACATGCATTGATGCACCGGCATCTAATACTGCTCTCCCAGGAGCCGCTCAAAGCATAAACTCTTAGAAGATTCACTCTTCTTGAACTTAAGTCGGCATTGTGACTTTTGTATTCGATCCCGATGCAATATCTGTCCTTCATGGTGAATGTGAAGGTCCAATAGATACAGTAAACCTGTACTGGTGAATCGGAATGTAATACTGGTCTCCTAGGAGCCGCTAAAATCACATCTTCTTAGAAGATTCACTCTTCTTGTACTTAAGTCGGCCCTGTCCCTTTTTTATTCAATCCCAATGCTATTTCTGTGTTTCATGGTCAATGTGAAGGTCCAAGGGTTACAGTATACCTGCACTGGTGCATCGAAATCTAATACTGGTTTCCCAAAAGAAACTCAAACCACAAACTCTTAGAAGTTTCACTCTTCTTGTACTAAAGTCGGCATAGTCCGTTTGTATTCAATCACGCTAAAATTTCTGTGTTTTACGGTCAATGTGAAGGTCCAAGGGATACAGTAAACCTGAACTCGTGCACCTTTATCTATTACTGGTCTCCCAGGAGCCGCTTAAACCACAAACTCCTAGAAGATTCACTCCTCTCGTACTTAATTCGGCTTTGTCCCTTTTGTATTCAATCCCAATGCATCTTCTGTGTTTCCTGGTCAATGTGAAGGTCCAAGGGATACAGTAATATTGCACTGGTGCTTCGGAATCTAATACTGGTCTCCCAAGAGCCGCTCAAACCACAAATTCTTTGAAGATTCAGTCTTCTTGTACTTAAGTAGGTATAGCAACTTTTGTAATCAATCCCGATGCAATATCTGTGTTTCTTGGTCTATGTGAATGTCCAAGGGATACAGTAAACCTGCACTGGTGAATCGGAATCTAATACTGGTCTCACAGGGGCCGCTCAAATCACAAGCTCTTTGAAGATTCACTCTTCTTGTACTTAAGTCGGCATTGTCCCTTTTGTATTCAATCCCGATGCATCTTCTGTGTTTCCTGGTCAATGTGAAGGTCCAAGGGATACAGTAAAATTGCACTGGTGCTTCGGAATCTAATACTGGTCTCCCAAGAGCCGCTCAAACCACAAATTCTTTGAAGATTCAGTCTTCTTGTACTTAAGTAGGTATAGCAACTTTTGTAATCAATCCCGATGCAATATCTGTGTTTATTGGTCAATGTGAATGTCCAAGGGATACAGTAAACCTGCACTGGTGAATCGGAATCTAATACTGGTCTCACAGGGGCCGCTCAAATCACAAACTCTTTGAAGATTCACTCTCCTTGTACTTAAGTCGGCATTGTCCCTTTTGTATTCAATCCCGATGCATCTTCTGTGTTTCCTGGTCAATGTGAAGGTCCAAGGGATACAGTAAAATTGCACTGGTGCTTCGGAATCTAATACTGGTCTCCCAAGAGCCGCTCAAACCACAAATTCTTTGAAGATTCAGTCTTCTTGTACTTAAGTAGGCATAGTAACTTTTGTAATCAATCCCGATGCAATATCTGTGTTTCTTGGTCAATGTGAAGGTCCAAGGGATACAGTAAACCTGCACTGGTGCATCGGAATCTAATACTGGTCTCCCAGGAGCCACCCAAACCACAGAGCCTTAAAAGTTTCACTTTTCTTGAACTTAAGTCGGCATAGTCCGTTTGTATTCAATCACGGTGCAATGTTTGTGGTTTACGGTCATTGAGAAGATCCATGGCATATGGTAAACCTGAACTCGTGCACCGCAATCTAATACTGGTCTCCCAGGAGCTATTCAAACCACAAACTGTTAAAGGATTCACTCTTCTTGTACTTAAGTTGGCATTGTGCCTTTTGTATTCAATCCCGATGCAGTTTCTGTGTTTCATGGTCAATTTGAGGGTCCAAGGGATACAGTAAATCTGCACTGGCGCTTCGGAATCTATCTCTGGCCTCCCAGGAGCCGCTCGAACCCCAATTTCTTAGAAGATTCACTCTTGTTGTCCTTAATTCGGTATGGTCCCTTTTGTATTCTATCCCATTGCGATATCCGTGTTTCATGGTTAATGTGAAGGTCCAAGGGGTGCAGTAAACCTGCATTGATGCATCGGAATCTAATACTGCTCTCCCAGCTGCCGCTCAAAGGATAACTCTTAGAAGATTCACTCTTCTTGAACTTAAGTCGGCATTGTGACTTTTGTATTCGATCCCGATGCGATATCTGTCCTTCATGGTCAATGTGAAGGTCCAATAGATACAGTAAACCTGTACTGGTGAATCGGAATGAAATACTGGTCTCCCAGGAGCCGCTCAAATCACATCTTCTTAGAAGATTCACTCTTCTTGTACTTAAGTCGGCATTGTCCCTTTTTATTCAATCCCGATGCTATTTCTGTGTCTAATGGTCAATGTGAAGGTTCAAGGGTTACAGTAAACCTGCACTGGTGCATCGAAATCTAATACTGGTCTCCCAGGAGAAACTCAAACCACAAACCCTTAGAAGATTCACTCTTCTTGTACTTAAGTCGGCATAGTCCATTTGTATTCAATCACGCTGCAATTTCTGTGTTTTACGGTCAATGTGAAGGTCCAAGGGATACAGTAAACCTGCACTGTAGCATCGGAAACTAATACTGGTCTGCCAGGAGCCGCTCAAACCACAAACTCTTAGAAGATTCACTCTTCTTGAACTTATGTCGGCATTGTGCCTTTTGTATTCTATCCCGATGCAATTTCTGTTTTTCATGGTCAATGTGAAGTTCCAAGGGATACAGTAAAACTGCACTGGTGCTTTGGAATCTAATACTGGTCTCCTAGGAGCCGCTGAAACCACAAACTCTTAGAAGATTCACTCTTCTTGTACTTAAGTCGGCATAGTCCGTTTGTATTCAATCTCGCTGCAATTTCTGTGTTTTACGGTCAATGTGAAGGTCCAAAGGATACAGTAAACCTGAACTCGTGCACCGGAATCTAATACTGGTCTCCCAGGAGCCGCTTAAACCACAAACTCTTAGAAGATTTACTATTCTTGTACTTAAGTCGGCATTGTCCATTTTGTATTCAATCCCGATGCATCTTCTGTGTTTCCTGGTCAATGTGAAGGTCCAAGGGATACAGTAAAATTGCACTGGTGCTTCAGAATCTAATAGTGGTCTCCCAAGAGCCGCTCAAACCACAAATTCTTTGAAGATTCACTCTTCTTGTACTTAAGTAGGCATAGCAACTTTTGTAATCAATCCCGATGCAATATCTGTGTTTCTTGGTCAATGTGAAGGTCCAAGGGAAACAGTAAACCTGCAATGCACTAGGCAATCGGAATCTACTACGGGTCTCCCAGGAGCCGCTCAAACCACAAACTCTTAGAAGATTCACTCTTCTTGTACTTAAGTCGGCATTGTGCGTTTTGTATTCTATCCCGATGCATCTTCTGTGTTTCCTGGTCAATGTGAAGGTCCAAGGGATACAGTAAAATTGCACTGGTGCTTCGGAATCTAATACTGGTCTCCCAAGAGCCGCTCAAACCACAAATTCTTTGAAGATTCACTCTTCTTGTACTTAAGTAGGCATAGCAACTTTTGTAATCAATCCCGATGCAATATCTGTGTTTCATGGTCAATGTGAAGGTCCAAGGGATCAGTAAACCTGCACTGGTGCATCGGAATCTAATACTGGTCTCCCAGGAGCCACTCAAACCACAAAGCCTTAGAAGATTCACTTTTCTTGAACTTAAGTCGGCATAGTCCGTTTGTATTCAATCACGGTGGAATTTCTGTGGTTTACGGTCAATGAGAAGATCCATGGGATACAGTAAACCCGAACTCGTGCACCGGAATCTAATACTGGTCTCCCAGGAGCCGCTCAAACCCCAGACGCTTAGAACATTCACTCTTCTCGTACTTGAGTCATCATTGTCCATTTTGTATTCAATCCCGATGCAATTTCTGTGTTTCATGGACAATGTGAAGGTCCAAGGGATACAGTAGACCTGCACAGGTGCATCGGAATTTAATACTGGTCTCCCAGGAGCTGTTCACACCACAAACAGTTAGAAGATTCACTCTTCTTGTACTTAAGTTGGCATTGTGCTTTTTGTATTTAATCCCGATGCAGTTTCTGTGTTTCATGGTTGATGTGAAGGTCCAAGGGGTACAGTAAACCTGCATTGATGCATCGGAATCTAATACTGGTCTCCCAGGAGCCGCTCAAACCCCAGACGCTTAGAACATTCACTCTTCTCGTAATTGAGTCATCATTGTCCATTTTGTATTCAATCCCGATGCAATTTCTGTGTTTCATGGACAATGTGAAGGCCCAAGGGATACAGTAGACCTGCACAGGTGCATCGGAATTTAATACTGGTCTCCCAGGAGCTGTTCAAACCACAAACAGTTAGAAGATTCACTCTTCTTGAACTTAAGTCGGCATTGTGACTTTTGTATTCGATCCCGATGCGATATCTGTCCATCATGGTCAATGTGAAGGTCCAATAGATACAGTAATCCTGGACTGGTGAATCGGAATGAAATACTGGTCTCCCAGAAGCCGCTCAAATCACGTCTTCTTAGAAGATTCACTCTTCTTGTACTTAAGTCGGCATTGTCCCTTTTTTATTCAATCCCGATGCTATTTCTGTATTTCATGGTCAATGTGAAGGTCCAAGGGTTACAGTAAACCTGCACTGGTGCATCGAAATCTAATACTGGTCTCCCAGGAGAAACTCAAACCACAAAGCCTTAGAAGATTCACTCTTCTTGTACTTAAGTCGGCATAGTCCGTTTGTATTCAATCACGCTGCAATTTCTGTGTTTTACGGTCAATGTGAAGGTCCAAGGGATACAGGAAACCTGAACTCGTGCACCGGAATCTAATACTGGTCTCCCAGGAGCCGCTTAAACCACAAACTCTAAGAGGATTCACTCTTCTCGTACTTAATTCGGCTTTGTCCCTTTTGTATTCAATCCCAATGCGATTTCTGTGTTGCATGGTCAATGTGAAGGTCCGAGGAATACAGTAAACCTGCACTGGTGAATCGGTTTCTAATACTGGTCTCCCAGGGGCCGCTCAAATCACAAACTCTTAGATGATTCACTCATCTTGTACTTATGTCGGCATTGTCCCTTTTGTGTTCAATCCCGATGCATTTTCTGTGTTTCATGGTCAATGTGAAGGTCCAAGGGATACAGTAAAATTGCACTGGTGCTTCGGAATCTAATACTGGTCTCCAAAGAGCAGCTCAAACCACAAATTCTTTGAAGATTCACTCTTCTTGTACTTAAGTAGGCAAAGAATATTTTGTAATCAATCCCGATGCAATATCTGTGTTTCTTGGTCAATGTGAAGGTCCAAGGGATACAGTAAACCTGCACTGGTGCATCGGAATCTAATACTGGCCTCCCAGGAGCCGCTCATACCACAGTCTCTTAGAAGATTCACTCTTCGTCTACTTGAGTCGTCTTTGTCCCTTTTATATTCAATCCTGATGCAATTTCTGTGTTTCGTCTTCTATGTGAATGTCCAAGGGAAACAGTAAACCTACAATGCACTGGGCTATCGGAATCTAATACGGGTCTCCCAGGAGCTGCTCAAACCACAAACTCTTTGAAGATGCACTCTTCTTGTCCTTAAGTCGGTATTTTTTTCTTCAATCCCAATGCTATTTCTGTGTTTCATGGTCAATGTGAAGGTCCTAGGGATACAGAAATCCTGCACTGGTGCATCGGAATCTAATACTGGTCTAACAGGAGCGGCTCAAACTACATACTCTTAGAGGATTTATCCTTCTTGTGCTTCACACGTCATTGTCCATTTTGTATTCACTCCCGACGTAATTCCGGTCTTTCATGGTCAATGTGAAGGTCCAAGGGATACAGTAAACCTGCACTGAAGCATCGGAATCTAATACTGCTCTCCCAGGAGCCGCTCAAAGCACAAACTCATAGAAGATTCACTCTTCTTGAACTTAAGTCGGCATTGTGAATTTGTATTCAAGCCCGATGCGATATGTGTCTTTCATGGTCAATGTCAAGGTCCAAGTGATACAGTAAACCTGTGTTGGTGAATCGGAATCTAATACAAGTCTCCCAGGAGCCGCTCAAATCACATACTCTTAGAAGATTCACTCTTCTTGTACTTAAGTCGGCATTATCCCTTTTGTATTCAATCCCGATGCAATTTCTGTGTTTCATGGTCAATGTGAAGGTCCAAGGGATACAGTAAACCTGCACTGGTGCATCGGAATCTAATACTGGACTCCCAGGAGCCACTCAAACCACAAACCCTTAAAAGTTTCACTTTTCTTGAACTTAAGTCGGCATAGTCCGTTTGTATTCAATCACGGTGCAATTTTTGTGGTTTACGGTCAACGAGAAGATCCATGGGATACAGTAAACCTGAACTCGTGCACCGGAATCTAATACTGGTCTCCCAGGAGCCGCTCAAACCCCAGACGCTTAGAAGATTCACTCTTCTCGAACTTAAGTCATCATTGTCCATTTTGCATTCAATTCCGATGCAATTTCTGTGTTTTATGGACAATGTTAAGGTCCAAGGGATACGGTGAAACTGCACTGGTGCAAAGGAATCTAATACTGGTCTCCCAGGAGCCGTTCAAACCACAAACTCTTAGAAGTTTCACTCTTCTTGTACTAAAGTCGGCTTTGTCCCTTTTGAATTCAAACCCGATGCCATTTCTGTGTTTCATGGTCAATGTGTAGGTCCAAGGGATACAGTAGACCTGCACAGGTGCATCGGAATCTAATACTGGTCTCCCAGGAACTGTTCAAACGACAAACTGTAAGAGGATTCACTCTTCTTGTACTTAAGTTGGCATTGTGCCCTTTGTATTCAATCCCGATGCAGTTTCTGTGTTTCATGGTCAATTTGAGGTTGCAAGGGATACAGTAAACCTGCACTAATGCTTCGGAATCTATCTCTGGTCTCCCAGGAGCCGCTCGAACCCCAAATTCTTAGAAGATTCACTCTTGTTGTCCTTAATTCGGTAGGGTCCCTTTTTTATTCTATCCCATTCCGATTTCTGTGTTTCATGGTTAATGTGAAGGTCCAAGGGGTACAGTCAACATGCATTGATGCACCGGCATCTAATACTGCTCTCCCAGGAGCCGCTCAAAGCATAAACTCTTAGAAGATTCACTCTTCTTGAACTTAAGTCGGCATTGTGGCTTTTGTATTCGATCCCGATGCAATATCTGTCCTTCATGGTCAATGTGAAGGTCCAATAGATACAGTAAACCTGTACTGGTGAATCGGAATGTAATACTGGTCTCCTAGGAGCCGCTAAAATCACATCTTCTTAGAAGATTCACTCTTCTTGTACTTAAGTCGGCCCTGTCCCTTTTTTATTCAATCCCAATGCCATTTCTGTGTTTCATGGTCAATGTGAAGGTCCAAGGGTTACAGTATACCTGCACTGGTGCATCGAAATATAATACTGGTTTCCCAAAAGAAACTCAAACCACAAACTCTTAGAAGTTTCACTCTTTTTGTACTAAAGTCGGCATAGTCCGTTTGTATTCAATCACGCTAAAATTTCTGTGTTTTACGGTCAATGTGAAGGTCCAAGGGATACAGTAAACCTGAACTCGTGCACCGGAATCTATTACTGGTCTCCCAGGAGCCGCTTAAACCACAAACTCTTAGAAGATTCACTCCTCTCGTACTTAATTCGGCTTTGTCCCTTTTGTATTCAATCCCAATGCATCTTCTGTGTTTCCTGGTCAATGTGAAGGTCCAAGGGATACAGTAAAATTGCACTGGTGCATCGAAATCTAATACTGGTCTCCCAGGAGAAACTCAAACCACAAACCCTTAGAAGATTCACTCTTCTTGTACTTAAGTCGGCATAGTCCGTTTGTATTCAATCACGCTGCAATTTCTGTGTTTTACGGTCAATGTTAAGGTCCAAGGGATACAGTAAACCTGCACTGTAGCATCGGAAACTAATACTGGTCTGCCAGGAGCCGCTCAAACCACAAACTCTTAGAAGATTCACTCTTCTTGAACTTATGTCGGCATTGTGCCTTTTGTATTCTATCCCGATGCAATTTCTGTTTTTCATGGTCAATGTGAAGTTCCAAGGGATACAGTAAAACTGCACTGGTGCTTTGGAATCTAATACTGGTCTCCTAGGAGCCCCTGAAACCACAAACTCTTAGAAGATTCACTCTTCTTGTACTTAAGTCGGCATAGTCCGTTTGTATTCAATCACGCTGCAATTTCTGTGTTTTACGGTCAATGTGAAGGTCCAAGGGATACAGTAAACCTGTACTCGTGCACCGGAATCTAATACTGGTCTCCCAGGAGCCGCTTAAACCACAAACTCTTAGAAGATTCACTATTCTTGTACTTAAGTCGGCATTGTCCAAATTGTATTCAATCCCGATGCATCTTCTGTGTTTCCTGGTCAATGTGAAGGTCCAAGGGATACAGTAAAATTGCACTGGTGCTTCGGTATCTAATACTGGTCTCCCAAGAGCCGCTCAAACCACAAATTCTTTGAAGATTCACTCTTCTTGTACTTAAGTAGGCATAGCAACTTTTGTAATCAATCCTGCTGCAATATCTGTGTTTCTTGGTCAATGTGAAGGTCCAAGGGAAACAGTAAACCTGCAATGCACTGGGCAATCGGAATCTACTACGGGTCTCCCAGGAGCCGCTCAAACCACAAACTCTTAGAAGATTCACTCTTCTTGCACTTAAGTCGGCATTGTGCCTTTTGTATTCTATCCCGATGCAATTTCTGGGTTTCATGGTCAATGTGAAGTTCCAAGGGATACAGTAAACCCTGCACTGGTGCTGTGGAATCTAATACTGGTCTCCTAGGAGCCGCTCAAACCCCAGACGCTTAGAACATTCACTCTTCTCGTACTTGAGTCATCATTGTCCATTTTGTATTCAATCCCGATGCAATTTCTGTGTTTCATGGACAATGTGAAGGTCCAAGGGATACAGTAGACCTGCACAGGTGCATCGGAATTTAATACTGGTCTCCCAGGAGCTGTTCACACCACAAACAGTTAGAAGATTCCCTCTTCTTGTACTTAAGTTGGCATTGTGCTTTTTGTATTTAATCCCGATGCAGTTTCTGTGTTTCATGGTTAATGTGAAGGTCCAAGGGGTACAGTAAACCTGCATTGATGCATCGGAATCTAATACTGGTCTCCCAGGAGCCGCTCAAACCCCAGACGCTTAGAACATTCACTCTTCTCGTACTTGAGTCATCATTGTCCATTTTGTATTCAATCCCGATGCAATTTCTGTGTTTCATGGACAATGTGAAGGTCCAAGGGATACAGTAGACCTGCACAGGTGCATCGGAATTTAATACTGGTCTCCCAGGAGCTGTTCAAACCACAAACAGTTAGAAGATTCACTCTCCTTGAACTTAAGTCGGCATTGTAACTTTTGTATTCGATCCCGATGCGATATCTGTCCTTCATGGTCAATGTGAAGGTCCAATAGATACAGTAAACCTGGACTGGTGAATCGGAATGAAATACTGGTCTCCCAGAAGCCGCTGAAATCACATCTTCTTAGAAGATTCACTCTTCTTGTACTTAAGTCGGCATTGTCCCTTTTTTATTCAATAGCGATGCTATTTCTGTGTTTCATGGTCAATGTGAAGGTCCAAGGGTTACAGTAAACCTGCACTGGTGCATCGAAATCTAATACTGGTCTCCCAGGAGAAACTCAAACCACAAACCCTTAGAAGATTCACTCTTCTTGTACTTAAGTCGGCATAGTACGTTTGTATTCAATCACGCTGCAATTTCTGTGTTTTACGGTCAATGTGAAGGTCCAAGGGATACAGTAAACCTGAACTCGTGCACCGGAATCTAATACTGGTCTCCCAGGAACCGCTTAAACCACAAACTCTAAGAGGATTCACTCTTCTCGTACTTAATTCGGCTTTGTCCCTTTTGTATTCAATCCCAATGCGATTTCTGTGTTTCATGGTCAATGTGAAGGTCCGAGGGATACAGTAAACCTGCACTGGTGAATCGGTTTCTAATACTGGTCTCCCAGGGGCCGCTCAAATCACAAACTCTTAGATGATTCACTCATCTTGTACTTATGTCGGCATTGTCCATTTTGTATTCAATACCGATGCATTTTCTGTGTTTCATGGTCAATGTGAAGGTCCAAGGGATGCAGTAAAATTGCACTGGTGCTTCGGAATCTAATACTGGTCTCCAAAGAGCAGCTCAAACCACAAATTCTTTGAAGATTCACTCTTCTTGTACTTAAGTAGGCATAGTAACTTTTGTAATCAATCCCGATGCAATATCTGTGTTTCTTGGTCAATGTGGAGGTCCAAGGGATACAGTAAAACTGCACTGGTGCATCGGAATCTAATACTGGCCTCCCAGGAGCCGCTCATACCACAGTCTCTTAGAAGATTCACTCTTCTTGTCCTTGAGTCGTCTTTGTCCCTTTAATATTCAATCCTGATGCAATTTCTGTGTTTCGTCTTCAATGTGAAGGTCCAAGGGAAACAGTAAACCTGCAATGCACTGGGCAATCGGAATCTACTACGGGTCTCCCAGGAGCCGCTCAAACCACAAACTCTTAGAAGATTCACTCTTCTTGTCCTTAAGTCGGTATTTTCTTTTTCAATCCCAATGCTATTTCTGTGTTTCATGGTCAATGTGAAGGTCCAAGGGATACAGTAAACCTGCACTGTAGCATCGGAAACTAATACTGGTCTGCCAGGAGCCGCTCAAACCACAAACTCTTAGAAGATTCACTCTTCTTGCACTTAAGTCGGCATTGTGCCTTTTGTATTCTATCCTGATGCAATTTCTGTGTTTCATGGTCAATGTGAAGTTCCAAGGGATACAGTAAACCTGCACTGGTGCTTTGGAATATAATACTGGTCTCCTAGGAGTCGCTCAAACCACAAACTCTTAGAGGATTCACTCTTCTTGTACTTAAGTCGGCATTGTGCGTTTTGTATACAATCCCGGTGCAATATCTGTGTTTCATGGTCAATGTGAAGGTCCAAGGGATACAGTAAATCTGCACTGGTGCATCGGAATCTAATACTGGTCTCCCAGGAGCCACTCAAACCACAAAGCCTTAGAAGAGTCACTTTTCTTGAACTTAAGTCGGCATAGTCCGTTTGTATTCAATCACGGTGGAATTTCTGTGGTTTACAGTCAATGAGAAGATCCAAGGGATACAGTAAACCTGAACTCGTGCACCGGAATCTATTACTGGTCTCCCAGGAGCCGCTTAAACCACAAACTCTTAGAGGAATCACTTTTCTCGTACTTTATTCGGCTTTGTCCCTTTTGTATTCAATCCCAAAGCGATTTCTGTGTTTCATGGTCAATGTGAAGGTCCAAGGGATACAGTAAACCTGCACTGGTGAATCGGAATCTAATACTGGTCTCCCAGGGGCCGCTCAAATCACAAACTCTTAGATGATTCACTCCTCTTGTACTTAAGTCGGCATTGTCCCTTTTGTATTCAATCCCGATGCATTTTCTGTGTCTCATGGACAATGTGAAGGTCCAAGGGATACAGTAGACCTGCACAGGTGCATCGGAATTTTATACTGGTCTCCCAGGAACTGTTTAAACCACAAACTGTCAGAGGATTCACTCTTCTTGTACTTAAGTTGGCATTGTGCTTCTTGTATTCAATCCCGATGCAGTTTCTGTGTTTCATGGTCAATTTGAATGTCCAAGGGATACAGTAAACCTGCACTGGTGCTGCGGAATCTATCACTGGTCTCCCAGGAGCCGCTCGAACCCCAAATTCTTAGAAGATTCACTCTTGTAGTCCTTAATTCGGCATTGTCCCTTTTGTATCCTATCCCATTGCGATTTCTGTGTTTCATGGTTAATGTGAAGGTCCAAGGGGTACAGTAAACCTGCATTGATGCATCGGAATCTAATACTGATCTCCCAGGAGCTGCTCAAACCACAAACTCTTAGAAGATTCACTCTTCTTGAACTTAAGTCGGCTTTGTGGCTTTTGTATACGATCCCTATGCGGTATCTGTCCTTCCTGGTCAATGTGAAGGTCCAATAGATACAGTACACCTGTACTGATGAATCGGAATGTAATACTGGTCTCCCAGGACTCGCTCAAAACACATCTTCATAGAAGATTCACTCTTCTTGCACTTAAGTCGGCATTGTCCCTTTTTTATTCAATCCCGATGCAATTTCTGTGTTTCATGGTCAATGTGAAGGTACAAGGCGTACAGTAAACCTGCACTGGTGCATCGAAATCTAATACTGGTGTCCCAGGAGCCACTCAAACCACAAACCCTTAGAAGATTCACTCTTCTTGTACTTAAGTCGGCATAGTCCGTTCGTATTCAATCACGCTGCAATTTCTGTGTCTTACGGTCAATGTGAAGGTCCAAGAGATACAGTAAACCTGAACTCTTGCACCGGAATCTAACACTGGTCACCCAGGAGCCTCTCAAACCCCAGACGCTTAGAAGTTTCACTCTTCTTGCACTTAAGTCGGCATTGTCCCTTTTTTATTCAATCCCGATGCTATTTCTGTGTTTCATGGTCAATGTGAAGGTCCAAGAGTTACAGTAAACCTGCACTGGTGCATCGAAATCTAAGACTGGTCTCCCAGGAGAAACTCAAACCAAAAACCCTTAGAAGATTCACTCTTCTTGTACTTAAGTCGGCATAATCCGTTTGTATTCAATCACGCAGCAATTTCTGTGTTTTACGGTCAATGTGAAGGTCCAAGGGATACAGTAAACCTGAACTCGTGCACCGGAATCTAATACTGGTCTCCCATTAGCCGCTTAAACCACAAACTCTTAGAAGATTCACTATTCTTGTACTTAAGTCGGCATTGTCCATTTTGTATTCAATCCTGATGCATCTTCTGTGTTTCCTGGTCAATGTGAAGGCCCAAGGGAAACAGTAAAATTGCACTGGTGCTTCGGAATCTAATACTGGTCTCCCAAGAGCCGCTCAAACCACAAATTCTTTGAAGATTCACTCTTCTTGTACTTAAGTAGGCATAGCAACTTTTGTAATCAATCCCGATGCAATATCTGTGTTTCTTGGTCAATGTGAAGGTCCAAGGGATACTGTAAACCTGCACTGGTGCATCGGAATCTAATACTGGTCTCCCAGGAGCCGCTCATACCACAGTCTCTTAGAAGATTCACTCTTCTTGTACTTGAGTCGTCTTTGTCCCTTTTATATTCAATCCTGATGCAATTTCTGTGTTTCGTGTTCAATGTGAAGGTCCAAGGGAAACAGTAAACCTGAAATGCACTGGGCAATCGGAATCTACTACGGGTCTCCCAGGAGCCGCTCAAACCACAAACTCTTTGAAGATTCACACTTCTTGTCCTTAAGTCGGTATTTTTTTTAAAATCCCAATGCTATTTCTGTGTTTCATGGTCAATGTGAAGGTCCAAGGGATACAGTAAACCTGCACTGTAGCATCGGAAATTAATACTGGTCTGCAAGGAGCCGCTCAAACCACAAACTCTTAGAAGATTCACTCTTCTTGCACTTAAGTCGGCATTGTGCCTTTTGTATTCTATCCCGATGCAATTTCTGTGTTTCATGGTCAACGTGAAGTTCCAAGGGATACAGTAAACCTGCACTGGTGCTTTGGAATTTAATACTGGTCTCCTAGGAGCCGCTCAAACCACAAACTCTTAGAGGATTCACTCTTCTTGTACTTAAGTCGGCATTGTGCCTTTTGTATACAATCACGCTGCAATTCTGTGTTTTACGGTCAATGTGAAGGTCCAAGAGATACAGTAAACCTGAACTCGTGCACCGGAATCTATTACTGGTCTCCCAGGAGCCGCTTAAACCACAAACTCTAAGAGGATTCACTCTTCTCGTACTTAATTCGGCTTTGTCCCTTTTGTATTCAATCCCAATGCGATTTCTGTGTTTCATGGTCAATGTGAAGGTCCAAGGGATACAGTAAACCTGCACTGGTGAATCGGTTTCTAATACTGGTCCCCCAGGGGCCGCTCAAATCACAAACTCCTAGATGATTCACTCATCTTGTACTTATGTCGGCATTGTCCCTTTTGTATTCAATCCCGATGCATCTTCTGTGTTTCCTGGTCAATGTGAAGGTCCAAGGGATACAGTAAAATTGTACTGGTGATTCGGAATCTAATACTGGTCTCCAAAGAGCAGCTCAAACCACAAATTCTTTGAAGATTCACTCTTCTTGTACTTAAGTAGGCATAGTAACTTTTGTAATCAATCCCGATGCAATATCTGTGTTTCTTGGAGAATGTGAAGGTCCCGGGGATACAGTAAAACTGCACTGGTGCATCGGAACCTAATACTGGCCTCCCAGGAGCCGCTCATACCACAGTCTCTTAGAAGATTCACTCTTCTTGTACTTGAGTCGTCTTTGTCCCTTTTATATTCAATCCTGATGCAATTTCTGTGTTTGGTCTTCAATGTGAAGGTTAAAGGGAAACAGTAAACCTGCAATGCACTGGGCAATCGGAATCTACTACGGGTCTCCCAGGAGCCGCTCAAACCACAAACTCTTAGAAGATTCACTCTTCTTGCACTTAAGTCGGCATTGTGCCTTTTGTATTCTATCCCGATGCAATATCTGTGTTTCATGGTCAATGTAAAGGTCCAAGGGATACAGTAAACCTGCACTGGTGCATCAGAATCTAATACTGGTCTCCCAGGAGCCACTCAAACCACAAAGCCTTAGAAGATTCACTTTTCTTGAACTTAAGTCGGCATAATCCGTTTGTATTCAATCACGGTGGAATTTCTGTGGTTTACGGTCAATGAGATGAGCCATGGGATACAGTAAACCTGAACTCGTTCACCGGAATCTAATACTGGTCTCCCAGGAGCCGCTCAAACCCCAGACGCTTAGAAGATTCACTCTTCTCGTACTTAAGTCATCATTGTCCATTTTGTATTCAATCCCGATGCAATTTCTGTGTTTCATGGACAATGTGAAGGTCCAAGGGATACGCTAAACCTGCAGTGGTGCATCGGAATCTAATACTAGTCTCCCAGGAGCCGTTCAAACCACAAACTTTTAGAAGATTCACTCTTCTTGTACTAAAGTCGGCTTTGACCCTTTTGTATTCAAACCCGATGCCATTTCTGTGTTTCATGGTCAATGTGTAGGTCCAAGGGATACAGCAGACCTGCACAGGTGCATCGGAATTTAATACTGGTCTCCCAGGAGCTATTCAAACCACAAACTGTTAGACTATTCACTCTTCTTGTGCTTAAGTTGGCATTGTGCTTTTTGTATTCAATCCCGATGCAGTTTCTGTGTTTCTTGGTCAATTTGAAGGTCCAAGGGATACAGTAAACCTGCACTGGTGCTTCGGAATCTATCACTGGTCTCCCAGGAGCCGCTCGAACCCCAAATTCTCAGAAGATTCACTCTTGTTGTCCTTAATTCGGCACTGTCCCTTTTGTATCCTATCCCATTGCGATTTCTGTGTCTCATGGTTAATGTGAAGGTCCAAGGGGTACAGTAAACCGGCATTGATGCATCGGAATCTAATACTGATCTCCCAGGAGCCGCTCAAAGCACAAACTCTTAGAAGATTCACTCTTCTTGAACTTAAGTCGGCATTGTGACTTTTGTATTCGATCCCGATGCGATATCTGTCCTTCATGGTCAATGTGAAGGTCCAATAGATACAGTAAACCTGTACTGGTGAATCGGAATGTAATACTGGTCTCCCAGGAGCCGCTCAAATCACATCTTCTTCGAAGATTCACTCCTCTTGTACTTAAGTCGGCATTATCCCTTTTTTATTCAATCCCGATGCAATTTCTGTGTTTCATGGTCAAGGTGAAGGTACAATGGTTACAGTAAACCTGCACTGGTGCATCGAAATCTAATACTGGTCTCCCAGGGGCCACTCAAACTTCAAACCCTTAGAAGATTCACTCTTCTTCTACTTAAGTCGGCATAGTCCGTTTGTATTCAATCACGCTGCAATTTCTGTCTTTTACGGTCAATGTGAAGGTCCAAGAGATACAGTAAACCTGACCTCGTGCACAGGAATGTATTACTGGTCTCCCAGGAGCCGCTTAAACCACAAACTCTTTGAGGATTCACTCTTCTCGTACTTAATTCGGCTTTGTCCCTTTTGTATTCAATCCCAATGCGATTTCTGTGTTTCATGGTCAATGTGAAGGTCCAAGGGATACAGTAAACCTGCACTGGTGCATCGGAATCTAATACTGGTCTCCCAGGGGCCGCTCAAATCACAAACTTTTAGATGATTCACTCTTCTTGTACTTAAGTCGGCATTGTCCCTTTTGTATTCAATCCCGATGCAATTTCTGTGTTTCATGGTCAATGTGAAGGTCCAAGGGATACAGTAAATTTGCACTGGTGCTTCGGAATCTAATACTGGTCTCCAAAGAGCAGCTCAAACCACAAATTCTTTGAAGATTCACTCTTCTTGTACTTAAGTAGGCATAGTAACTTTTGTAATCAATCCCGATGCAATATCTGTGTTTCTTGGTCAATGTGAAAGTCCAAGGGATACAGTAAACCTGCACTGGTGCATCAGAATCTAATACTGGCCTCCCAGGAGCCGCTCATACCACAGTCTCTTAGAAGATTCACTCTTCTTGTCCTTGAGTCGTCTTTGTCCCTTTTATATTCAATCCTGATGCAATTTCTGTGTTTCGTCTTCAATGTGAAGGTCCAAGGGAAACAGTAAACCTGCAATGCACTGGGCAATCAGAATCTACTACGGGTCTCCCAGGAGCCGCTCAAACCACAAACTCTTAGAAGATTCACTCTTCTTGTCCTTAAGTCGGTATTTTTTTTTTTCAATCCCAATGCTATTTCTGTGTTTCATGGTCAATGTGAAGGTCCAAGGGATACAGTAAACCTTCACTGGTGCATCGGTATCTAATACTGACCTCCCAGGAGCCGCTCATACCACAGTCTCTTAGAAGATTCACTCTTCTTGTCATTGAGTCGTCTTTGTCCGTTTTATATTCAATCCTGATGCAATTTCTGTGTTTCGTCTTCAGTGTGAAGGTCCAAGGGAATCAGTAAACCTGCAATGCACTGGGCAATCAGAATCTACTACGGGTCTCCCATGAGCCGCTCAAACCACAAACTCTTAGAAGATCCACTCTTCTTGTCCGTAAGTCGGTATTTTTTTTTTTCAATCCCAATGCGATTTCTGTGTTTCATGGTCAATGTGAAGGTCCAGAGGATACAGTAAACCTGCACTGGTGCATCGGAATCTAATACTGGTCTCCCAGGGGCCGCTAAAATCACAAACTCTTAGATGATTCACTCTTCTTGTACTTAAGTCGGCATTGTCCCTTTTGTATTCAATCCCGATGCATTTTCTGTGTTTCATGGTCAATGTGAAGGTCCAAGGGATACAGTAAAATTGCACTGGTGCTTCGGAATCTAATACTGGTCTCCAAAGAGCAGCTCAAACCACAAATTCTTTGAAGATTCACTCTTCTTGTACTTAAGTAGGCATAGTAACTTTTGTAATCAATCCCGATGCAATATCTGTGTTTCTTGGTCAATGTGAAGGTCCAAGGGATACAGTAAACCTGCACTGGTGGATCGGAATTTAATACTGGCCTCCCAGGAGCCGCTCATACCACAGTCTCTTAGAAGATTCGCTCTTCTTGTCCTTGAGTCGTCTTTGTCCCTTTTATATTCAATCCTGATGCAATTTCTGTGTTTCGTCTTCAATGTGAAGGTCCAAGGGAAACAGTAAACCTGCAATGCACTGGGCAATCAGAATCTACTACGGGTCTCCCAGGAGCCGCTCAAACCACAAACTCTTAGAAGATTCACTCTTCTTGTCCTTAAGTCGGTATTTTTTTTTTTTTAATCCCAATGCTATTTCTGTGTTTCATGGTCAATGTGAAGGTCCAAGGGATACAGTAAATCTGCACTGTAGCATCGGAAAATAATACTGGTCTGCCAGGAGCCGCTCAAACCACAAATTCTTAGAAGATTCACTTTTCTTGAACTTACGTCGGCATAGTCCGTTTGTATTCAATCACGGTGCAATTTCTGTGGTTTACGGTCAATGAGAAGCTCCATGGGATACAGTAAACCTGAACTCGTGCACTGGAATCTTATACTGGTCTCCCAGGAGCCGCTCAAATCCCTGACGCTTAGAAGATTCACTCTTCTCGTACTTAAGTCATCATTGTCCATTTTGTATTCAATCCCGATGCATTTTCTGTGTTTCATGGTCAATGTGAAGGTCCAAGGGATACAGTAAAATTGCACTGGTGCTTCGGAATCTAATACTGGTCTCCAAAGAGCAGCTCAAACCACAAATTCTTTGAAGATTCACTCTTCTTGTACTTAAGTAGGCATTGTGACTTTTGTATTCGATCCCGATGCAATATCTGTCCTTCATGGTCAATGTGAAGGTCCAATAGATACAGTAAACCTGTACTGGTGAATCGGAATGTAATACTGGTCTCCCAGGAGCCGCTCAAATCACATCTCCTTAGAAGATTCACTCTTCTTGTACTTAATCGGCATAGTCCGTTTGCATTCAATCACGCTGCAATTTCTGTGTTTTAAGGTCAATGTGAAGTTCCAAGAGATACAGTAAACCTGAACTCGTGCACCGGAATCTATTACTGGTCTCCCAGGAGCTGCTTAAACCACAAACTCTTAGAGGATTCACTCTTCTCGTACTTAATTCGGCTTTGTTCCTTTTGTATTCAATCCCAATGCTATTTCTGTGTTTCATGGTCAATGTGAAGGTCCAAGGGATACAGTAGACCTGCACAGGTGCATCGGAATCTAATACTGGTCTCCCAGGAACTGTTCAAACGACAAACTGTAAGAGGATTCACTCTTCTTGTACTTAAGTTGGCATTGTGCCCTTTGTATTCAATCCCGATGCAGTTTCTGTGTTTCATGGTCAATTTGAGGTTGCAAGGGATACAGTAAACCTGCACTAATGCTTCGGAATCTATCTCTGGTCTCCCAGGAGCCGCTCGAACCCCAAATTCTTAGAAGATTCACTCTTGTTGTCCTTAATTCGGTATGGTCCCTTTTTTATTCTATCCCATTCCGATTTCTGTGTTTCATGGTTAATGTGAAGGTCCAAGGGGTACAGTAAACATGCATTGATGCACCGGCATCTAATACTGCTCTCCCAGGAGCCGCTCAAAGCATAAACTCTTAGAAGATTCACTCTTCTTGAACTTAAGTCGGCATTGTGGCTTTTGTATTCGATCCCGATGCAATATCTGTCCTTCATGGTCAATGTGAAGGTCCAATAGATACAGTAAACCTGTACTGGTGAATCGGAATGTAATACTGGTCTCCTAGGAGCCGCTAAAATCACATCTTCTTAGAAGATTCACTCTTCTTGTACTTAAGTCGGCCCTGTCCCTTTTTTATTCAATCCCAATGCCATTTCTGTGTTTCATGGTCAATGTGAAGGTCCAAGGGTTACAGTATACCTGCACTGGTGCATCGAAATATAATACTGGTTTCCCAAAAGAAACTCAAACCACAAACTCTTAGAAGTTTCACTCTTCTTGTACTAAAGTCGGCATAGTCCGTTTGTATTCAATCACGCTAAAATTTCTGTGTTTTACGGTCAATGTGAAGGTCCAAGGGATACAGTAAACCTGAACTCGTGCACCGGAATCTATTACTGGTCTCCCAGGAGCCGCTTAAACCACAAACTCTTAGAAGATTCACTCCTCTCGTACTTAATTCGGCTTTGTCCCTTTTGTATTCAATCCCAATGCATCTTCTGTGTTTCCTGGTCAATGTGAAGGTCCAAGGGATACAGTAAAATTGCACTGGTGCATCGAAATCTAATACTGGTCTCCCAGGAGAAACTCAAACCACAAACCCTTAGAAGATTCACTCTTCTTGTACTTAAGTCGGCATAGTCCGTTTGTATTCAATCACGCTGCAATTTCTGTGTTTTACGGTCAATGTGAAGGTCCAAGGGATACAGTAAACCTGTACTCGTGCACCGGAATCTAATACTGGTCTCCCAGGAGCCGCTTAAACCACAAACTCTTAGAAGATTCACTATTCTTGTACTTAAGTCGGCATTGTCCATATTGTATTCAATCCCGATGCATCTTCTGTGTTTCCTGGTCAATGTGAAGGTCCAAGGGATACAGTAAAATTGCACTGGTGCTTCGGTATCTAATACTGGTCTCCCAAGAGCCGCTCAAACCACAAATTCTTTGAAGATTCACTCTTCTTGTACTTAAGTAGGCATAGCAACTTTTGTAATCAATCCTGCTGCAATATCTGTGTTTCTTGGTCAATGTGAAGGTCCAAGGGAAACAGTAAACCTGCAATGCACTGGGCAATCGGAATCTACTACGGGTCTCCCAGGAGCCGCTCAAACCACAAACTCTTAGAAGATTCACTCTTCTTGCACTTAAGTCGGCATTGTGCCTTTTGTATTCTATCCCGATGCAATTTCTGGGTTTCATGGTCAATGTGAAGTTCCAAGGGATACAGTAAACCCTGCACTGGTGCTGTGGAATCTAATACTGGTCTCCTAGGAGCCGCTCAAACCCCAGACGCTTAGAACATTCACTCTTCTCGTACTTGAGTCATCATTGTCCATTTTGTATTCAATCCCGATGCAATTTCTGTGTTTCATGGACAATGTGAAGGTCCAAGGGATACAGTAGACCTGCACAGGTGCATCGGAATTTAATACTGGTCTCCCAGGAGCTGTTCACACCACAAACAGTTAGAAGATTCCCTCTTCTTGTACTTAAGTTGGCATTGTGCTTTTTGTATTTAATCCCGATGCAGTTTCTGTGTTTCATGGTTAATGTGAAGGTCCAAGGGGTACAGTAAACCTGCATTGATGCATCGGAATCTAATACTGGTCTCCCAGGAGCCGCTCAAACCCCAGACGCTTAGAACATTCACTCTTCTCGTACTTGAGTCATCATTGTCCATTTTGTATTCAATCCCGATGCAATTTCTGTGTTTCATGGACAATGTGAAGGTCCAAGGGATACAGTAGACCTGCACAGGTGCATCGGAATTTAATACTGGTCTCCCAGGAGCTGTTCAAACCACAAACAGTTAGAAGATTCACTCTCCTTGAACTTAAGTCGGCATTGTAACTTTTGTATTCGATCCCGATGCGATATCTGTCCTTCATGGTCAATGTGAAGGTCCAATAGATACAGTAAACCTGGACTGGTGAATCGGAATGAAATACTGGTCTCCCAGAAGCCGCTGAAATCACATCTTCTTGGAAGATTCACTCTTCTTGTACTTAAGTCGGCATTGTCCCTTTTTTATTCAATAGCGATGCTATTTCTGTGTTTCATGGTCAATGTGAAGGTCCAAGGGTTACAGTAAACCTGCACTGGTGCATCGAAATCTAATACTGGTCTCCCAGGAGAAACTCAAACCACAAACCCTTAGAAGATTCACTCTTCTTGTACTTAAGTCGGCATAGTACGTTTGTATTCAATCACGCTGCAATTTCTGTGTTTTACGGTCAATATGAAGGTCCAAGGGATACAGTAAACCTTAACTCGTGCACCGGAATCTAATACTGGTCTCCCAGGAACCGCTTAAACCACAAACTCTAAGAGGATTCACTCTTCTCGTACTTAATTCGGCTTTGTCCCTTTTGTATTCAATCCCAATGCGATTTCTGTGTTTCATGGTCAATGTGAAGGTCCGAGGGATACAGTAAACCTGCACTGGTGAATCGGTTTCTAATACTGGTCTCCCAGGGGCCGCTCAAATCACAAACTCTTAGATGATTCACTCATCTTGTACTTATGTCGGCATTGTCCATTTTGTATTCAATACCGATGCATTTTCTGTGTTTCATGGTCAATGTGAAGGTCCAAGGGATACAGTAAAATTGCACTGGTGCTTCGGAATCTAATACTGGTCTCCAAAGAGCAGCGCAAACCACAAATTCTTTGAAGATTCACTCTTCTTGTACTTAAGTAGGCAAAGAAAATTTTGTAATCAATCCCGATGCAATATCTGTGTTTCTTGGTCAATGTGAAGGTCCAAGGGATACAGTAAACCTGCACTGGTGCATCGGAATCTTATACTGGCCTCCCAGGAGCCGCTCATACCACAGTCTCTTAGAAGATTCACTCTTCTTGTCCTTGAGTCGTCTTTGTCCCTTTTATATTCAATCCTGATGCAATTTCTGTGTTTCGTCTTCAATGTAAAGGTCCAAGGGAAACAGTAAACCTGCAATGCACTGGGCAATCGGAATCTACTATGGGTCACCCAGGAGCCGCTCAAACCACAAACTCTTAGAAGATTCACTCTTCTTGTCCTTAAGTCGGTATTTTTTTTTTCATCCCAATGCTATTTCTGAGTTTCATGGTCAATGTGAAGGTCCAAGGGATACAGTAAACCTGCACCGGTGCTTGGGAATCAATCCCGATGCAATATCTGTGTTTCTTGGTCAATGTGAAGGTCCAATAGATACAGTAAACCTGTACTGGTGAATCGGAATGAAATACTGGTCTCCCAGGAGCCGCTCAAATCACATCTTCTTAGAAGATTCACTCTTCTTGTACTTAAGTCGGCATTGTCCCTTTTGTATTCAATCCCAATGCGATTTCTGTGTTTCATGGTCAATGTGAAGGTCCAAGGGATACAGTAAACCTGCACTGGTGAATCGGTTTCTAATACTGGTCTCCCAGGGGCCGCTCAAATCACAAACTCTTAGAAGATTCACTCATCTTGTACTTATGTCGGCATTGTCCCTTTTGTATTCAATCCCGATGCATTTTCTGTGTTTCATGGTCAATGTGAAGGTCCAAGGGATGCAGTAAAATTGCACTGGTGCTTCGGAATCTAATACTGGTCTCCAAAGAGCAGCTCAAACCACAAATTCTTTGAAGATTCACTCTTCTTGTACTTAAGTAGGCATAGTAACTTTTGTAATCAATCCCGATGCAATATCTGTGTTTCTTGGTCAATGTGGAGGTCCAAGGGATACAGTAAAACTGCACTGGTGCATCGGAATCTAATACTGGCCTCCCAGGAGCCGCTCATACCACAGTCTCTTAGAAGATTCACTCTTCTTGTCCTTGAGTCGTCTTTGTCCCTTTAATATTCAATCCTGATGCAATTTCTGTGTTTCGTCTTCAATGTGAAGGTCCAAGGGAAACAGTAAACCTGCAATGCACTGGGCAATCGGAATCTACTACGGGTCTCCCAGGAGCCGCTCAAACCACAAACTCTTAGAAGATTCACTCTTCTTGTCCTTAAGTCGGTATTTTCTTTTTCAATCCCAATGCTATTTCTGTGTTTCATGGTCAATGTGAAGGTCCAAGGGATACAGTAAACCTGCACTGTAGCATCGGAAACTAATACTGGTCTGCCAGGAGCCGCTCAAACCACAAACTCTTAGAAGATTCACTCTTCTTGCACTTAAGTCGGCATTGTGCCTTTTGTATTCTATCCTGATGCAATTTCTGTGTTTCATGGTCAATGTGAAGTTCCAAGGGATACAGTAAACCTGCACTGGTGCTTTGGAATATAATACTGGTCTCCTAGGAGTCGCTCAAACCACAAACTCTTAGAGGATTCACTCTTCTTGTACTTAAGTCGGCATTGTGCGTTTTGTATACAATCCCGGTGCAATATCTGTGTTTCATGGTCAATGTGAAGGTCCAAGGGATACAGTAAATCTGCACTGGTGCATCGGAATCTAATACTGGTCTCCCAGGAGCCACTCAAACCACAAAGCCTTAGAAGAGTCACTTTTCTTGAACTTAAGTCGGCATAGTCCGTTTGTATTCAATCACGGTGGAATTTCTGTGGTTTACAGTCAATGAGAAGATCCAAGGGATACAGTAAACCTGAACTCGTGCACCGGAATCTATTACTGGTCTCCCAGGAGCCGCTTAAATCACAAACTCTTAGAGGAATCACTTTTCTCGTACTTTATTCGGCTTTGTCCCTTTTGTATTCAATCCCAAAGCGATTTCTGTGTTTCATGGTCAATGTGAAGGTCCAAGGGATACAGTAAACCTGCACTGGTGAATCGGAATCTAATACTGGTCTCCCAGGGGCCGCTCAAATCACAAACTCTTAGATGATTCACTCCTCTTGTACTTAAGTCGGCATTGTCCCTTTTGTATTCAATCCCGATGCATTTTCTGTGTCTCATGGACAATGTGAAGGTCCAAGGGATACAGTAGACCTGCACAGGTGCATCGGAATTTTATACTGGTCTCCCAGGAACTGTTTAAACCACAAACTGTCAGAGGATTCACTCTTCTTGTACTTAAGTTGGCATTGTGCTTCTTGTATTCAATCCCGATGCAGTTTCTGTGTTTCATGGTCAATTTGAATGTCCAAGGGATACAGTAAACCTGCACTGGTGCTGCGGAATCTATCACTGGTCTCCCAGGAGCCGCTCGAACCCCAAATTCTTAGAAGATTCACTCTTGTAGTCCTTAATTCGGCATTGTCCCTTTTGTATCCTATCCCATTGCGATTTCTGTGTTTCATGGTTAATGTGAAGGTTCAAGGGGTACAGTAAACCTGCATTGATGCATCGGAATCTAATACTGATCTCCCAGGAGCTGCTCAAACCACAAACTCTTAGAAGATTCACTCTTCTTGAACTTAAGTCGGCTTTGTGGCTTTTGTATACGATCCCTATGCGGTATCTGTCCTTCCTGGTCAATGTGAAGGTCCAATAGATACAGTACACCTGTACTGATGAATCGGAATGTAATACTGGTCTCCCAGGACTCGCTCAAAACACATCTTCATAGAAGATTCACTCTTCTTGCACTTAAGTCGGCATTGTCCCTTTTTTATTCAATCCCGATGCAATTTCTGTGTTTCATGGTCAATGTGAAGGTACAAGGCGTACAGTAAACCTGCACTGGTGCATCGAAATCTAATACTGGTGTCCCAGGAGCCACTCAAACCACAAACCCTTAGAAGATTCACTCTTCTTGTACTTAAGTCGGCATAGTCCGTTCGTATTCAATCACGCTGCAATTTCTGTGTCTTACGGTCAATGTGAAGGTCCAAGAGATACAGTAAACCTGAACTCTTGCACCGGAATCTAACACTGGTCACCCAGGAGCCTCTCAAACCCCAGCCGCTTAGAAGTTTCACTCTTCTTGCACTTAAGTCGGCATTGTCCCTTTTTTATTCAATCCCGATGCTATTTCTGTGTTTCATGGTCAATGTGAAGGTCCAAGAGTTACAGTAAACCTGCACTGGTGCATCGAAATCTAAGACTGGTCTCCCAGGAGAAACTCAAACCAAAAACCCTTAGAAGATTCACTCTTCTTGTACTTAAGTCGGCATAATCCGTTTGTATTCAATCACGCAGCAATTTCTGTGTTTTACGGTCAATGTGAAGGTCCAAGGGATACAGTAAACCTGAACTCGTGCACCGGAATCTAATACTGGTCTCCCAGGAGCCGCTTAAACCACAAACTCTTAGAAGATTCACTATTCTTGTACTTAAGTCGGCATTGTCCATTTTGTATTCAATCCCGATGCATCTTCTGTGTTTCCTGGTCAATGTGAAGGCCCAAGGGAAACAGTAAAATTGCACTGGTGCTTCGGAATCTAATACTGGTCTCCCAAGAGCCGCTCAAACCACAAATTCTTTGAAGATTCACTCTTCTTGTACTTAAGTAGGCATAGCAACTTTTGTAATCAATCCCGATGCAATATCTGTGTTTCTTGGTCAATGTGAAGGTCCAAGGGATACTGTAAACCTGCACTGGTGCATCGGAATCTAATACCGGTCTCCCAGGAGCCGCTCATACCACAGTCTCTTAGAAGATTCACTCTTCTTGTACTTGAGTCGTCTTTGTCCCTTTTATATTCAATCCTGATGCAATTTCTGTGTTTCGTGTTCAATGTGAAGGTCCAAGGGAAACAGTAAACCTGAAATGCACTGGGCAATCGGAATCTACTACGGGTCTCCCAGGAGCCGCTCAAACCACAAACTCTTTGAAGATTCACACTTCTTGTCCTTAAGTCGGTATTTTTTTTTAAATCCCAATGCTATTTCTGTGTTTCATGGTCAATGTGAAGGTCCAAGGGATACAGTAAACCTGCACTGTAGCATCGGAAATTAATACTGGTCTGCAAGGAGCCGCTCAAACCACAAACTCTTAGAAGATTCACTCTTCTTGCACTTAAGTCGGCATTGCGCCTTTTGTATTCTATCCCGATGCAATTTCTGTGTTTCATGGTCAACGTGAAGTTCCAAGGGATACAGTAAACCTGCACTGGTGCTTTGGAATTTAATACTGGTCTCCTAGGAGCCGCTCAAACCACAAACTCTTAGAGGATTCACTCTTCTTGTACTTAAGTCGGCATTGTGCCTTTTGTATACAATCACGCTGCAATTCTGTGTTTTACGGTCAATGTGAAGGTCCAAGAGATACAGTAAACCTGAACTCGTGCACCGGAATCTATTACTGGTCTCCCAGGAGCCGCTTAAACCACAAACTCTAAGAGGATTCACTCTTCTCGTACTTAATTCGGCTTTGTCCCTTTTGTATTCAATCCCAATGCGATTTCTGTGTTTCATGGTCAATGTGAAGGTCCAAGGGATACAGTAAACCTGCACTGGTGAATCGGTTTCTAATACTGGTCCCCCAGGGGCCGCTCAAATCACAAACTCCTAGATGATTCACTCATCTTGTACTTATGTCGGCATTGTCCCTTTTGTATTCAATCCCGATGCATCTTCTGTGTTTCCTGGTCAATGTGAAGGTCCAAGGGATACAGTAAAATTGTACTGGTGATTCGGAATCTAATACTGGTCTCCAAAGAGCAGCTCAAACCACAAATTCTTTGAAGATTCACTCTTCTTGTACTTAAGTAGGCATAGTAACTTTTGTAATCAATCCCGATGCAATATCTGTGTTTCTTGGAGAATGTGAAGGTCCCGGGGATACAGTAAAACTGCACTGGTGCATCGGAACCTAATACTGGCCTCCCAGGAGCCGCTCATACCACAGTCTCTTAGAAGATTCACTCTTCTTGTACTTGAGTCGTCTTTGTCCCTTTTATATTCAATCCTGATGCAATTTCTGTGTTTGGTCTTCAATGTGAAGGTTAAAGGGAAACAGTAAACCTGCAATGCACTGGGCAATCGGAATCTACTACGGGTCTCCCAGGAGCCGCTCAAACCACAAACTCTTAGAAGATTCACTCTTCTTGCACTTAAGTCGGCATTGTGCCTTTTGTATTCTATCCCGATGCAATATCTGTGTTTCATGGTCAATGTAAAGGTCCAAGGGATACAGTAAACCTGCACTGGTGCATCAGAATCTAATACTGGTCTCCCAGGAGCCACTCAAACCACAAAGCCTTAGAAGATTCACTTTTCTTGAACTTAAGTCGGCATAATCCGTTTGTATTCAATCACGGTGGAATTTCTGTGGTTTACGGTCAATGAGATGAGCCATGGGATACAGTAAACCTGAACTCGTTCACCGGAATCTAATACTGGTCTCCCAGGAGCCGCTCAAACCCCAGACGCTTAGAAGATTCACTCTTCTCGTACTTAAGTCATCATTGTCCATTTTGTATTCAATCCCGATGCAATTTCTGTGTTTCATGGACAATGTGAAGGTCCAAGGGATACGCTAAACCTGCAGTGGTGCATCGGAATCTAATACTAGTCTCCCAGGAGCCGTTCAAACCACAAACTTTTAGAAGATTCACTCTTCTTGTACTAAAGTCGGCTTTGACCCTTTTGTATTCAAACCCGATGCCATTTCTGTGTTTCATGGTCAATGTGTAGGTCCAAGGGATACAGCAGACCTGCACAGGTGCATCGGAATTTAATACTGGTCTCCCAGGAGCTATTCAAACCACAAACTGTTAGACTATTCACTCTTCTTGTGCTTAAGTTGGCATTGTGCTTTTTGTATTCAATCCCGATGCAGTTTCTGTGTTTCTTGGTCAATTTGAAGGTCCAAGGGATACAGTAAACCTGCACTGGTGCTTCGGAATCTATCACTGGTCTCCCAGGAGCCGCTCGAACCCCAAATTCTCAGAAGATTCACTCTTGTTGTCCTTAATTCGGCACTGTCCCTTTTGTATCCTATCCCATTGCGATTTCTGTGTCTCATGGTTAATGTGAAGGTCCAAGGGGTACAGTAAACCGGCATTGATGCATCGGAATCTAATACTGATCTCCCAGGAGCCGCTCAAAGCACAAACTCTTAGAAGATTCACTCTTCTTGAACTTAAGTCGGCATTGTGACTTTTGTATTCGATCCCGATGCGATATCTGTCCTTCATGGTCAATGTGAAGGTCCAATAGATACAGTAAACCTGTACTGGTGAATCGGAATGTAATACTGGTCTCCCAGGAGCCGCTCAAATCACATCTTCTTCGAAGATTCACTCCTCTTGTACTTAAGTCGGCATTATCCCTTTTTTATTCAATCCCGATGCAATTTCTGTGTTTCATGGTCAAGGTGAAGGTACAATGGTTACAGTAAACCTGCACTGGTGCATCGAAATCTAATACTGGTCTCCCAGGGGCCACTCAAACTTCAAACCCTTAGAAGATTCACTCTTCTTCTACTTAAGTCGGCATAGTCCGTTTGTATTCAATCACGCTGCAATTTCTGTCTTTTACGGTCAATGTGAAGGTCCAAGAGATACAGTAAACCTGACCTCGTGCACAGGAATGTATTACTGGTCTCCCAGGAGCCGCTTAAACCACAAACTCTTTGAGGATTCACTCTTCTCGTACTTAATTCGGCTTTGTCCCTTTTGTATTCAATCCCAATGCGATTTCTGTGTTTCATGGTCAATGTGAAGGTCCAAGGGATACAGTAAACCTGCACTGGTGCATCGGAATCTAATACTGGTCTCCCAGGGGCCGCTCAAATCACAAACTTTTAGATGATTCACTCTTCTTGTACTTAAGTCGGCATTGTCCCTTTTGTATTCAATCCCGATGCAATTTCTGTGTTTCATGGTCAATGTGAAGGTCCAAGGGATACAGTAAATTTGCACTGGTGCTTCGGAATCTAATACTGGTCTCCAAAGAGCAGCTCAAACCACAAATTCTTTGAAGATTCACTCTTCTTGTACTTAAGTAGGCATAGTAACTTTTGTAATCAATCCCGATGCAATATCTGTGTTTCTTGGTCAATGTGAAAGTCCAAGGGATACAGTAAACCGGCACTGGTGCATCAGAATCTAATACTGGCCTCCCAGGAGCCGCTCATACCACAGTCTCTTAGAAGATTCACTCTTCTTGTCCTTGAGTCGTCTTTGTCCCTTTTATATTCAATCCTGATGCAATTTCTGTGTTTCGTCTTCAATGTGAAGGTCCAAGGGAAACAGTAAACCTGCAATGCACTGGGCAATCAGAATCTACTACGGGTCTCCCAGGAGCCGCTCAAACCACAAACTCTTAGAAGATTCACTCTTCTTGTCCTTAAGTCGGTATTTTTTTTTTCAATCCCAATGCTATTTCTGTGTTTCATGGTCAATGTGAAGGTCCAAGGGATACACTAAACCTTCACTGGTGCATCGGTATCTAATACTGACCTCCCAGGAGCCGCTCATACCACAGTCTCTTAGAAGATTCACTGTTCTTGTCATTGAGTCGTCTTTGTCCGTTTTATATTCAATCCTGATGCAATTTCTGTGTTTCGTCTTCAGTGTGAAGGTCCAAGGGAATCAGTAAACCTGCAATGCACTGGGCAATCAGAATCTACTACGGGTCTCCCATGAGCCGCTCAAACCACAAACTCTTAGAAGATCCACTCTTCTTGTCCGTAAGTCGGTATTTTTTTTTTTTCAATCCCAATGCGATTTCTGTGTTTCATGGTCAATGTGAAGGTCCAGAGGATACAGTAAACCTGCACTGGTGCATCGGAATCTAATACTGGTCTCCCAGGGGCCGCTGAAATCACAAACTCTTAGATGATTCACTCTTCTTGTACTTAAGTCGGCATTGTCCCTTTTGTATTCAATCCCGATGCATTTTCTGTGTTTCATGGTCAATGTGAAGGTCCAAGGGATACAGTAAAATTGCACTGGTGCTTCGGAATCTAATACTGGTCTCCAAAGAGCAGCTCAAACCACAAATTCTTTGAAGATTCACTCTTCTTGTACTTAAGTAGGCATAGTAACTTTTGTAATCAATCCCGATGCAATATCTGTGTTTCTTGGTCAATGTGAAGGTCCAAGGGATACAGTAAACCTGCACTGGTGGATCGGAATTTAATACTGGCCTCCCAGGAGCCGCTCATACCACAGTCTCTTAGAAGATTCGCTCTTCTTGTCCTTGAGTCGTCTTTGTCCCTTTTATATTCAATCCTGATGCAATTTCTGTGTTTCGTCTTCAATGTGAAGGTCCAAGGGAAACAGTAAACCTGCAATGCACTGGGCAATCAGAATCTACTACGGGTCTCCCAGGAGCCGCTCAAACCACAAACTCTTAGAAGATTCACTCTTCTTGTCCTTAAGTCGGTATTTTTTTTTTTTAATCCCAATGCTATTTCTGTGTTTCATGGTCAATGTGAAGGATCAAGGGATACAGTAAATCTGCACTGTAGCATCGGAAAATAATACTGGTCTGCCAGGAGCCGCTCAAACCACAAATTCTTAGAAGATTCACTTTTCTTGAACTTACGTCGGCATAGTCCGTTTGTATTCAATCACGGTGCAATTTCTGTGGTTTACGGTCAATGAGAAGCTCCATGGGATACAGTAAACCTGAACTCGTGCACTGGAATCTTATACTGGTCTCCCAGGAGCCGCTCAAATCCCTGACGCTTAGAAGATTCACTCTTCTCGTACTTAAGTCATCATTGTCCATTTTGTATTCAATCCCGATGCATTTTCTGTGTTTCATGGTCAATGTGAAGGTCCAAGGGATACAGTAAAATTGCACTGGTGCTTCGGAATCTAATACTGGTCTCCAAAGAGCAGCTCAAACCACAAATTCTTTGAAGATTCACTCTTCTTGTACTTAAGTAGGCATTGTGACTTTTGTATTCGATCCCGATGCAATATCTGTCCTTCATGGTCAATGTGAAGGTCCAATAGATACAGTAAACCTGTACTGGTGAATCGGAATGTAATACTGGTCTCCCAGGAGCCGCTCAAATCACATCTCCTTAGAAGATTCACTCTTCTTGTACTTAATCGGCATAGTCCGTTTGCATTCAATCACGCTGCAATTTCTGTGTTTTAAGGTCAATGTGAAGTTCCAAGAGATACAGTAAACCTGAACTCGTGCACCGGAATCTATTACTGGTCTCCCAGGAGCTGCTTAAACCACAAACTCTTAGAGGATTCACTCTTCTCGTACTTAATTCGGCTTTGTTCCTTTTGTATTCAATCCCAATGCTATTTCTGTGTTTCATGGTCAATGTGAAGGTCCAAGGGATACAGTAAACCTGCACTGTAGCATCGGAAACTAATACTGGTCTGCCAGGAGCCGCTCAAACCACAAATTCTTAGAAGATTCAATCTTCTTGCACTTAATACGGCATTGTGCCTTTGTATTCTATCCCGATGCAATTTCTGTGTTTCATGGTCAATGTGAAGTTGCAAGGGATACAGTAAACCTGCACTGGTGCTTTGGAATCTAATACTGGTCTCCCAGGAGCCACCAAAAGCACAACTTCGTAGAAGTTTCACTCTTCTTGTCTTAAGTCGCCATTGTGCTTTTTGTATTCAATCCCGATGCAATATCTGTGTTTCATGGTCAATGTGGATGTCCAAGGGTACTAGAAACCTGCCGTGGTGCATCAGAATCTAATACTGGTCTACCAGGAGCCGTTCAAAGCACAAACTCTTAGAAGATTCACTCTTCCTGTACTTAAGTAAGCATTGTCCCTTTGGTATTCAATCCCGATGCAATTTCTGTGTTTCTTGGTCAATGTGAAGGTCCAAGGGATGCAATAAACCTGCACTGGTGCATCGGAATCTAATACTGGTCTCCTAGGAGCCGCTCAAACCACAAACTCTTAGAGGATTCACTCTTCTTGTACTTAAGTCGGCATTGTGCCTTTTGTATTCAATCCCGATGCAATTTCTGTGTTTCATGGTCAATGTGAAGTTCCAAGTGATACAGAAAACCTGCACTGGTGCATCGGATTCTAATACTGGTCTAACAGGAGCCGCTCAAACTACAAACTCTTAGAAGATTCACTCTTCTTGTGCTTAAGACGTCATTGTCCGTTTTGTATTCAATCCCGACGTAATTCCGGTGTTTCATGGTCAATATGAAGGTCCAAGGGATACAGTAAACCTGCACTGATGCATTGGAATCTATTACTGCTCTCCCAGGAGCCGCTCAAAGCACAAACTCTTAGAAGATTCACTCTTCTTGAACTGAAGTCGGCATTGTGACTTTGTATTCAATCCCGATGCGATATCTGTCTTTCATGGTCAATGTGAAGGTCCAAGGGATACAGTAAACCTGTACTGGTGAATCGGAATGTAATACAAGTCTCCCAGGAGCCGCCAAAATCACATACTCTTAGATGATTGACTCTTCTTGTACTTAAGTCGGCATTGTCCCGTTTGTATTCAATCCCGATGCAATTTCCGTGTTTTACAGTCAATGTGATGGTCCATGGGATACAGTAAACCTGCACTGGTGCTTCGGAATCTATCACTGGTCTCCCAGGAGCCGCTTGAACCCCAAATTCTTAGAAGTTTCACTCTTGTTGTCCTTAATTCGGCATTGTCCCTTTTGTATACAATCCCAATGGGATTTCTGTGTTTCATGGTCAATGTGAAGGTCCAACGGATACAGTAAACCTACACTGGTGAATCGGAATCTAATACTGGTCTCCCAGTCTCAAATCACAAACTCTTAGAAGATTCACTCTTCTTGTAATTAAGTCCGCATTGTCCCTTTTGTATTCAATCCCGATGCATTTTTTGTGTTTCATGGTCAATGTTAAGGTCGAGGGGATACAGTAAACCAGCACTAGTGCATCGGAATCTAATACTGGTCTCCCAGGTACCGCTCAATCCACAAACTCTTAGAAGATTCACTCTTCTTGTACTTAAGTCGGCAATGTGCCTTTTGTATTCAATTCCGATGCAATTTCTGTGTTTCATGGTCAATGTGAGGGTCCAGGGATACAGTAAACCTGCACTGGTGCATCAGAATCTAATACTGGTCTCCCAGGAGCCGCTAAAACTACAAACTCTTAGAAGATTCACTCTTCTTGTACTTAAGTCGGCATTGTCCCTTTTGTATTCAATCCCGATGCAAATTATGTGTTTCATGGTGAATGTGAAGGTCCAAGGGATAGAGTAAACCTGCACTGGTGCATCGGAATCTAGTACTGGTCTCCCAGGAACCGCTCAAACCACAAACTCTTAGGAGATTCACTCTTCTTGTGCTTAATTCTGCATTGTGCCTTTTGTATTCAATCCCGATGCAATTTCTGTGTTTCATGGTCAGTGTGAAGGTCCAAGGGATACAGTAAGCCTGCACTGAAGCGTCTGAATGTGATACTGGTCTCCCATGAGCCGCTCAAAGCACAAACTCTTAGAAGATTCACTCCTCTTGTTCTTAAGTCGGCATTGTCCCTTTTGTATTCAATCCCAATGCGATTTCTGCGTTTCATGGTCAATGTGAAGGTCCAAGGGATACAGTAAACCTGCACTGATGCATCGGAATCTAATACTGGTCTCCCAGGAGCCGCTCAAAGCACAAGCTCTTAGAAGATTTACTCATCTTGTATTTATTTATTTATTTATTATTTTATTTAACTTGGCAAGGTTAGGGCCATCAGGCCCTCTCTTACATCTAACCCGGCATTCTACTTATTTTACATTCGTATGTTTTAGTAGGCATGTTAAACTACATCTAGCACAAAAAGTGAAATAAGCAATTTGAAAGGTACACCTGGAAAAATACATACATATAGAGTTTATATTCTTAGGTCACAAGTACTGTTATAATTAGACATTATTGAAGAGACAGATTTTAGATAGGAGTGCTGGCAGCAGGGAGTATGAGGGAGACCCATGGTGAAGGGAGGAGAAGAATAGAGACATGATGAAACATAATTAAGGAAATATAAAGGAAAAGTAGATTGCGTGGCTAATAGAGATAGATGAAGAGGAAGGCATCTCAGGAGCAAGATAGGAGACGCTAGCTTTGCTATTTGACAGATGAGGGGATTGTCCTTGTACATTAATTTTGTGGAGAACTTTGTGAGGATGATAGTAGGAAATGCTTCAACTTCTTCTTAAAAGCAGCAGGAGATCGAATTTTGCGCAAGGTAAGGGGCAGTTTGTTCCAGAGGCAGACAGCGGCAACTGAGAAAGAGTTTGCAAAAGTTTTTGTTTTGTGAGTGGGCACAGTTAGGATACCAAATAAGAGTGACCTCGTGTTTCGATTATGATGACATGACAGGTTTTTAATCTCTGAAGCAAGTTACTGGGGTGCTTGCGCGACGATGAGTCGGTGGAGTAGACATAGAGTGTGGTACTCACGCAATTTGTCCGGCCGCAGCCTCCCTAGCTCGGAGTATGAAGCACTAACATGATCATATCGGCGAATGTTGCAGGTGTAACGCACACAGGCATTCATGGTTAGCTCTAGCCGTCTTCTGTTTTCACTACTCATGCCTTGTTGAATCACATCACAATAGTGGGGGTTAGGTAGAACGAGTGCTTGCACGAGCTGGCGTTTCAAGACCTGTGGAAATATGTTCCGAAACTTTTTGAGAGCATAGAGACAAGCAGACGTCTTTCGGCACACTGCGACTGTATTCTCCGCCCAGTTGAGATGCTCATCCAAAGTTACACCCAAGTTCTTCACTGTTTTCTGATATGGGAGACCGTCGAGCAGAATAGAAGGTAGCCGTTCGCGGAAATCTGAACTTATTAATTTCTGATGGGCTATTAAGATTACTTGCGTCTTTTTTGCATTTAGTTTAAGCCCCAGGTTTTTCGCCCATGTCCCTACTGAAGACAGATCATCATTCATCTGAGCGATTGCAGTGCTTACATCTTCAGGTCTGACGCTTAGGTAGAGCTGGAGGTCGTCGGCATAGAAATGATATTTACAGCAGGACAGAACCGACGAAATATCGTTGACATATAAAGAAAACAAAAGTAGTCCTAAGACTGATCCTTGTGGCACTCCCGAGGAAACATGTTTCCAGGAAGATTTTTCATTTACGCAGACAACACATTGCTGTCTGTCTTTTAAGTAGCTTTCAAACCATCTCATTGCACTATCAGAGAAATTAAGCTGTTGCATTTTTCTGAGCAATATGTCAAAGTTAACAGTGTCAAAAGCTTTGCTGAAGTCCAGTAGCGTCAATATTGTTGCCTTTCGATTGTCGATGGCATATTTCAGGTCATCAATTACTTTAATTAGAGCAGTGTTTGTGCTGTGATGTTTACGGAAACCGGATTGAAATTTGTCATATAGGCTGAATTCATGCAAGTGTTCAGTGATTTGGTCATGAACAATATATTCAAGTGCTTTGGAAACAGCAGGCAGTATGCTAATTGGTCGGTAATCACTAGGCAGTTGCGGGTTTTCGATCTCAGGGATGGGTCGAATTAGGCTTCTTTTCCATGCAGTGGGATATATTCCGTTCATGAGGGAAAAATTAAATATGTCAGTTAAGACAGGTACTAAGATATCGGCAACATTCTTAATCATGGTTATACCGATACTGTCGTTGCCTATTGCATCAGAAGAGATTCTCATTATTGCTTTTCTTGCCGTATTTGTTGTTACATGTTTTAGATGGAAGGTATCGTTGTTAGTTATCCTGTTTGGGGATTCTTGTGGACGGTAATTATCAGCTGTGCTGGTATTCAGAGGTGCAGAGAAGAATTCATTTAATTCGTTAGCTGACACATGAAAAGTAGTTTCCGATTTTGCCTTTCCGACCCCCAAGCTACGGAGATTCTTCCATAGAGTCGTGGGCGTCAGATCGCTGCATACAAGGGAGCGAGCATGCCTGATTTTAGCATTGCGAATGCATTGTTTCACTCTGTTCCGTAGCTTTCTATATTCTTCGAAACGCTCGGGTTTCGGATCTGCCTTGAAACGCCTGTGGGCAGCATCTTTATTAGTCATCATTTGACGTAATTCAGCTGTCAGCCATGGAGCAGGAGATTTTCTTACACGGATTGTGCGCACAGGTGCATGTTTGTCATAGAGGGCAGTGAGTTTATCACCAAGTTCATTAATTTTGCCGTCGATTGTGGGTTTTCTGATTATTTGATGCCATGAGATTTCTGAGCAATCGGCTGTTAGAGCGTCAAGGTCAATACGTTTCATGTTCCTACAAGTTATGTAACGCGATTTGATTCTTGGGGGCTGCACAGAGTAGGCCAGGAATATTACATCATGTGCTGAGGGGCCAGGGGCCGATGTTTGACCAACATCTCTTACTTTGTCAGTCTGTTTCGTTGCGATTACGTCTATAAGAGTATGACTGTGCGCCGTATGGTGTGTAGGTTGTAATGGAAGAATGTTCATGCTATTGCAACTAAACAGTCTTCTTAGGTTTATTGCGGAGGGAGTGTCTCTTAGCAAGTCTATGTTCAAGTCACCCATTACGATGACATGTTCGTATTGACACTGAAGTGAATGTAATTCCGACTGGAAGGAACTCATTGAGCTTATTTTTGGCGGCTTATACACGACGCCAGTCAAGAATTTCCGACTTTGTATATTTATTTCAATGAACATGAATTCAGCCTCTTTTTCTTCAGCAGGATTTGACGTACATAAGACTTTCGCTTTGAGATCTGTTCGTATATACGCGCCGACCCCGCCACCTCGCTTTTTTGATCTGTCTGCCCTAAGAAATGTGTACCCTGGGAGATGAAAAGATGCAGAGGATATGTGTGGTTTCAACCACGTTTCGGATAAGAGGGTTACGTGGTAGTTTAGTTGGTTGAAGAGGAGGCTAAGTTCTTCGTAATGCGCAGGTAAAGACTGGATGTTGCAGTGAGCTGCTAAAAGCTCTGACGCGTTCCGCTGAGCAGCCTGGAGTAGGGTGGCAGACTGGTTTGTCCCTTTGTTAGACACTACCTGCCGCGAGGGGCACTGGCCGCTGCTTCCGCCAAGTGACATAACACAGGGGTGTCCGAGATTTTGCACGCCCTGTTTGTGACACTGCGAGTGCCGAAAGAAAGGCGACTGCTAAAGATTTCCTGAGGTGGCGGGAGTATAGAAAATGGATTAGTGGTATTCGGTGCAAGGAGAATATGACCACAATAGTGACGGCTGTGTGTCACTGTGTATCCTCTGTCGTAAGAGGAGAAATGTAATTAGCGTATTTGAAACAGCTTAGGGTGGAAATAAGGGAAAAGGGAGTGATTTAAGAGGCCGATGCTGCCAGCAGAGAGAAGTAAGCTTAATAATTAATAGATTATCGTAGGAAGCTAGAATTAAATTGAAATTTACTAAAGTGATACTGGTAGTGATTATCGTAGGAAGCTACAATTAGATTGAAATTTGCTAAAGTGATACTGATGGTGATTTTTGTTATGAACAATTTAAACCGAAGAGATGGGTGATTAATGAACTAAAGGAGAGACTAATAATTGCAATAGAACTATTTCAGAACGGAAGAGAATAAACTGAGAAAATGAAAAAAGTATTAGCAGTAACTAAAATTAAGTAATGGTTAGAGCTACAGACACAAAAAAATAGTGAAAAGTTAATACAGTTACAAAAGCAATTAGTTGAAGGTACAAATATGGGTATAATTAAAAAATTAATAAAATTACAAGACTATATCTGGGTATTGGGGCTGTTACAATTGCAAATGGTGTTAAGTTTGCACTTTTGGCTTGAGTAGCTTCACTTAATACTATTCAGTTCTGTCATGTTTGTGACTGTCTTCTTTCCAGCTGCTATCTTAATGATTACTCTGCCATCCTGAGTCCACACATTCTGAAGACCGAAATGGGATATGGCACTGTTTAAAATTTTTAGCCGTTCGTGTGTCAGATCTTCCCTTATTGTAAGCCCTGTCCTTGCTAACTTCTTCTTCTGGGTAAAGATCTCTGCCCTTTTTCGGTACGAGACAAATTTAATTATTATTGGACGAGGTTTGGTGGCACCTGGTAGTTTTCGCCCCACCCGATGGCTCCTGTCAATGTCTGCCTTGGTCATTTCAACGCCTAATTTTTCACGCGCAACCTGTATAAGCAGGTTGTCCGTGTCTTCACCCTTATTTTCTAATACTCCAAACAGTCGTAGACTATTTCGCCTTTGGTTCGTCAGTTGCGGCAGATAGTTTCACTTCCAACTCTCGTGCCTTTTTCTCGTATTCAGACACAGACTTTTTTAGTGCTGTAATTTCGGCAGTATTGGCCTCAACAGTTTACCACCCACTTTGGCCAATACTGCTGCCGTTACAGTATCTGATATAGTGCCTGCTATCAGATCGAGATTGTTTTTATCGCGAAGCGCAGCGTTTACCTCAGAGCGGACCAGCTCCGCTATACCGGGAGCCGCGGCCGCACCTTCCGCCAAGAGCGGGCCCGCCGCACCTGCTGCTTCCACTCTGCTGGACGCGCTGCTGTTCACTCTTCTCTTTACCACTTTCTCGAAGATATTGGCGGATCACAGAAAAATAATAGCACTACTGCACAGAACACTGTCGTTTTCACGATTACCACTTGTACTAGACAACACCACCTGCGAGAATACCTTCAAATTCAACTAAATTTCGCGAGCCAAACTTAACACGTGTTACACTGCAGCCGCCATGACAGAGTCGGCATTGTGAATTTTGTATTCAATCCCAATGCGATATCTGTCTTTCATGGTCAATGTGAAGGTCCACGGGAAACAGTACACCTGTACTGGTGAATCGGAATCTAATACTGGTCTCCCAGGAGCCGCTCAAATCAAAAACTCTTAGAAGATTCACTCTTCTTGTACTTAAGTCGGCATTGTCCCTTTTGTATTCAATCCCGATGCAATTTCTGTGTTTCATGGTCAATGTGAACGTCCAAGGGATACTGTAAACCTTCAATGGTGCATCGCAATCTGATACAGGTCCCCCAGGCACCACTCAAACCACAAACCCTTTGAAGATTCACTTTTCTTGTACTTAAGTCGGCATAGTCCGTTTGTATTCAATCCCGATGCAATTTCTGTGTTTTATGGTCAATGTGAAGGTCCAAGGGATACAGTAAACCTGAACTCGTGCACCGGAATCTAATACTGGACTCCCAGGAGCCGCTCAAACCACAAACTCTTTGAAGATTCACTCATCTCGTACTTAAGTCGGCATTGTCCATTTTGTATTCAAACCCGATGCAATTTCTGTGTTGCATGGTCAATGTGTAGGTCCAAGGGATACAGTAGACCATCACTGGTGCATCGGAATCTAATACTGGTCTCTCAGGAGCCGCTCAAACCACAAACTCTTAGATGATTCACTCTTCTTGTACTCAAGTTGGCATTGTGCCTTTTGTATTCAATCCCGATGCAATTTCTGTGTTTGATGGTCAATGTGAAAGTCCAAGGGATACAGTAAACCTGCACTGGTGCTTCGGAATATATGACTGGTCTCCCAGGAGCCGCTTGAACCCCAAATTCTTAGTAGATTCACTCTTGTTGTCCTTAATTCGGCATTGTCCCTTTTGTATTCAATCCCAATGCGATTTCTGTGTCTCATGGTCAATGTGAAGGTCCAAGGGATACAGTAAACTTGCACTGGTGAATCGGAATCTAATACTGGTCTCCCAGGACCCGCTCAAATCACAAACAATTAGAAGATTCACTCTTCTTCTACTTAAGTCGGCATTATCCCTTTTTTATTCAATCCCGATGCATTTTCTGTGATTCATGGTCAATGTGAAGGTCCAAGGGATACAGTAAACCTACACTGGTGCATCGGAATCTAATACTGGTCTCCCAGGAGCCGCTCAAACCACGAGCCCTTAGAAGATTCACTCTTCGTGTACTTAAGACGGCATAGTAACTTTTGTATTCAATCCCGATGCAATTTCTGTGTTTCATGGTCAATGTGAAGGTCCAAGGGATACAGAAGACCTGCGCTGGTGCATCGGAATCCAATACTGGTCTCCCAGGAGCCGCTCAAATCATGATTTCTTATAAGATTCACTCTTCTTGTACTTAAGTCGGCATTGTGAATTTTGAATTCTATCCCATTGTGATTTCTGTGTTTCATGGTCAATGTGAAGGTCCAAGGGATACAGTAAACCTGCACTGGTGCATCGGAATCGAATACTGGCCTCCCAGTTGCCGCACAAACCTCAAACTCTAAGAAAATTTATTCTTCTTGTACTTAAGTCGGCATTGTCCTTTTTGTATTCAATCCCGATGCAATCTCTGTGTTCCATGGTCAATGTGTAGGTCCAAGGGATACAGTAAACCTGGTGGTGCATCGGAATCTGATACTAGTCTACCATGAGCCGCTCAAACCACAAACTCTTAGAAGTTTCACTCTTCTTGTACTTAAGTCGGCATTGTCCCTTTGGTATTCAATCCTAATGCAAATTTCGTGTTTCATGGTGAATGCGAAGATCCAAGGGATACAGTAAACCTGCACTGGTGCATCTGAACCTTGTACTGGTCTCCCAGGAGCCGCTCAAACCAAAATCTCTTAGAAGCTTCACTTTCCTTGTACTTAAGTCGGCATTGTCCCTTTTATATTCAAACCCGACGCAGTTTTTGTGTTTCATGGTCAATGTGAAGGTGCAAGGGATACAGTAAATCTGCACTGGTGCATCGGAATCTAAAACTGGTCTCCCAGGCGCCGTTCAAGCCACAAACTCTCAAATGTTTCACTCTTCTTGTACTTAAGTCGTCATTGTGCGTTTTGTATTCAATCCCGATGCGATTTCTCTGTTTCATGGTCAATGTGAAGAACCAATTGATACAGTAAACCTGCACTGGTGAATCGGAATACAATACTGGTCTCCCAGGAGCCGCTCTAATCACAATTTCTTATAAGATTCACTCTTCTTGTACATAAGTCGGCATTGTCAATTTTGAATTCTATCCCGTTGTGATTTGTGTGTTTCATGGTGAATGTGAAGGTCCAAGGGATACAGTACACCTGCACTGGTGCATCGGAATCTAGTACTGGCATCCAAGGAACCGCTCAAACCACAAACTCTTAGGAGACTCACTCTTCTTGTACTTAAGTCGGCTTTGTGCCTTTTGTATTCAATCCCGATGCAATTTCTGTGTTTCATGGTCAGTGTGTAGGTCCAAGGGATACAGTAAACCTGCACTGATGCGTCGGAGTCTAATACTAATCTCCCAGGAGCCGCTCAAGGCACAAACTCTTTAAAGATTCACTCTTCTTGTCCTTAAGTCGGCAATGTGCCCTTTGTATTCAATCCCGATGCGATTTCTGTGTTTCATGGACAATGTGAAGGTCCAAGGGATACAGTAAACCTGCACTGGAGTATCGGAATCTAATACTGGTCTCACCAGAGCCGCTCAAACCACAACCTCTTAGAAGATTCACTCTTCTTGTACTTCGGTCGGCATTGTGCCTTTTGTATCCTATCCCGTTGCGATTTCTGTGTTTCATGGTCAATGTGAAGGTCCACGGGATACAGTAAACCTGTACTGGTGAATCGATTTCTAATACTGGTCTCCCAGGAGCCGCTCAAATCACAAACTCTTAGAACATTCACTCTTCTTCTACTTAAGTCGGCATTGTCCCTTTTGTACTCAATCCCGATGCAATTTCTGTGTTTCATGGTCAATGTGAAGGTCCAAGGGATACAGTAAACCTGCACTGGTGCATTGGAAACTAATACAGGTCTCCCAGGAGCCGCTCAAACCACAAACGCTTAGAGGATTCACTCTTCTTGCACTTAAGTCAGCATAGTCCGTTTGTATTCAATCGCAATGCAATTTCTGTGTTTTATGGTCAATGTGAAGGTCCAAAGGATACAGTAAACCGGAACTCGGGCACCGGAATCTAATACTGGTCTCCCAGGAGCGGCTCAAACCACAAACTCTTACAAGATTCACTCTTCTCGTACTTAAGTCCGCATTGTCCATTTTGCATTCAATCCCGATGCAATTTCTGTGTTTCATGGACAATGTGAAGGTCCAAGGGATACAGTAAACCTTCACTGGTGCATCGAAATCTTATACTGGTCTCCCAGGAGCCGCTCAAGCCACAAACTTTTAGAAGATTCACTATTCTTCTACTTAAGTCGGCATTGTCCATTTTGTATTCAATTCCGATCCAATTCCTGTGTTTCATGGACAATGTGAAGGTCCAAGGGATACAGTAAACCTGCACTGGTGCATCGGAATCTAATATTGGTCTCCCAGGAGCCGCTCAAACCACAAACTCTTAGAAGAATCACTCTTCTTATACTTAAGTCGGCATTGTCCCATTTGTATTCAAACCCGATGTAATTTCCATCTTTCATGGTCAATGTGTAGGTCCAAGGGATACAGTAGTCCTGCACTGGTGCATCGGAATCTAATACTGGTCTCCCAGGAGCCGCTCAAACCACAAACTCTTAGATGATTCATTCTTCTTGTACTTAATTCGGCATTGTCCCTTTTTTATTCAAACCCCAAGCAATTTCTGTGTTCCATGATCAATATGAAGGTCCAAGGGATACAGTAAACCTGCACTGGTGCATCGGAATCTAATACTGGCCTCCCAGTTGCCGCTCATACCTTAAATTCTAAGAAGATAATTTTCTTCTTGTACTTAAGTCAGCATTGTCCGATTTGTATGCAATCCCGATCCAATTTCTGTGTTTCATGGTCAATGTGTTTGTCCAAGGGATACAGTAAACCTGGTGGTCTATCGGAATCCGATACTGGTCTACCAGGAGCCGCTATAACCACATACTCTTAGTAGATTCACTCTTCTTGTACTTAAGTCGGCATTGTGCCTTTTGTATTCAATCCCGATCCAATTTCTGTGTTTCATGGTCAATGTGAAGGTCCAAGGGATACAGTAGGCCTGCACTGGTGCATCGGAATGTAATACTGGTAACCCAGGAGACGCTCAAACCACAAATTCTTAGAAGATTCACTCTTGCTGTCTTGAAGTCGGCATTGTCCCTTTTGTATTCAATCAAAATGCGATTTCTGTATTTCATGGTCAATGTGAAGGTCCAAGGGATACTGTAAACCTGCACTGGTGCATCGGAATCTAATGCTGGTCTCGCAGGAGCCGCTCAAAGCAGAAACTCTTAGAAGATTCACTCCTCTCGTACTTAAGTCGGCATTGTGACTTTTGTATTCAATACCGACGCGATATCTGTCTTTCATGGTCAATGTGATGGTCCAAAGGATACAGTAAACATGCAGTGGTGAATCGGAATCTAATACTGGTCTCCCAGGAGCATCTCAAATCACAAATTCTTAGAAGATTCACTCTTCCTGTACTTAAGTCGGCATTGTCCCTTTTGAATTCGATCCCGATGCAATTTCTGTGTTTCATGGTCAATGTGAAGGTCCAAGGGATACAGTAAACCTGCACTGGTGAATCGGAATCTAATACTGGTCTCCCAGGAGCCGCTCAAACTACAAACCCTTAGAAGATTCACTCTTCTTGTACTTAAGTCGGCATAGTCCCTTTTCTATTGAATCCCGATTCAATTTCTGTGTTTTATGGTCAATGTGAAGGTCCAAGGGATACAGTAAACCAGAACTGGTGCATGGAAATCTAATACTGGTCTCCCGGGAACCGCTCAAACCAAAATCTCTTAGAAGATTCACTCTTCTTGTACTTAAGCCGGCATTGTCCCTTTTGTATTCAATCCCGATGCAAATTTCGTGTTTCATGGTGAGTGTGATGGTCCAAGGGATACAGTAAACCTGCACTGGTGCA